>NC_064843.1:60992186-61299944 GCF_024166365.1 Elephas maximus indicus | reverse complement strand
GAACATGGTAAGACCAGTGAATTCCATGACCACGGGCCCTTTGCTACCCTTCTTTTTCTGTGAACTGAGTCCCTTGATCTGAGACAATGCTATGTGGGATACAATGGCAGTGGGTAAGGCATCCTGTAAATACATGCATTGTAGTTTTGGCAGAAGCATTGCATGCCAACAAGGCAAATTTTTGTCCAGAGTAAGTGTCTTTTCTAGTAAGAACCAAACACTGCCCTTTCCGTGTTGGAACTGATCCAACATAATGATCTGCCACCATGTTGCTGGCTGATCACCCCAAGGAATGGTGCTATATCAGGGACTCAGTGTTGGTCTCTGCTGCTGGCAGATTAGGCACTCAGGAGTGACTGCAGCCAAGTCAGCCTTGGTAAGTGGACGTCCGTGTTGTTGAGCCCATGCATAACCTCTATCCCAGCCACCAGGGCACTTTGTTCATAAGCCCAATGGGCAATGACAGGAGTGACTGGGGAAAGAGGCTAATTACTATCCACAGAACATGTCAACCTATCTACTTGGTTATTAAAATTCTCCTCTCCTGAGGTCACCCTTTGGTGAGCATTCATATGACACATAAATATCTTAATTTCTTTGACCAATTTGGAGAGAGGTCTATCTATATACCTCTTCCACATACATCCTTGTCACCAATTTTCCAATCATGTTCCTTCCAAGTCCCTGACCATCCACCCAAACCATTGGCCACAGCCCATGAACCAGTATACAATTGCACACCTCGCCATTTCTCCTTCCAAGCAAAGTGAATAATCAGGGGCACTGCTCAAAGAGTCAGTGTCCAGCAATCCCCGGAAAAGTCTGATCATTTTCTTTTCCCCAATGAACAATCATTCTCATAAAAGGCTATAGTTCCCTTTGAGGAAGACTGGGAGAAAGATTAACAATACACATTTTTGGCAGTATAATGAAGTCTTTCCTCAAGGACCCAGGCCACTCCTTCATTCAAGAGGTTGTGGGCCTGTAAAGTGGCTCAAGACTGGGAATTAATTGAGGGGCCATAACTCTCTATTTTGGCAATTTATGTTAAGACAACTAGTCACTTGACCTAGAACTCTTCCACTTATACAGACCAAGTAAATATTTAATAGGCTTCACATCATTTTCACTCCTATTCCATTCCCCATTGCCAACAAGTCGATTCTGATTCATAGCAACCCTACAGGACAGAGAAGAACTGCCCCATAGGGTTTCCAAGGACCTGGTAGATTCAAACTGCCAACCTTTTGGTTAACAGCCAAACTCGTAACCACTACACCACCAGGGTTTCTAATTTCACTACTACAGACACCATAATAATTAGCCAACATCATAAGTCTACACAAATATGATGATACTGCTTTGACTCTGCTGTCTACTATGGTAGCCACACCCTTTCCATCATGGAACCAGTCCAATGTAATTACCGTGCCCTCATGTTGCTGGCTAAGCTCCCCAAGGAATGGTGCTATATAGTGGGCTCAGTGTTGGTCTCTGCTGCTGGCAGACTGGGCATTCAACAGTGACTGTAGACAAGTTGGCCTTGGTGAGTGGACTTATTATTATATAATAATAATTATCCCCCAGGGGTCTGTCAGTTCGTTGTACTGGGGGGGCTTACATGTTGCTGTGATGCTGGAAGCTATGCTACCAGTATTTAGACCAGCAGGGTCACCCATGGAGGACAGGTTTCAGCTGAGCTTCCAGACTAAGACAGGCTAGGAAAAAAGACCCGGCAGTCTACTTCTGAAAAGAATTAGCTAGTGAAAACTTTATGAATAACAGTGGAACATTGTCTGATATTTTGCCGGGAGATGAGCCCCCAGGTTGGAAGGCACTCAAAACACGGCTGGGGGAGAGCTGCCTCCTCAAAGTAGAGTTGACCTTAATGACGTGGATGGAGTAAAGCTTTCAGGACCTTCATTTGCTGATATGGAATGACTCAAAATGAGAAGAAACAGCTGCAAACATCCATTAATAATCAGAACATAGAATGTACAAAGTATGAATATAGGAAAATTGGATATCACCAAAAATGAAACGGAATGCATGAACATCGATATCGTAGGCATTAGTGAGCTGAAATGGACTGATATCAGCCATTTTGAATTGGACAATCATATAGTCTACTATGCTGGGAATGACAACTCAAAGAGGAATGGTGTTGCATTCATCATCAAAAAGAACATTTCACGATCTATCCTGAAGTACAATGCTGTCAGTGATAGGGTAATATCCATATGCCTATTTATAAGGAAGACCAGTTAATATGACTATAATTCAAATTTATGCACCAACCATTAAGGCTAAAGATGAAGAAATTGAAGATTTTTATCAGCTGCTGCAGTCTGAAATTGATCGAACATGCAATCAGGATGCATTAATAATTACTGGTGATTGGACTGCAAAAGGTGGAAACAAAGAAGACGGGTTGGTAGTTGGAAAATATGGATGGCCTTGGTGATAGAAACAATGCTGGAGATCGAATGATGGAATTTTGCAAGTCCAACCACTTCATTGCAAATACCTTTTTTCACCAACAGAAATGGTGACTTGACTATATACATGGACCTCGCAAGATGGAACACACAGGAATCAAATTGACTACATCTGTGGAAAGAGACAATGGAAAAGCTCTATATCATCAGTCAGAACAAGGTCAGGGACCGACTGTGGAACAGACCATCAATTGCTCTTACGGAATTTCAAGCTGAAACTGAAGAAAATCAGAGCAAGTCCATGACAGCCAAAATATGACCTTGAGTAAATCCCATCTGAATTTAGAGATCATCTCAAGAATAGATTTGACGCGTTGAACACTAATGACTGAAGACCAGACGAGTTTTGGAATGACATCAAGGACATCATACATGAAAAGAGCAAGAGGTCATTGAAAAGACAGGAAAGAAAGAAAAGACCAAGATGAATGTCAGAAGAGACTCTGAAACTTGCTCTTGAATGTTTAAGCAGCTAAAGCAAAAGGAAGAAATGATGAAGTAAAAGAACTGAATAGAAGATTTCAAAGGGTAGCTTGAGAAGACAAAGTAAAGTATTATAATTATATGTGCAAAAAGCTGGAGATAGAAAACCAAAAGGGAAGAACACACTTGGCATTTCTCAAGCTGAAAGAACTGAAGAAAAAATTCAAGCCTCAAGTTGCAATAGTGAAGGATTCTGTGGGGACATACTAAATGACACAGGAAGTATTAAAAGAAGATGGAAGGAATACACAGAGTCATCATACCAAAAAGAATTAGTTGATGTTCAACCATTTCAAGAAGTAGCATATGATCAGGAACCAACAGTACTGAAGGAAGAATTCCAAGCTGCACTGAAGGCACTGGTGAAAAACAAGGCTCCAGGAATTGATGGAATATCAATTGAGATATTTCAACAAATGGATGCAGCGTTGGAAGTGCTCACTTGTCTATGCCAAGAAATATAAGACAGCTTACTGGCCAAGCCACTGGAAGAGATCCATATTTATGCCTATCCCCAAGAAAGGTGATCCAACCGAATGTAGAAATTATTGAACAATATCATTAATATCACATGCAAGCAAAGTTTTGCTGAAGATAATTCAAAAGTGGCTGCAGCAGTATATCAACAGGAATCTGCCAGAAATTCAGGCTAGATTCAGAAGAGGGCCTGGAACAAGGGATATCATTGCTGATGTCAGATGAATCCCGGCTGAAAGTAGAGAATACAGGAAGGATGTTTACCTGTGTTATTGACTATGCAAAAGCATTCAACTGTGTGGATCACAACAAATTATGGATAACATTGCGAAGAATGGAAATTCCAGAACACTTAATTATGCTCATGAGGAATCTGTACACAGATCAAGAAGCAGGGGATACTGTGTGGTTTAAAGTCAGGAAAGGTGTGTATCAGGGTTGTATCATTTCACCATACCTATTTAATTGGTATGCTGAGCAAATAATCTGAGAAGATGAACTACATGAAGAAGAACAGGGCATCAGGATTGGAGGAAGACTCAGTAACAATCTGCTTTATGCAGAAGGCACAGCCTTGCTTGCTGAAAGTGAAGAGGACTTGAAGCACTTACTAATGAAGATCAAAGACCACAGCCTGCAGCATGGATTACACCTCAACATAAAAAAAACAAAAATCCTGACAGCTGGACCAATGAGCAACATCATGATAAACAGAGAAAAGATTGAAGTTGTTGAGGATTTCATTTTATTTGGATCCACAATCAACAGCCATGGAAGCAGCAGTCAGGAAATCAAAAGATGCATTGCATTGGGCAAATCTGCTGCAAAGGACCTCTTTAAAGTGTTGAAAAGCAAAGATGTCACCTTGAAGACTTAGGTGCGCCTGACCCAAGCCATGGTATTTTCAATCGCATCATACGCATGTGAAAACTAGACACTGAATAAGGAAGACCGAAGAAGAATTGACACCCTTGAATTGTGGTGTTGGTGAAAAATACTGAATATACCAGGGACTTCCAAAAGAAAGAAAAAATCTGTCTTGGAAGAAGTACAACCAGAATGCTCCTTAGAAGCAAAGATGGAGAGATTGCGTCTTACAAACATTGGACATGTCGTCAGGAGGGATCAATCCCTGGAAAAGGACATCATGCTTGATAAAGTACAGGGTCAGTGGAAAAGAGAAATACCCTCAAAGAGGTAGACTGACACAGTGGCTGCAACAATGGGCTTAAGCATAACAACGACTGTGTTTTGTTCTGTTGTGGCACAGGGTCACTATAAGTAGGATCCGAGTCGATGGCACCTAACAACAATTATTATAATTATATATATACACACACACACACACACACACACATATATATATAATTATTATGGTGTCCTTTGGAAATTAAGTGCCACTGCTTGGCTGCTGCCACTCTGGGATCCAATCACCCCCATTTTAATTAGGTTCTGCAATTCAATGGGTAGTTCTCACTGTAATATCTGGCCTACATAGAAGAGCAATCATATTGGTCTTCAAGGATACTAGGGCTCCCTTCACAAATTTATTCCTCACAGTTGTGATGAAGCGTGTCCTTTGGCCACTCCCTGCATGGGTGAGTGGGTCTGACATAATAAAAAATAAATTTTTTTTTTTTTTTTTTACATAATAAGAGAACTGTAAAATTCCAATGTCCCTCACTAAGCCATTGGATACTGTCTTCTACAGTATGCCAAGGCAGTGCTGGCATTTCAGCTTCATTTAGTGTAGGTCACCTCTTAGTTCATGCTTCTGTCAACCAACCAAATAAACTATTAGATCCTTTTCTAACCCCTCAAGCTGATATATTTAACGAAGAACCTATGCTTAGTGGGCCAATATCAATAAACTCAGACTGATTCAACCTTATGTTTCTGGCCCCATTATCCCATACCCTTAATAGATATTCCCATACATACTCCCCAAATTTCTGTTTGTATATATTAGAAAAATCAAGCAGTTCTTTTGGAGCATAGTATACCTCTTCATGGGTCATATTTTGTACTTTCCCCTCTTGGGGCTCGCTGGGACTTGAGTCTAATTATAGGTCTAGAAGCAAAAATAGGTGTTGAGGGTGGGTCATGGGGACATTTAGCAATGTCTTGAAAGGCATCTGCTTTAGGCACTGTCCTGGGCAATGCCTCAGGCAAGGACTTCTCAGACACAGCTGGGTTAATCTCATCAGATGGGGGTGAAAGGGATGATTTTACTGGCAAAGATGACTGTCATGGATTGAGTTGTGTCCTCCCCAAAGTATATGTCAACTTGGCTAGGCCATGATTCCCAATACTATGTGATTGTCCACCATTTTGTCATCTGATGTGATTATCCTATGTGTTGTAAATCCTACCTCTATGATGTTAATGAGGTAAGATTAGAGGCAGTTATGTTAATGGGGTAGGACTCCATCTACAAGATTAGGCTGTATCTTAAGCCAATCTCTTCTGAGATATAAAAGAGAGAAGTAAGCAGAGACACAGGGGCACCTCATATCACCAAGAAAGTAGTGCCAGGAGAAGAACACATCCTTTGGACCCGGGGTCCCTGTGCTGAGAGTTTCCTAGTCCAGGGTAAGATTGATGATAAGGGCCTTCCTCCAGAACTGACAGAGAAAGAAAGCCTTCCCCTGGAGCTGATGCATAAATTTGGACTCCTAGCCTCCTAGACTGTGAAAGAATAAACTTCTGTTTGTTGAAGCTATCCACTTGGGGTATTTCTGTTATAGCAGAGCTAGGTGACTAAGACAATGATTCAGCAGACAAAGCTGTATTAATTGCTTCAGATGGAGGTGGAAGGGCTAGTTGTACTAGCAAGGGTGATTCAACAAAATTTACGGGCTCCATGTCCCCAGCTGGAGCCCTGGTGGTGCAGTGGTTAAGAGCTACCGCTGCTAACCAAAAGTACAGCAGTTTGAATCTACCAGCCACTCCTTAGAAATCCTATGGGGTGGTTCTGTCCTAGAGAGTCACTATGACAGAAGTGACAAAATGGCAATCAGATGTCCCCAGCTACATCCATGTCTACCCATATGCCCCTATCCTGAGTTTCAGCATCCCATTTCTTCCCAATCAATGCCTCCACTTTAATCTCAGACACCTTTCAAGGATGGGAATTCAATTGGAGTTGTAATTCTGCCACTCTTAGGACAAGACCCCTGATTTGGTTTTCAGCAATCTCAGCTCTTGTACTATAGGACATTAGGCTTTCTTTCAGGGCACAAATAGCAACTTTCAGGTCCTTTATGTGGTGCTCAAACTGGAACTTTGAAGCCCTGAGCTCATCCTTTTCTTTCTCCACTTTGTTTGGTCAAAGAAAATAGGCCCAATTATCCCAGCTTCATTATACTTGGCAGTTTGATAAAAATGTTGAAAGGTATTAATACACAATCACCCAGAGCCTTGCCTCTCACTAGTATTTAATTAAGAATATCCAATGGTGATGATATTTTACATATCTCTTTTGCCATGTCATGCCATGGATTAACAGTGCCCTCTTTCCTACTGGAAATGGAGCCATTAGTGCCTTTAAAATGTAGACAGACTTGCGAACCAATTCAGAAAACTCATACTTAAGATTTTGTTCCTCTAGAGCCACTCTTGGTACCAAAATGTCTTAGTCTCAGTTCTCTAAAGGAGCAAAACCAGTGAGACATATATAAATAGAGAGAAATTTACTTCAAGGAAATGGTTCATGCAATTGTGGGGGCTGGCAAGTGCCAAAGCCAAGGGTGAGATGTTAGGCTGGAGAGCTCTGCTCGCTCACAAGGCTGTGGGGGCTGATGAATCCAAAATCTGCAGGTTAGTCAGCAGGCTGGAGACTTCTGGAGGCTTATGTCCCAAGAACCCAAGGTCAGGCAGCAAGAAGAGTTCAGGGTTGAGAAAGAGCAAGCATTGCCAGAACATTGTTTATATGCTGGAGGCAGGCCACATCCCAAAGGAAACGCCCCCTTTGAACTGATTGGCTTTCACATCAGATCACATCATGCAAAGTGATATTATAATATATTATTATAACATTCTATTATAACATTCTATTCTATTCTTCTATTCTAGTCTATTCTTCTATTGTAGTCTATTATTCTATTCTATTCTTTTCTTTTATGGAAGAGCACCCAGTCCAGTATCTGCCAAATCACTGAGAATCATGGCCCAGCCAAGTTGACACATAACACTAACCAACACAAGTGTAAAGAATGGGAATTCCAGAACACTTAATTGTGCTAATGTAGAATCTATATACGGATTGCGGCAGTTGCTCAAACAGAACAAAGGGATACTGAGTGCTTTAAAATCAGAATAGGTGTGTGGCACAAACCACTGGATAAGTTGACAAAGGAAAAACAGGAGAGGATGCAAATAACCCAAATAAGAATTGAAATGGTGGACATTACAGCAGACCCAAGAATTAAAAAGGATCATAACAAAGTACTATGAAAAACTATACTTCAACAAATTTGAAAACCTAGAGGAAATGGACAAATTTCTAGAAACACACTGCCTACCCAAACTAACCCAAAATGATGCTGAAAATCTGAACAGACCCATAACAAGAGAAAAGACTGAAAGGTAATTGAAAAAAACTCCCAACGAAAAAAAGCCCTGGCCCAGATGACTTCACTGAAGAATTCTACCAAACATTCAGAGAAGAGCTTATACCAGTAGTACTCAAACTATTTCAGAACATAGAAAAGGAAGGGATACTTCTGAATTCATTCTATGAAGCCAGCATAACCCCGATACCAAAATCAGACAAAGACGCTACAGAAGAAAATTAGAGACCAATCTCTCTCATGAATATAGATGCAAAATTCTCAACAAAATTCTAGTCAATAGAATTCAGCATCATATCAAAAAAATAATACACCATGACCAAGTGAGATTCATACCAGGTATGCATGGATCGTTCAACATCAGAAAATCAATCAATGTAATCCACCACATAAATAAAATTATCACATAATCATCTCAATTGACACAGAAAAGGTATTTGACAAAGTCCAACACCGATTCCTGATAAAAACTCTCAATAAAAGAAGTATAGAAGAGCATTCCCCAACATAATAAAGGGCACCTATACAAAACCAACAGTCAACATCATTCTTAATGGAGACAGGCTGAAAACATTCCCTTTGAGAACAGGAACAAGACAAGGATGCCCTTTATCACCACTCCTATTTAACATTGTGCTGGAAGTCCTAGCTAGACCAGTAAGACAAGAAAAAGGAATAAAAGGCATTCAAATTGGTAAGGAAGAAGTAAAACTGTCCCTATTTGTGGATGATATGATAATATACATAGAAAACCCAAGACTCCATGAGAAAATTACTGGAAACTAATAGATTCAGCAGAGTAGCAGGATACAAGATAGATATATGAAAATCAGTTGGATTCCTATACATCAATAAAGAGAACAATGAAAAGGAAATCAGAAAAATGATACCATTTATAAAAGCCGCTAAAAAAATAAAATACTGAGGGATAAATCTAACCAGGGATATAAAAGACCTATACAAAGAAAACTACAAAACACTACTGCCAGAAACCAGAAGAGATCTACATGAATGGAAAAACATACTATGCTTGTGGATAGGCAGACTCAACATTGTGAAAATGACAATTCTACCCACAGCAATCTACAAATACAATGCAATCCCAATCCAAATACCAACGACATTCTTTAAAGAGATGGAAAAACTAATCATTAACTTTATATGGAAAGAGAAGAAGCCCTGGATAAATAAAGCACTATTGAAGAAGAATATAGAAAAAGGACTCACACTACCTGACCTCTGAACCTACTAGACAGCTATGGTAGTCAGAACAGCTTGGTATTGGTATAATGATAGATACATTGACCAACGGAACAGAATTGAAAACCTAGATGTAAATCCATCCACCTATAGTCACCTGATCTTCAACAAGGGCCCAAAGCCCATCAAATGGGGAAAAGATAGTCTTTTTAACAAATGATGCTAGAAAAACCAGATGTCCATCTCCAAAAAAATGTAACAGGACCCATATCTCACACCATACACAAAAACTAATTCAAAATGGATCAAAGACCTAAATATAAAACCAAAAACTATAAAGATCATAGAAGAAAAAACAGGATAAATGTTAGAGGCCCTAATACATGGCATTAACAGGATGCAAACCAAAACAACACACAAACTCCAGAAGATAAGCTAGATAACTGGGATCTTCTAAAAATCAAACACTTATGCTCATCAAAAGCTTCACCAAAAGAGCAAAAAGAGAACTTACAGACTAGGAAAAAATTTTTGGCTGTGACAAATCTGACAAAGGTCTAATCTAAAATCTACAGGAAAATCCAACGCCCCTACAACAAAAGACAAATAATCCAATTAAAAATGGGCAAAGGAGATGAACAGACACTTCACCAAAGAAGACATTCAAGTGACTGAAAGACACATGAGGAAACGGTTGTGATCACTAGCCCTTAGAGAAATGCAAATCAAAACCACAATGAGACAGTTATTTCTTGTTTTTTGATTCATAACTGGCACAAATCAAAAAACCAGGAAATAAAAAATGTTGGAGAGGCTGCAGGGAGATCGGAACTCTTATGCATTGCTGGTGGGAATGCAAAATGATACAACCATTTTGAAAAACTATATGGGGCTTCCTTAGAAAGCTAGAAATAGAAATACCATATGATCCAGCAATTCCGCTCCTAGGAATATACCCTAGAAAAATAAGAGCCATGACATGAATAGACATACGCACACCCATGTTCATTGCAGCATTGTTTACAATAGCAAAAAGATGGCAACAGCCTAGATGCCCATCAATAAATGAATGGATAAACAAACTATGGTACATACACACAATGCAATGCTACACAAAGATAAAGAACAATGATGAATCTGTGAAGCATCTCACAACATGGTTGAGGGCATTATGCTGAGTGGAATAAGTCAATCACAAAAGGGCAAATATTGTATGAGACCATTACTGTAAAAACCCATGAAAAGGTTTACACATGAAAAGAAACAATCTTTGATGGTTACAAGGGAGGGGAGGAGTGGGGATGGAAAAACACTAAATAGACAATAGATAAGCGGTAACTTTGGTGAAGGGTAAGACAGTACACAATACTGGGGAAGCCAGCACAACTTGTACAAGGCAAGGTCATGTAAGCTCCATAGACACATCCAAACTTAAGAAAAAAATAGGGGGGCAAGGGAGGGAGGAGAAACGGTGTGCAGCAGAGTTCTATGCTTTCATGTTATTTATTCAGTCTGTATGCTGAACAAATAATCTGAGAAACTGGGCTATATGAAGAAGAATGTGGCATCAGGACTGGAGGAAGACTCATTAACAACTTGTGATATGCAGATGACACAACCCTGATTGCTGAAAGTGAAGACTACTTGAAGGAGTTACTGAGGAAGGTCAAAGATTTCAATTATTACTAAATGATAAAGCTATTCCTCCTAATATCAGTAAGATGAAATATTCTGACCTACTAAACTTTTAATTATAACTAATATTTGTGCTTAAATTTTAATGCATGCTTCTGTACTGCGGACAAAGAGGCATATTTGCAAAGAACAATCTCCATGTCTAATTAACTGGTAGAAACATTATCAATTAATATCACCTTGATAACATTTATAAGCAATTTTTAAGTGAAGTATAAGGACTTGTTACAATATGGCCACCTTACACCAAAATCTGGTTCATTTGATTAAAGGCACAAGTATAAAAAGAGACTACAAAAATACCCAAGATGATTGAAAACACAAATCCACACAAAAACTCATACACAAATGTCCACAAGTAATCTTAACATCCTAAAACTCTCCACCCTGCTGTCTTTCCCACCTTAGTTAATGACACTCCACCCTTCCAGTGATTTAGGCCCAAACCCTCGGCTTCATCTTTTTCAGCTCTTTCTTGTACCCCTCACTTGCAGTCGATAGCACATTGGGTTGGTTCTACCTTCAAAATGCACCCAGAATCCAACCACTTCTCACGACCCCCAGCACTGGTCTACCACCACCTCTTGCCTAGGTTGTTACAACAGCATTCTGATTTGTCTCCACGCTTCTACCCTTGTCCCTGACAATCTGTTCTCAACAAAGCAGCCATAATGTAAGATGAACATAGCTTACATTAAGGCTCTAGGAGAACTTTCAGCTAAAGCACTAGGGTCTGCTTCCCCTAAGGTACATTCTTCCGGTACTGTTTCAGTGTTAGGGTCATGTAAGCGATGGGAGATGAAACCGCTTTCTGCTGCCCCTACAGGTTGCAACTGAAGACAACGTTATAGGTACTGCTGATACTACTGCAGTTTGTTGCCTAATTTTATAACGCAAAAAAAAAAAAAAAAAAAAAACCATTGCTGTTGAATTTATTCTAACTCATGGAGACCCCGTGTGTTACAGAGTAGAACTGAGCTCCATTAAGTTTTCTTGGCCTTTCTTCCATGGTGCCACTGGGTGGGCTTGAACTACCAACCTTTTGGTTAGTAGTCAAGCATAAAGGAAATGCTAAAATTTCAGTTACAGCTTAGTGAGAATAAAGGTGTAACCCCTCTTCCTGAATGCTACCCATCCACGAACCCAGGCTAAGAGCCCCTGCAATGGCTCCCACCTCACTCTGAGTAAAAGCCAAAGTCCTCGAGTGGCTGAGGCCCCTCCGTGGCTACCTTCTCCTCGCCCTCCCCGTAATGCAGAGCCTACTACAGGCTCTTCCATCTCCGACTCATCTCCAAGTGGTCTGCTACTTGCTGTCCCTGCTCCAGCCTCACAGACTTCCATGTTGGTCTTCACACATTCCAGCCCACTTCCTCATCAGTAGTCCTACCTGGTATCCTCCTCCAACATCTGCGAGCCTTTCTCCCCACCTCAATGTCAAGAATTTGCTCAAATGTCACCGTCTCATCCCATTTACAATGTGGAAACCTGGCCTCCCTGCCCCACTCCCTGTTTTACTTTTCTGTGCAGCATAACCTATTTGTCTCCTCTCACTAGACTAAAACTTCAGGAGGGTAGGAATTCTCGACTATTTGCTCAGTGCTGTAGCCCTACGGAAAGAACAATGCCTGGCACATAGTAAGTGCTCGATAAATACGTTACATGAATGGATCATGCAGCTTGCATACAGACAGCCAGAGATTTCCCCGTGTTCATTACATGTCTTTGTATACATGATGAATGCTACAATAGAGCTATACACAGTGTTGTGGGAGCCAGAAGATCCAGTGAGCAATGCAAGAGTCTTTGCCCGTCTCTGTCAAACACTTTTGTGATGTCCTGAGCTTTCCATAACATGGACATCCCTCCCCACCAGATTGGGAAGGCTCACAGCTCAGTGTATATCATAGTCCACTCTAAAGGGCCAGGGCCTCATGGCTCCTAGCCTAACATAAATCAAAAACAAAACCCGTTGCCATCAAGTGGATTCCAACTCATTGCAACCCTATAGGATAGAGCAGAACTGCCCCATAGGGTTTCCAAGGAGCAGCTGTTGGATTCAAACAGTCAACCCTTTAGTCAGCAGCCGAGCTCTTAGCCACTGAGCCACTGGGCACAACAAATGTTCAGTGGATACAGGGCCATTATACTGCCAGGTATCACACATTGCACAAACACTACTGCACCAGACAGTCCATGGACATCTACTGTGGATTAGAAGGCACACCATTTTGCATTATGCTGTGAAGCTTGACCTCTGCTACTTACATTCACCAAAAGAGGCCCACTTTGGAATTTTCATTTGCTCCTAGAATTCAGGGAGGGAAATGGGTAGTAGTAAAGGTTTGGCTCTACTCTAAAGCTATGCTATCCACTACAGGAGCCTTTAGCCACACTTAAAACATGGCTACCCCAACTTAAGATGTGTGGTAAGTGCAAAATATCCCATTAGTACTTTTTCATATTGATTACATGTTAAGAGTATTTTGGATATAGTGGGCCAAATATACATGTATGATACACATACCTGTTGTATTTTCCACACATAGCAATCCCATATGTCAGAGTAGAACTGCCCCATAGGGTTTTCTAGGCTATAATCTTTACAGGAGCAGATTGCCATGTCTTTCTCCTGCAGAGCTGCTGGGTGGGTTCAAACTATCAATTTTTGGTTAGCAGCTGAGTGCTTAACCACTGTGCCACTAGGGCTCCTTGCACGTACATTCATATTGCAATTAATTTTACCCGCTTCTTGTTGATTTTTTAACGTGGCTAATAAAAATCAAAAACCCATTGCCGTCAAGTTGATTCTGACTCATAGCAACCCTATAGGACAGGGTAGAACTGTTACATAAGGTTTTCAAGGCTTTAATCTTTATGGAAGCACATCTTTCTCCTGCAGAGCGACTGGTGGGTTCGAACTGCCAATCTTCTGGTTAGCAGTCAAGCACTTAACCACTGTGCCACCAGTGGCTATGAGGACCTTTAAAGTTACATGCGTGGCTCTCACTGTATTTACGTTGGACAGGGCTGCTCTACATTGCCTAGTATTTGCCTCTAAAAGTTATTCTTCTATTAGCTTTTTGCTCAGCTCAAAAAAACTGTAGGTTTACGCCACAGGTGACCTTTTTGCCCGCGGACACTGAGGCCAGGTGGCTGGTGTACATGTGCCTGTTCACACATCGGGTGCTGGGAACAGCTGCTCATCCGTTTGCTTTGGTTTTAATGGGAATGAGACGATGAAGGCCTGTGGCCTGCAAAAGGGAAATGCAAGTGTGCCTATAGGTTCGTGTCCCCATTACTTTCATGTAGCAATTGACAGGAGCACCTAGAAAAAGTGAAAAATGAATATGTCTGAGAAACTGATTCACTGTGAAAACACAGCTCCTTAAAAACAGACAATTAGAGTGTCATTTATTAAGGATTACTCAGTCATTCAACAAATATTGATTAAACGCCTGCTGCGTTCCCGACACTCTTCTGGGAGCTGAACAAAACTGCCTAAAATTCCTGCTCTCATGGAGCTGATCTTTTATTGATTCCAGAACCATATTCTGAGAAATAGTTCTGAAATCCTTTAAATTTTTAAATGAAATTGTAATCTCATATTCAACCACCCCTGAAATTTATAACAGGAGTAAAGAATAGATGTGATGTCAGAAACGGACCAGGAGTTATGGAGATCTGAGTCTGTGTTTCAGCTGCAGGAAACTTCTTGAAAAATGAAATGGCTTCAAAACAAACCAGGAAAGACACTTACTGTTTCATTTTCAACATACGTGATTCTTAATTAACACGAAATTGATCTTTACATACATGTGCGTATCACACACACATGCACACACCAAACGGAGACAATATTTATTGTCAAATTATCAAGCTCTATCTCTTATTTCTTGATGAATTCTCAGATAAATCATAAAGACTAAGCATATTCATTGAGGGTTTATAAAATGAGACAAAGACCTTCTGTGGCATGAACATCAATCTGCTAAATAAAAACTCAGAAAGGCAATGCCCATTTTGATGCTTCCCTGGAAACCCTGGTGGTGTAGTGGTAAAGTGCTATGGCTGCTAACCAAAAGGCTGGCAGTTCGAATCTACCAGGTGCTCCTTGGAAACTCTATGGGGCAGTTCTACCCTGTCTTATAGGGTCACTGTAAGTCTGAATCGACTCAGCGGCGATGAGTTTGGTTTTTTTGGTATAGGGGGACTAGGCCTGAGTCTAGCGATGGTGGGCTCACTAGATATTCCTAAATGTGGTCCTACTTTCACCTGCTTTTACTTTCCATGTATTTCCAAGTGAGAGGTTTCTAATCTTCACTCTTTCATTAAGCCTCTATGGCGGGTTCCTCCTTTCTGTCCCATGAAATATAAACATGAAAGAGAACACGTCCACTTCCTGTTCTACACAAAATCTTTCCCAACCTTCCCAGAAGCAAACACACACTCTGAGACCAGCATGATTTAGCTGTTCTTTCCTCAAAAAAAAAAAAAAAAAAAAAAAAAAATTTTTTTTTTTTTTTTCCTCAAGGGGTCAGGTGTGGTTCTAAAGTTGCCTTGAATCAGAGAGGGAAGTTAGAGGTGGTGTTCCTTATCTTGCTACAGGGCTTCCTTTTCCCACAGAACAAGAAAGGTATACTGAGGGGATCCCCCTTGGGCTCTCTGGCTTCCTAGCCCTCCCCCGTGGTCCTCATCTCCCCACATCGCCTCCCGCTTACCCTTCCTCTCTCTGATGTGCCTGGATGCCAAACTTGTGATTCCTCAGGAAAAGTCACCTCTCCATGAAGAAGCCCTTGCCTACTGAACCCTTCTTTTGTCTTCAAAGTCTTGCAGCCTTGGTCACCTGGTTCATGACAACAGGTTTTCTTCTGTGTGTGGCTGACTCTGGCCTCAGAAGTCAGAATTTATAGTATTTCATCAGACCATACACATAATGAAATAGAAATCGAGCATAAAAGTAGAAGTAAAAAGATTTTTCAACCACAAATTGAATGAATGTGTTGTTTTAAACACCTTTAAGTTTACGTGTGTGTATAATCATTCAATGTTGGAGAAAAGAGGGAAACTTTTTGATGCCAGGAGCTGAAAACAAAATGATGGGAAAAGAATGAGTAAGCTGAGTATTTCTGGATTCCAAAGAAGTGATCCATGTAACAGCAACAAAATAATTTGATACTTGTAGGTCTTTTAGTTAACACCAAAAAAGAAAAAAACAACTACAAAAAGTAAATAAAGTTCTTTGGGGTTCTATTCAAGGAGACTGATTAAGGGCACCAGAAGGAGTGATGTCACTGAAACACTTTCAATGATAACATGACCTGGAACAGATGTCATGGTGACACACTAGGAAAAAAGTGGCAACCAAGCAGGAGTTAGCCACCCCCAGAAAAACCAACCAAACAAAAACACCAGGGGAGGAATCATTTAAAGGCAGGCTATCTAAGGATCTAAGGGCATTTTTATTTACTGAGAAAAGTTGACAATTAGTTGTACGATTTACCTCAGCAGTAAATAAATATTCATTCATAGAAAATAATCTCTAGCCCAATAAACATTAGTTGGATGAATACATTTGGAACATATTCCCCCAAATTAAAAAAGTCAAATTTCAGAGCAGCATCGCTTGGAAGGGCATGGAGATGGGATGAGTGTGCCCCACTAGTGAATAGACAAGTGGAAAGAAAGGTTGGGGTGAAGGTTAGGAATGGGCAGGCAGGGAAAAGAAAAAGGATCAGTCACACCACATACTAACTCTACATCAAGTCTGGAAACTTCCTAGAGATTAGTAAAGGAAGTTAAAAGGGCTAAAAGGAAAGCATTTTCCACATAATTTTACACATTTAAAGTGAAAGTTAACAGAAACATTAAGAAGTATTCGCACCTCAAAGACAAGCGGGCACTAAATGCAGGAGAAGGGATCCCCGCTGGGATTTGCTGATAGAGGAGGACATGGCTAAGAATTGAATGAGTTATTGGTCCCCAGTACTCACCAGCATGGCCAGAGGGCAGGTGACAGACACAAATATAATTTCCCAAGGGAAGAAGAACAAAATTGGGTGGGATACTGGAACATGAGGCCATGAAATTTAAAGCAACCGAACTTAAGAGCAATAGCAATCTCTTCCAAAATGTCAAGAGAAGTGAAGCAAAAAATGGAAAAACATGGTATAGCTGAAGGTTATGGAAAAACAAGTGTTCAGGGCCTTTGTCCTTGCAGTGCCCTCTGCCTAGAAGGCTCTGACCTTAGGTTGGACGGGGCTCCTTCCCGTGCCTCCTTGAGGTCTTGGCTCAGTGAGGCCATCCCCGTGAGGCCTTCTGGGAGCACCCTGTGTGCAACTGCACACCCCGCCCACTCACCCCCTCACCTGCTTTACTCTTCCCATTTGCCCCCATCATCTACAGGCTGTATTGTTTATCTCTTTACCTTATTGAAGTCTTTCTCTTCCAGCTAGAACGCAGGCCCCATGAGGATGAAAACCTTGGTGTGTTTTAGTCACTTCTGTCACCCTAGCACCTGGAATCAGGGCTAGTACACAGTACACACATTTACTGAGTAACTGACTGGATGGGTAACTGAGGGCAGCTGCTCGGTCTTCTGGAAGAGAAAACTCGCCTCAGCCAGTACCCTCTCCCCTCTGCAGTGGTGACTGGGTGTCAGCCGGAGTCCAGCAGTTATGTTGTCAGTGTGATGGATGCCAGTTTCAGGATGAAGCTGACACCAGGGAAGGCAGAGTGGAAACAAGGAAAGAGATCAAAACCCTGAAGATACAAATCCTAAAGGCCTGTCTCTCTCCAGGCCTCCCAGTTGTGTGAGCCAACAAATGCCCTTATGGTTGAAGCCACCTTGAATTTTTTCTTTTATTTCTAACTGAAAGCATTCTTACTGCTAATCTGAATTTCTAAGCTTAAAAAGATGGTTGAAAAAAAAAATTAAGGGGAGGAGGTGTGTGAAAAGAAAGGGCAAGAAACCAGAAATCAGTTAAGAGAAATTAAAATGTTCTCTGGATAAAAATAATTAAAAAAAAAAAAAAAAAGGACTCCTAGAGTCCATATATTCTTATAAAATTTAGCCCAATAATCTATTTATGCAATACAGAAGGGATTTAATATCTCAACATTTCCACAAAATTGCCAGATAAGATCATAAAAAGTTTGAAGCACATGTGACCTACGTGGTTTTCGAGGTAGAATCACAATCCCTTCTCATGAGATAATACATCTGTGAGAAACAGGGGCACCTCCAGTGCTCGTCAAACCTCGACAAGCAGAAAAACCAGCTGGAAGGCTTGTCAGAACACAGGCTCTAGGCTAACGCAGACGCCACGGGCCTGGGGCAGAGCCGGGGATTCTGCATTTTAACAAGTTCTCGGTGGATGCTGCTGCTGCTGGTCCACGGAGCACACCTGGAGTAGATCCAAAGAGCCCAAGAATGCAGAGCCTTCCTGTGTCCTCACAGGAAGGGTGGGGTGGCCTTGGGGCTGGAAGCCATAGGTTCATGGGAGAAAGGCAGAAGATGCCATAGTCTGTGATGACTGTGGAGCTGCCAGCCCATCCCTGGGTGGTCTTCTGGGACACCAGGGATGAACAACCCCTTGTACGGCCTGTTACTAAAAGCCAAGTACAAGCCCCATAGATACGAAGGGTGAATGTCACAGAGCATCTCTGCACAGATTCCTGATTTACGAGGGATGCTGGCCACTGTACCTGGACCCTCCGCCACCCCCTTGACGGAATCCAGTGCCAGTGCAGGGGAGCAACTATGACAAAATCTGGCAACTTCCAGAGAATCTTGTGGGGAAATGGGTGGAGAGAAGGAGGCCCTGAAAAAGCAATGCCACTTTGGGGTAACTGAGGCCAGGGACCGATTTCAGAATGATGGCTGGGCCTATTTGAGGCCGCCCATGCTCACATTTATAAATTTCATTTTGTGATATATGAATTCCTCCAAATTCCTTGCTTAATTCCCATAATTTTTTAAATACAAGTATCTCTGGAATGTGAGCAACTCCACAGCAGTATCTTCAGGTCAGCATCCTCTCATTTAATCAAGGTCAGCTGCCCGAAGGGGCACGCAGGAGTGCAGGCTGTAAAGGGCAGAAGAGAGGAGGAGTTCAGGATAGTGTATCATTCCCTTTAGGTAGGAGCTGAACAATCCCAACCGCAAAGCCACCAGTTCTAACACTAAATGTGTGATTTCTCTAGAAAAGTTTTTATGCTTAGGATTCTGCTTAAAGTGAAGAATTGAGAATCTAGGCTTTCTCTAGAAAAAATGGCCTACTGTCATGTCCACAAATAGAAGAGCCCTGACTGTGACAAACATGTGGGGTTGAGGGGTATTCTCCCTACAAGACCTGACACAAATTCTCAAACTAGAAAAGGGATGGAAGGAACAGTAACAGACCACATGGCCCTCTGAGAGTGTATCTGCTGAGACCTGGGTGTCGGGGTGAGGGGACGGGGTGATGACAAAACTCACAGAGGTCACCAGGG
The DNA here is from genome assembly GCF_024166365.1 of Elephas maximus indicus. Classification (NCBI taxonomy): domain Eukaryota; kingdom Metazoa; phylum Chordata; class Mammalia; order Proboscidea; family Elephantidae; genus Elephas; species Elephas maximus. The sequence continues at coordinate 61,280,530 of NC_064843.1, read as the reverse complement.
TTACTGTGAGGGCTCAGATGGCAACAGTGACCTAGAACATGGTTTCCTAGAGGCACAAAGGCTGCTTCAGCTTGTGAGTTGTTAGCTTCTCAGAAAAGAACCCAGGCACACATGATTTGCTCCAGCTTTATATGCAAGTGCTAAAACAGGAATTAAAATGGACGCAGACCCTAAAAATGGTTACACAGAAGACCTGGGCTCTGCTATGGCCAGGCTCTCAGAGAAGTGCTGAGAGGCTCATCATTTAAAAAGACTAGACTTTGCTGTTGATAATAGTAATGCATGCTTGTAGTAAAGGTCAGAGTGTGAAAGAAAAGAATATACCCATGAATTAAGGAGAGAAGCCACTGAAAAGAGGCCACCACTGTGGCCAGACCCAGGCCCCCCCCAGATTCCGCGTCACCTGGCTGCTCCCCATCTCCAGCGTGTACTTCTTCAACTACATTTGGTCACAAGGAGATCCCCATGTCATAAGAAAAGCAGTCAATGCACTCTACTCAAGAATGCAGAGTGTAAAAATACATTTTAAATTCTACTTGAAAGGAAAAAAAATTAAAAACCTCAGTGTTTACCAGACTAACTACATTTTCTATTACAGAAGTAATGCATGTTCATGATTTTTTTTTTAATGATACAGAACAGAGAGACATAAAGCAAAATGTGAGTCACCATCTCCCAGCCCTACTTCCTAGAGGCACATAAGGTTAATACAATCCTGAGTAACTTTCTGGAACTGTCTATCCATATGCAAGATAAAAAACTAGATATGACTCTTTCTTTCTTTTTAATTATTGAATTGAGTGAGTTTTAGCTGTGCGCATGTCCCAGCTAGTAGCAACTCATCTGCCAGCCTCCCTTGCAGCTAGGTAGGGCTGTGCAACAAGCTCCTGACCACACAGTATGAATGGACACAGTGGATGTTCCCTAACAGGAAAGTACTTCCTGGCCACTTCCCTTCCCACTTCCCCATGGGCTGGCCCATGGCTGCAGTCTCTGAGCCAGCTCTGACCACATGGAGGAGGGGAGCACTCTGGCAGTGGGTCTTAAGCTTTTTTGTGCCATGGATCCCTTTGGTAGTTGGGTGATTCTCATGGAACCCTTTTCAGGTCAATGATTTTAAATACAAAGATTACAAAGGAAAGACTATATCAAAATACAGTTACAAAAATACTTTTTTAATGTATGCTAAAAAAAAATTTTTTTTTTTTTTATAGTATCTGTACCTTCTTGTTAACACACTAACAAGTTCTCGTTGTAGATAAAACAACTCCTGAAATTTCAAAACAGGATGAGCACACACGATGTCTGGAGATCTCTGCAACTACTCCAATGTGATATGGTTAACAGCCAAGCTCTTAACCACTGACTCAAAATTTCAATAAGGCTTTAGTAGTCTTTCTTCCCACCCAAGTTCACAAACCCTTGACTCAGGGAGAGCTGCATGCTGAAGGCTGATCAGGGTGGGATCCAACTGGGCTGCCCCAGTTACCTAGTGCTGCTGTAACAGAAATACCACAAGTGGTGGATTTAAAGAATAGAACTTCAATTTCTCACAGTTCAGGAGGCTAGATGTCCGAATTCAGGGCACTGGCTGTAGGAAAGGCTCTCTCTCTGATGACTCTAGGGGAAGGCCCTTGTCTCTTCCAGCTTCACTGCCCCAGGCATTCCTCGGTGCCTTGGTGATCTTCACGTGGCATCCGTCTTTCCCCTTTTGTGCTTGCCTCTGTGACTGATCTGTTCTTTTTATAACTCAGAAGTGATTAGGTTTAAGTCACACACTACACTTAACAAAGAAAACCCTATTCCCAAATATCTTCAGGTACCGGGGTCAAGATTCCAACACATATTTTGAGGGGGACACAATTAGATCCATAACAGGGGCAGAAGGACGAGTTGGGCTGTGAGTGATGGGGTGATAGCACAGGGGAGCGGATCCCATGGGAGGTCTGGCCCTGGGAAGACACTGCCTGGAAGAAGGCACCTGGCCCTTTCTGCTGTCATCACCTCCCCATCCCGACACGCAGACCAGTCAATGGATGCAGGCTGCACTTGGGGTGGGGCAGGGCCTTAGGCTTCCCACCAGGGCAGTCACTCAAGCTGGAGACCCAGCTTCTTGCTGTTGGTGCTGACAGCTCCAGAAGCTGGGAACAGGAGGTGACTGGGCGGCATACCATAGCGTCCACATCTGTATACCTCCCGTTTTATGCATACTTTTTTCTTTCTTGACAAATTGGGGGTATATTTAAATACCAATTTATATATCGATGTATTTTTTAACCTAGCATTACATTCTGAGCATTTTTCACTAAGTATTCTTAAAATGATTCTTTAAATAGTTATTAATTCCCTCATATGGGCACCACGAAGTATTTAAACATCCTCTTACTATTGGACGTTTGGAGTATTTCTACTATTTTTTAATCCTCATACTTAAAATCTTGTTTGCAACCCTTGATTCTTGGCCTAGATTCCTAGGAACGGAATTAAAAGGTCAAAGAGTATGAAGTACTTCAGTGCTTCTGCCAAAATGCCGTTAAGAATTTCATGTGGATTTACATTCTGACCAGCATTGCACTGAGTGTTTGTCTCGTTAGAAATGAATGGTACTATTCTTGCCAATTGACCAAAAATAATATCTCACTTTGCTTTGGTTTGTTTTCCCTGATTAGTGACAAGGTTGAAGATTTTTAAATATCTATTATTTGTTTTTCTTCATATGCAAACAGTCTGGTCAGGCTTTTTGTTAGTTTTTCTATTTGGTATTAAATAAGTGATTTTCTTGTGGATTGTGAATAGCTCTTTATATATTAAATATATCAACCCTTTGTCATATTTGTTAAAAATATTCTTACTTAGAGGTAAGGTTGCACTTTAATTAGAATAGTTCAAAAATTTTATAAAGTAAAAATGGTCTCAATTTTTCTTCCACTGGTTTTATGTTTTAAAAAAATACTTCCGTCCTAAAATGTGATAAAGATCAATTTTCACTCACACTCCTGAATCACACTCAGCCTTACTTCCACAAGAAAACTTTCTTTGACTGGGCCAAATCTCTGTATGATTCATTTTCGTAGTAACACATACCCATCACTGGCTATGCCCATCACCCCTGCATTGTATGTTTACATGTGGGTTTACAAGTTTTGAAAACGGCAGGAACCAGGTTTGTATGTAGTTCACCATTGTACTTCCAGAGCCTGGCACACACATATTTTCTAATGTTTTATGTTTTCAATGTTCAGATTTAGCATTTCAATCAGAACAAGAATTTGTTTTACAGTAGAGTATGAAGAAAGTTTCTACCTTGATTTTTGTCCCACCATTTGAAGAACAAGCCTTCCTATTCCCCACTGTTGACACTCCTGATCTTTTTTGGTAGCTGTTTGCTTGACATATTTTTTCCCATCCTTTCAGTTTTAATAAATTTATGTCTTTGTTTCTAAGGAGTGTCTCTTGTAGACAGCATATTGATGGATCCTGTTTTTTTTTTTTTTTAATCCAATCTGTCACTCTCTGTCTCTTTAGGGATACATTTAGACCACTTACGTTCAGTGTAATTATTGATAGGTGTGAGTTTATTGTTGTCATTTTGTAGTGTTTTTTTCTGTGGCGCTGACATTTTCTTTGTTCCTCTTACTCCCCTGTGCTGAATTCCTTTTGTTTGTGGATTTTTCTTTTTAAATTTCTTTCATTTTTGTAGATTTTGTTTTTACTGAGACTTTATGTTTTTCTTCTTTCTTTTAATGAGTAGGTTTGTTAACTTTACTTGTGGTTACCTTATTCTTCCTAGGTTTGAACCAGTCTATTATTACTTGGTATCCTTCTTGGCAAGTTCTATACCTACACTGTTTATTCCCTCTTTCATTGTTCTGACGTTGTTGTCATTTACAGATTAACCTCTTTGGTTCCCTGTTGTAATTCTTTTGGTCTTGGATAGTCCTTGAGAGTTCACTTCCTAGGTTGGTATCTGGCTGATACAATCTTGCATCCAAGATTCAGGCTGTGGTCTGATGTTGTTTGTTCTCAAACCGAAGGATTCCTTTAATAATTCTTGTAATTTGGTTTGGTTTTTACATATCCTCTTAATTTCTGTTTATCTGGAAATGTCCTAATTTCACCATCATATTTGAATGAGAGTTTTGTAGGATATATTATTCTTGGTTGGTAATTTTTTTTCTTTCAGGGTTTTTTTATGTCATCCCATTGCCTTCTTGTCTGCATGGTTTCTGCTGAATAATCAGAGCTTAGTCTTATTGTTTCCTCTCTGTATGTGACTTTTGATTTTTCTCAGGATTCTTTCTTTGCCTTTCGTTTTAGTAAGTGTGATTATGATATGTCTTGGTGATTTCCTATCCTATATGAGGTTTGTTGAGCTTATGAGGTTTGTTGAGCTTCTTGGGTAGTCAGCTTTTCATCTTTCATGATATTAGGGAAGTTTTCAGTCAGCAATTCTTCAATGATCCTTTCTGCATTTTCTGTTTTCTCTCCCTGTTCTGGAATTCTGATTGCTTGCAGATTTTTCTTTTTGACTGTATCCCATATAATTCTCAGGGTTTCTTCATTTTCTTCATTCTTTTTTTCTGATTTTTCCTCAAAGTTGTATCCAAGTATTTGTCTTCAATTTCACTGATCCTGTCTTCCATTGTTTCAAACCTGCTCCTCAACGCTTCTGTGACACTGTTCATTTCTGAAATCTTGTTGATCTTTTGGATTTCTAATTGTTTTTGTATGATTTCTCATTGTGAATTTATTTTAGTATTTTGTTCATATATTATTTTCCTGAATTCTTCCTTTTTTTTTCTGTATTTTCCATGAATTTGTCTATTTTTTCCACATTTTTTGTCTGCTTTTTGCTTCAACTCTTGGTATCTCTGAATATTAGAGATTTGAATTCCCTCTTAGGTAGTTTTAGCACTTTTTCTTCTACTGGGAAGTCATCTGGTGTTTTATTTTGGATGCCTAGTGGAACCATCCCGTCTTGTGTTTTTCTTTGTTTTGATATTGTCTGTTGTGTTTGGGACATTCAGTAGTTATTTTCTTTGTTTACTTAAATCAGTAAAAAGGCAGGCTGTGTGTTCTTTGTTATTTGCTCGTCTGTGGGCACAATACTTTTCACTTCCTTGTCCGATGAGCAGGACCAGTCACTCAGCTATGGTGGAGCACAGCAGGTCCAGTTGAAGGGGAGGGGCTGGGATGGGTTGTTTGTAGCATGTACTAGGGCTGACAGGGCGAGCCGGGAGTCAGTGCAGAGCAAATGCCAGTAGGTCATGCCTGTGCTGCTCAGGGCTATGATGTTCAACACATGGTGCAGGTATGCAGGAAGGAGGGGGGAGGTTGTGATGTGTGGAGCTAAGATGGGTATGGGAAAGAAGAGAGAGAAACTGGAGCCAAAAAACAAAAAGAGAGAGAGAGCTAAAGGAGCTTTCCATTCGAGTGGAGAGACAAGAAACTGAGAAATGGAGAAAAAAAGAAAAAGAGAAATAAATAAATAAAAATTTAAAAAAAGAAAAGAAAACCTCCAGGGATCTCACTGGTGTGGCTATGCAGAGTGGGGAGGTGGCTCCCAGGCCACACAGTACACCCGGGCTAGAAGGCGAAGAGATGTCATACAGTGCCAGGTATTCAGGAGACAGGAAAAGAAGGTAAGTACAGAAAGACAAAAAACTGAGAAATGAAGAACGACAAAAAGAATAAAAAAAGAAAGAAATGCCCCCAGGGATCCCACCAATGTAGCTGCGCAGACCAGGGAAATGGCTCCCAAGCCGCACAGTACAGCCCTGCTAGATGGGACTCCCAAGCCGTGAAAAGAAAAAGGAAACAAACAAAACAAAAACAAACAAAAGGCCCCTAGGATCCTACCAACATGGCAGCACAGACCAGGGAAGCAGTTCCCCAGCCAAGTGGCACTTCACAGCCTTTCAAGAAGAAACAAAGATGGCACACGGAGCCACGTGTTTGAGAGAAATGAAGGGGGAGGAGGTGAGAGGCAGGGAAGAAACCAAAAGAAGCAGAAAAAAAACACCACCAACAACAAAGAAATGGCACTGAGGTAGCCAGCCAGCAGGGCCAGGGCAAATCCAAGTGGCTCGGAAACGGAGCTGGAGCCTCTGGGCCAAGAGATTGCAGACAGCAGTAAGTGGCAGAGGCCGAGCGGGGGGAAGAAGGGTGGGGGCAGGAAAGTGTATATTGCTGGTTACCAGGTGCTCCGTCTCCTGCTGATAGCTCCGTGAAGCTGCTTTCCCGTACTCTCTGTCTGCCAATCTCCAATGTGGGTGGAATGAATCCAAGTGGCATGGAGCTGACATTTCCGGGCGGTCCAAGTGACTGCAGCCAGCTAGGGAGTGGAGGAGGCCAAGCAGCAGGGAGGAGAAAGATGGGGGTGGGAAAGCATATATCACTGGTTACTGGGTGTTCTGTCCCCTGCTGGGAGCTCTGTAAAGCTGCTTTCCATTCTCCCTGTCCACTGATCTCTGATAGGAGTCCAAGATGGTGAATCTGTGTTGTGTTAGCTGATGGGGGACCTCTGCTCATATCACTCCTGGCTCTCTGTTCTCCATCAGTTTCTTATTCCATTAGGTGCTTGACTGAGTTCTTTATCTCTCCATTTGATGCTCAGGGTTCCAGGATTGAAGTTTGTCTCTGTTTTACTTAGTTTTTTGGGTCTTTGGGGTGGTGGGATGGTGTAGTGCTTCTGTCTATAGCACCATGTTGGCTCTGCCTCTCTCCACTGTAGTGAAGCAAACTTTGACATATATGTATGTGTGTATATACATACACACAAAATTCTTACCAGGTTGGTGTCTGTAGTTGGACTCTTTACTGTGGTACGCTGTTCTACCAACATAGATTCTGCCAACATGACATTGTTTGACTATTGTGGAGCTGTATTATGTTTTAATATCTGACAGGGCAAGTCTCTTCTCAATATTTCTCTTCCCCTAAATGTATTCACTAAAATATCTTGATCAAGCCCTCCACCAGTAAAAGACAATTAATTTTTGAAAAAGATTATTAAATAGAAACAGTAGGAAGCATTGCTATTGCTCCTTTTTCACTTTTTAACTTCACAGGTGGCCTTTTGGCCACACATGAGTCCACCTACTTGAGCAGCCCAGCCCGATGGAAGACATAGAGATCCTGTTCCAGAGTGCAGTTGTTGAAGGGGACCATCCGCACAAAGTTCTGGATGAGGACAAACTCAGGGGTGAGGTGCGGCAGAGAAATTATACAAAAGTCCTTGTCCTAAAATGATTTAAAACCAGGAGACATAGAGAGAAAATCAAATCCATTTTCACATAAGCATTATACACAAATTCTTGCTATAAAACATTAAGGAAAATAGGAACAAAATGTGTTGGTTAAGGAAAGAATATTCAAATTATATTTTACAAAAAAAAACTCATCGTCGAGCAGATTCCGACTCATAGTGACCCTACGGGACAGAGTGGAACTGCCCCATATGGTTTCCAAGGAGCGCCTGGTGGATCTGAACTGCCAACCTTTTGATTAGGAGCCGAACTCTTAACCACTATGCCACCTGGGTTTTCTAAATTTTACTATAACTTGGAAATTGATCACATAAAATTTGGGGATATAAGCAACTGCAAGAATATAGAGAAAACATCTGCACGTCTGATTGAAACCTCAATAAAATGATTATTATGAACAATGGGACCCAATCAGCATAGCTCTTTTGTAAAAGCAGGTTTTTTAAATCAAGGATTTTGCACTTGCTAATTCGTTTACACGCAAATGCATAAGTAACTGAGGTAGCATGGCATCCTAGCACAGGCCCTTTGCTCACTAAACGATCCCAAACCAGCCCAGTCCCTTCTCTGTGAGGTGAAAGAGGCCCTTCTGGCTCTAAAATCCTGTGATTACATATAAACAGACTTCTGTGTGTTTTGTCATGACATGAGCCCATTTGGGCAAATAGGTACAAGGGTGTGTTCAAGTGCCAGCTGTGGGTTTAGTTAGCAGACACAGAGGATCCCGCACATCCCAATGGATGCTACTTACCAAGACCTTCTGGTCCTGTGCTGTCCAATACAGTAGCCGCTAGCCACATGTGGCTACTAAGCATTTAGAATGTGGCTAGTGTGATTGGGGAAATTAACTTTTAATTTTATTTCATCTTCTCTCTCTCAACTCTCTTTCATTGCCATTGAGTTAATTCTGACCCATAGCAACCCCATATGACAGAGTAGAACTGCTCCACAGAGTTTCCAAGGAGCGCCTGGTGGATTCAAACTGCCGACCTTTTGGTTAACAGCCAAACTCTTAACCACTGCACCACCAGGGCTCCATATTTTGGACACTTGGGTTAAATAAAATATGTTATTAAAATTGGTTTCACCAGCTTCTCTTTCCGTGTGTTAACGTGGCTGCCAGAACACATGGAATTACTATGCCACCAGGGTTTCCTATTTCATTTTAGTTAATTTAAATTTGAAAACTGATCCTCAATTCAGTTACTGGAAAAGTTTTATGTAGGTTTGGAACCACTTGGGAATGTGAATCTACTTTACCCACTGCCAATTTTATGAAATCTAAATACAGACCAGGTATTTCTGATGAAAGTTTAGTGCTTAAATTGAGATATCCTGTAAGTGAAAAATACATAGATTTCTAAAACTTGGCATGAAAAAAAGAATGTAAAATAGATCATTAATAATTTCTTATATTGATTACATGTTGAAATGACTACATTTTGGATACCAAAAAAACAAAACCAAACCCGTTGCCATCAAGTCGATTCTGACTCAGCAAACCCATAGGACAGAGTAGAGTTGCCCCACAGGGTTTCCAAGGAGCAGCTGGTGGATTCAAACTGCCAACCTTTGGTTAACAGCCAAACTCTTAACCACTGCACCACCAGGGCTCCATATTTTGGATACTTGGGTTAAATGAAATATGTTATTAAAATTGGTTTCACCAGCTTCTCTTCCTGCGTGTTAACGTGGCTGCTAGAACACATGGAATCATTCCTGAGGCTGTGGCTGTTTCCATTGGATGGTGCTGCTCTAGGCCAGCTGTGCGCCCAAAGCCTGCTTGATCCTCTGCCAGGTCCCTGCAGAAGCAGCAGCCTGCCCTTCCGAGAGCTAATTTATCCCTCTGGGACCTTGCCTCCTCCTGAACCCTGTAAAGGCATTACTTGTGCTAATCTAAAACCCCCGGGACATTTATACAACCCCAAGGAGTGAATCAGTGTTTCACCTTATCTTCCTTCTTTCTAGCAAAATAACATGGCTCCTTTCAGGGAACTCTGGAGTCAAGTTGCTGAATGACAAGGGTTGGTGCCAAGTCACAGCAGGCTCCCTCTGGGAGCGGGGGAGACTAAATATAATGAGCTGCCTTGACTTGGATTTGAAGGATTAAGGACGAAGTAATGAAAGTATTTTGTTCCTGTCTCTCCCTATACTCTGAAATGAAAGAGAAGTAAAATGTAAACGGGTCTTTTACCTTTTCAAAGTTAGCATTACTCTGTAATGCTGAAGATTTGCCTTTACATAGACTTGAAAATAGGAATGAAATAAGCTTAGTGAAACTTCTGTGGGGAATCTTTGCGGGAAGTAGGCTTTGTAAATCCTATATTCAGGGCTCTCTGCATTGCTTTATGAGCTTTGAAAATGCCTTAAAATAAGTCAATAAAATCACGATGAGGAACATTATTGCAAACCTTCATTATATTCTCTTTATACTGAGGCAAAAAATATGTTTTAATTATTTTGCCTAAAACTATGAGAGAATAAGGAGAAATGAGACACTTTGCTTGTAATTAGCCAAATGAAGAAGTAGAGTCGTTGGTTTTGCCTAAGTGAGGGCCCGCTGTGGAAAACAGTCCTTATAGAAGCCTGGTTTGTGGCTCAGCTGCCTTCTTCCCCCATTTTCTTCCCTCCAATAAAGTGGTAAGAGTCCGGTTGGAGTCTTTGTCCCTAGACAGCAATGAAATGAGGTAGAGGAGCAGGAGGCAGGCCCCCTGACACGGGTCCCCTGCCTGCACGTGGTGCTTGCTCGAACCCACCCACCAAACACACAGCTGGGGCTCTCCTCCATGCCAGCCTCTGAGTTAAAAAACAAACAAACAAACAAAATAAACTGAAAAAAAAAACCTGTTGCCATGGAGTCGATTCCGACTCATAACAACCCTACAGGACAGAGTAGAACTGCCCCATAGAGTTTCTAAGGAGCGGCTCGTAGATTTGAACTGCTGACCTTTTGATCAGCAGCTGAGCTCTTAACCACTGAGCCATCAGGCCCCGGAAATTAGAGGGGAAGAAACACCAACCAGAGACTCAACCACAAGTCCCTGCCTTCCTACCTTTGGAAAAGCCGTGGAGTAGTAGGCTTTTGAATACTTTGGTCCAATGTAAGTTATAAAGCAATACAGTCTAATTCACTTTAGTCTAATTGCTGACATTTTCACGTAATTTCCTTCTTATTAGTGACTTGATTCTAACAAAACACTGGTAAAGCCATGTGTAAGGAACCCTTGTAGTGCAGTAGTTAAGTGCTCAACTGCTAACCAAAAGGTCAGTGATGGGAACCCACCAGCCTCTCTGCGGGAGAGAAAAGACCTGGTCATCTGCTCCCGTAAAGATTACAGCCTAGAAAACCCTATGGGGCAATTCTACTCTGTCATACAGGGTTGCTAGGAGTTGGAATTGACTAATGGCAAACAACAACAACAAAGCCAAGCACGGACTTCTTTCAATGTGTGCACTAAAAGGAAGCTGTTAAAATATCAAGACTGAAGGATTCCTGAGAATGACACTATTTTCTATGTTTAAGAGTTCATAACCTGCCATTTGACCTTATCCTCAGAGCGCAGAGGCACTTCAAACTGCAACATTCATAGCATTTTAAATGTCTGGACAATGAACATGGCATTTCATTATTCTAAAACTTCTCTAGCTTATAGACCAATAATATTACTCAAAATTCAGCATGTACTTACAGGAAAAAGACTGAAAACAAAATTCATGAAGTCCAGCGACCTGTAAGAAGACGGTAACATTGTCACTGACCTGCTGACCTGCTGCGGCCTCACACATTTCTGAGATCTTTGGCTCCTTCCGCCTCGGGCAGCGATTAGCCAACCACTAGCCAGAATTTGTGTCTGGCTGAACATCAGTCAGTTGCAGGGGTCATAAGCTTCCTATGTTGACACTGAAGTACTTTTTATTACTATTATACTAGGAATAATGTCATGGTAATAATTGCACTATAATGATTATGAAACTACCAATCTCTATGCATTCGAATAGCCAGCACAGAAGACGTTCATTCTGTGGACAGGATCCACCCCTTCCCTTCTGGAAGAGTTGGGGGAAGCTGTGGGCGTCCTACAGGCTACTCTGATCTTTTTCTTTTTTATATGCAAAGCTGCAGATGTATATTCAAGGCAGACATAATGGATCATTGAGATTCTGTTTGAAAATTCAAAGTTACAGTCTAAGCATAACCATACCTAAATTCACAGGGGAAAATAAACACAAAACAACAAATTGAGAGGGACTTTCCAGGTTTTCAGATGTCTACAATGTCATTAGAAAAAAAAGGAAAAAGATTTCCCTTTTCAACCTCCAAAGAAGCTTAAAACTTAAGGGAAATAAATAAAGTACAAGTAAGACATGGTTCCAAGGGAGGCTTGGAGATAGAGGGTGTGCTTAACTGCATCCCCTAAAAATGACACTATTGATCATATGTGACCACGACCAGTGGTGATCTCGGTCAGCTAAGAGATTGTCAGTTCTTTAGTGCTTAGATACTCCAGAACTTTCCAGCCTATCAGAATGGGTCAATCTTTTTCTTTTCAAGATTGTTCTGTTGAAAAACGTGATGGGGTAAGTGGATGCCCTAAATTAGACGTGTGATACAGGCCCCAAGGGCAGCGGCCACATCTGTACTATTTGGGGCACTGAGAATGGACATGAAGGTGTCTGGACGGAAAGGAAGCTGGGTGGGTGACCTGGTGGACACTGGGGGTTTGCTGCCCAGCACCCATGCCTCCTCTTTCCAGCAGCTGCCCTGGGTGGCTGGTGTCCACTTCTCCCCTCTCAGAACATGTATTTGGGGAAACTCCAGCCCTGCATGTAGGGTGGAGCATGATGCGTGGCTGACTAATTTGGCCAACGGATGGCACTTCCTGACCATAGCCGCTGGCTTAAAAAGAAGATACAGTCCAGTCAGGCACAAGGGGACTCTGGGGAGGGTTGAGCCCAAAGCAGGCTGCCCTCCTCCTAAATTGGACTGGCAGGAGGGGGGATTTGCAAAGTATAGGAGCTGTCCTGGCCCCAGGAGGGGGATATTCCTTTGAGAACAGGGCCAACTACAGACAGGCAGAGCTGAGAGGTAGCCAGAGAAATTGGGCCCTGGACTTGATTATCTAAGGCCTGAATCAAGTCATATTTAAAATTAGTCTCACTACTGGTCTTCTCCTCAGTTATATGAGGCAAAAAGTCCATGTTTTCAAAACATACCAGGCTCATGAATAGGTAGACTCGACACTGTGAAAATGTGATCTACTCAAAGCGACCTACAAATACAGTGCAAGTCCAATCCAAATACCAATAACATTCTTTAACAAGATGGAAAAACTAATCATAAACTTTATATGGAAAGGAAAGAGGCCTCAGATAAGTAAGCATTATTGAAGAAGAAGAATGAAATAGGAGGCCTTGCACTATCTGACCTCAGATCCTACTAGACAGCTACAGTAGTCAAAACAGCCTGGTACTGGTACAACAACAGATACATTGACCAATGGAACAGAATTGAGAACCCAGATGTAAATCCATCCATCTGATTTTCAACAAAGTCCCAAAGTGCATTTAATGGGGAAAAGACGGTCTTTTTAAACAAATGGCACTGGCAAAACTGGATGACCATCTATAAAAAAAAAAAATGCAACAGGATGCATACCTCATACCATACACAAAAACTAATTCAAAATGGATCAAAGACGAAATATAAAATGAAAAACTATAAAGATAATGGAAGAAAAAATAGGGACAACTCTTGGGGCCCTCTTAATATATGGAATATATAGGACACAGTCATAAGTAACAATACACAAAACTCAGAAGATAAGCTAGATAACAGAAAACTTCTAAAAATTAAACACTTAGGCTCATCAAAAGTAACTTCACAAAAAGAGTAGAAAGAGATCCTATAGGCTGGGAATACATTTTTGGCTATGACATATTCGACAAAGGTCTAATCTCTAGAATCTAAAGAAAAATCCAACACCTCTACAACAAAAAGACAAATAATCCAATTAAAAAATGGGCAAATGATATGAACAGACACTTCACCAAAGAAGACATTCGAGCAACTAACAGACACATGAAGAAATGCTTGAGATCACTAGCCATTAGAGAAATGCAAATCAAAACTACAATGAGATACCATCTTACCATGGCATTACTGGCAGGAATCAATAAAACAGAAAATAACGAATGTTGGAGAGGCCATGGGGAGAATGAAACTGTTATGCAAAATGGTGCAATCATTTGCAAAAATGATATGGCATTTCCTTATAAAGCTAGAAATACTATACACTCCAGCAATCCCACTTTTAGGAACACATTCTAGAGAAATAAGACCTCTCACGTGAAGAGACGTATGCATACCCATGTTCACTGCAGCATTATTCATATAGCGAAAACACGAAAACAACCTAAGTGCCCATCAAAGGATGAATGGATAAAAAAACTATGGTACAAACATTTTTTTTTTTCACAAACATACAATGGAATACTATACAACGATAAAGAACAATGATCAATCTATGAAACATCTCTCAACATGGATGAATCTGTAGGGCATTAGACTGAGTGAAATACATCAATCACAAAAAGACAAATACTATATGGGACCCCTATTATAAAAACTCATGAAGAGGTTGACACACAGGAACAATCTTAGATGGTTACCAGGTAGGAGAGGGGTAGGGAGGGAAAAACACTAACTAGACAATAGATAAATGGTAACTTTGGTGAAGGGTAAGACAGTATACAATACTGGGGAAGCCAGCACAACTTGTACAAGGCAAGGTCATAGAAGCTTCATAGACACATCCAAACTCCCTAAAGGACTGAGTTACAGGCCTGAAGGCTATGGACCATGGTCTTGGAGGACATCTAGATCAATTGGCATAACACAGTTTATAAAGAAAATATTCTACATCCTGCTTTGGTGAGTAGCATCTGGGGCTCTAAAAGCTTGTGAACGGCCATCTAAGATATGTCTACTGGTCCAACCCCACCTGGAGCAAGGGAGAATGAAGAAAACCAAAGACGCAAGGGAAAGATTGGTCCAAAGGACTAATGGACCACAACTACCACAGCCTCCATCAGACTGAGTTCAGCACAACTAGATGGTGCTTGGTGACTACCACCAACTATTTTGACAGGATCATGAGAGAGGGTCCCAGACAGACCTGGAGAAAAATGTAGACAAAATTCAAGCTCACAGAAAAAGACTAGACTTACTGATCTGACAGGTGCTGGAGAATCCCCAACAGTATGGCCCCTGACACCCTTTTAACTCAGTACTGAAGTCACTCCTGAGATTCACCCTTCAGACAAAGATTAGGTAGGCCTACAAAACAAATCCCTTAAGCATTTGTCATACTGTAGGGCCTTGCGTATTGCTGTGATGCTCAAAGCTATGCCACCGGTATTCAAATAGTAGAGGGTCACCTATGGTGGACAGGTTTCAGTTGAGTTTCCAGATTAAGACAGACTAGGAAGAAGGACCCGGGAGTCTACTTCTGAAAAGAATTAGCCAGTAAAAACCTTATGAATAGCAGTGGAACATAGTCTGATATAGTACCAGAAGATGAGCCCCTCAGGTTAGAAGGCACTCAAAAGACTGGGGAAGAGCTGCCTCCTCAAAGTAGAGTTGACCATAAAGACGTGGAAAGAGTCAAGCTTTCAGGACTTTTGTTTGCTGACGTGACACGACTCAAAATAAGTAGAAACAGCTGCAAACATCCATTAATAATCAGAACGTGGAATGTAAAAAGTATGAATACAGGAAAATTGGAAAGCATCAAAAATGAAATGAAACACATAAACATTGATATCTTAGGCATTAGTGAGCTGAAATAGACTGGTACTGGCCATTCGGAATTGGACAATCATATAGTCTACTATGCCGGGAATGACAACTTGAAGAGGAATCGTTTTGCATTCCTCGTCAAAAAAAAATTTCAAGATCTACTCCAAAGTACAACGCTGTCAGTGATAGGATAATATCCATACACCTACAAGGAAGACGAGTTAATATGACTATTATTCAAATTTATGCACCAACCACTAAGGCCAAAGGTGAAGAAATTGAAGATTTTAATCAGCTGCTGCAGTCTGAAACTAATTGAACATGCAATCAGGATGCATTGATAATTACTGGTAATTGGAATGCAAAAGTTGGCAACAAACAAGAAGGACTGGTAGTTGGAAAATATGGCCTTGGTGATAGAAACAATGCTGGAGATCAAATGATGGAATTTTGCAAGACCAATGACTTCTTCATTTCAAATACCTTTTTTCACGAACATAAATGGCAACTACACACATGGACCTCGCCAGATGGAACACACAGGAATCAAATTGACTACATCTGTGGAAAGAGACAATGGAAAAGCTCAATATCATTGGTCAAAACAAGGCCAGGGACTGACTGTGGAACAGACCATCAACTGCTCATACGCAAGTTCGAGTTGAAGCTGAAGAAAATTAGAACAAGTCCATGAGAGCCAAAGTATGACCTTGAGTGTATCCCACCTGAATTTAGAGACCATCTCGAGAACAGATTTGATGTGCTGAACACTAATGACTGAAGACCAGATGAGTTATGGAATGATATCAAGGACATCACACATAAAGAAAGCAAAAGGTCATTAAAAAGACAGGAAAGAAAGAAAAGACCAAAATGGATATGAGAAGAGACTCTGAAACTTGCTCTTGAACGTTGAGTAGCCAAAGCAAATGGAAGAAATGATGAAGTAAAAGAGCTGAACGGAAGATTTCGAAGAGTGGCTGGGAAAGACAAACTAAAGAATTGTAATGACGTGTGCAAAGACCTGGAGATACAAAACCAAAACGGAAGAACACCCTCGGCATTTCTCAAGCTGAAAGAACTGAAGAAAAATTCAAGGTTCGAATTGCAATATTGAAGGATTCTATGGAGAAAATATTAAACGACACAGGAAGCATCAAAAGAAGATGGAAGGAATATACAGAGTCACTACACCAAAAAGAATGGCCAACATTCAACCATTTCAGGAGGTAGCATATGATCAGGAACCAATGGTACTGAAGGAAGAAGTCCAAGCTACACTGAAGGCACTGGTGAAAAACAAGGCTTCAGGAATTGCCAGAATACCAACTGAGATGTTTCAACAAATGGATGCAGCACTGGAAGTGCTCACTCCTCTATGCCAAGAAATTTGGAAGACAGCTACCTGGCCAACTGAGTGGAAGAGATCCATATTCATGCCAATTCCCAAGAAAGGTGACTTAACCAAATTTGGAAATTATTTAACAATATCATTAATATCACATGCAAATAAAATTTTGCTGATGATCATTCAAAAGAGGCTGCAGCAAGCAGTACATGGGCAGGGAACTGCCAGAAATTCAAGCTGGATTCAGAAAAGGATATGGAATCAGGGATATCATTGCTGATGACATATGGATCCTGGTTGAAAGCAGAGAATACCAGAAAGATGTTTACCTTTGTTTTATTGACTATGCACAGGCATTTGACTGTGTGAATCATAACAAATTATGGATAACATTGTGAAGAATGGAAATTCCAGAACACTTAATCGTGCTCATGTGAAACCTGTACATAAATCAAGAGGCAGTCATTTGAATAGAACAAGGGGATACTGTGTAGTTTAAGGTAAGGTGTGTGTCAGGGTTGTATCCTTTCACCATACTATTCAGTCTGTATGCTGAGCAAATAATCCAAGAAGCTGAACTATATGAAGAACTCTGCATCGGGATTGGAGCTTCCTCCAACTGGCAATAGGCAGATGACACAACCTTCCTTGTTGAAAGTAAAGAGGACTTGAAGCACTTACTGATGAAAATCAAAGACCACAGCCTTCAGTATGAATTACACCTCAACATAAAGAAAACAAAAATCCTCACAACTGGACCAAAAAGCAACATCATGATAAATGGAGAAAAGATTGAAGTTGTCAAGGATTCCATTTTACTTGGACCCACAATGAACACCCATGGAACCAGCACTCAAGAAATCAAATCACACATTGTAGTGGGCAAGTGTGTTGCAAAAGACCTCTTTTTAAAGTGTTAAAAAGCAAAGACGTCACCTTGAAGACTAAGATGTGCCTGACCCAAGCCATGGTGTTTTCAATCGCCTCATATGAATGTGAAAGCTGGACAATGAATAAGGAAGACTGAAGAAGAATTGATGCCTTTGAATTGTGGGGTTGGTGAAGAATATTGAATATACCATGGACTGCCAAAAGAACCAACAAATCTGTCTTGGAAGAAGTACAACCAGAATGCTCCTTAGAAACAAGGATGGTGTGACTATGTCTTGTGTACTTTGGACATGTTATCAGGAGGGATCAGTCCCTGGAGAAGGACATCATGCTTGGTAAAGCAGAGGGTCAGCAAAAAAGAAGAAGACCCTCAAGGAGATGGACTGACACAGTGGCTGCAACAATGAGCTCAAGCATAACAAGGATAGTGAAGATGGCACAGGACCGGGCAGTGCTTTGTTTTTTTGTACATAGGGTCACTATGAGTTGGAGCTGACTCGACAGCACCTAATAACAACGACAACATAAAATGAACAATAATACATGTAGATACTAGATGGGCAAGCCAGCCCAGGGGCAGGGATGAGAAAGCAGGACCACCCACCCACTGCCGTCAAGGCAATTCCAACAAATAGCGACCCTGCAGGACAGAGTAGAACTGCCCCATAGAGTTTCCAAGGAGGGGACAGGAAAACTGGATGAATGGAAATGGGGAACTTAAGTTCGAGAAGGAGAGCGTGTTGACAAGACTTGGGGCTGGCAAACAATGTCACCAAACAATATGTGTATTAATTGTTTAATGGGAAACTAATCTGCTCTGTAAACCTTCACCTAAACCATGAAAAAAAACCCAAAAAAACTCCATGTTTTGAAAGCCAGTTTGGGTTGCATTTATGTCACTGGGAACCAAAAGACTCCAGATGTGCAGCAACTCAAATTCAGTCTCCGCCAAATGCAAATTTTACAGGGTGGGGAGCGGTGTGTGGCTTTGTGAGTGGTAACTTTTCCAGACCTCCAGCTGCTGCATAGGTGAACCAGAGCCTGCAACTCTCTTGCCTAGTTCTGTGAGCCTGACCCAAATTTTATGGTCCATATTTTTTTTTAATCTTTGGGAGGACACCCTGGTGGTGTAGTGGTTAAGTGCTATGGCTGCCGACCAAAAGGTCAGCAGTTCAAATCCACCAGGCGTTCCCTGGAAACCCTATGGTGCAGTTCTACTCTATCCTATAGGGTCGCTATGAGTCAGAATTGACTTGACTGCTATGGGTTTGGTTTTTTTGATTTTAATCTTTGGGAATGGGGCCCAGGAATTTGTGTTCTTAAAAAATTGCCCCAGGAGATTATGATGTGTAGCCAGGTTTGGAAACTGTTGGCTCTGCAAGATAAAAATGTCAGGCCACCTCTGCCATAAGGGTCTTAACATACTAGAAAACCTGGTCAGAACTTGCCTTGCTTCATGTTTCTCATCAATACAAAAGAGCTGAATACAAAAAGCTGCTGATGGTCCCCTGTAGGTGGGGCGGAAGTTGCATATCTCCTCCGGCAGTGAGACAGAAGCTGAACTCTGGATGCTGACCTCATGTTCCACCTCCTTACCAACGGAAATCTTGATGAGTTTTTCTATGTCCTAGAGCAAGGAGAGATAAGAACCAAATGGAAACACCACTCATTTTCTCCAATTTAATGGGCTGGGAGTTGCATCATCCCTACCTTACAGTAGGGTAGGTGTGAATGTCTCACCTGGAACAACTCACCCTGATGAACCAGGCCTAATTTTAAGGAGCCGTTCTTAATGAGATACTCAGAATTTACAAGATGATTAAAACAAGTTCTTACATGAAGGCCAGGAAACACACAGTTTTACTTGACCTTTGTTACAGGATCCATAGTTTAATTTAACCACATCACTGGAGAGCAATTAGAGCATGGTTATATACACATTCCATAAGCAAAATACCTCTTTCCCCAAGAGAGTTTTCATTGTGATTTTGTGAAAAAAGAATTTTTGGATCTTGGAGCTGCCCAGGTGGTTCCAGGACTAAGTTTGGTGGTGAGGTGGAGACCAGAAAGAGTCTAATTGCCACAGCCACCTGGAGTCCACACTGAGCCCAGTCTGTCCTCATCTGGGGGGCATCAAAGAAGGTGCTATGATTAAGTTAGAGGAAAATGATTCATTCTGAGATACCACCCCAAACTTGAATCTGTACCAGGAGGAAGCAGCTCCTGGACCTAATAAATTATATACAACACATGAAGGTATGTTAATGAGGATATGACTGAGCACATGACATACACAGTTGGAGAAATTTACAGCACGTTCTTCCCCTCCAAAATGCTTTTCCCTTTGGGCAATGGGACACAGAGAGAAAACTGTACTTACTAAATTTGTTGTAAATAACTGATGTAGAGAATATAACTTTGAGTCTAAGTCGTACAGGGGATATAGGATAAAGAATTGATCACACTGGAGTACAAGTTAATCAGGGGCAGCTTTAGGGAGAAGGTCTTCAAGAAGGTGGTAGAAATAAACCAGCAGAAGAGAGCCATGGGGAGTCTGAACCATGTGAGGTCAACTGGCAGCATACACAGGCCCTCTCAACCCTTACCTCCATGTCACTACCATATTCACTTTGACTTGTCGATGGAGGTTCCTCAGTCACAATTTCTTCGGCACGGTTTTCCTTCAATGACAACGGCGAGACAAAAGAATTAATCAACACCACAGCAGTTCAAGCTCAGGTTCTGAAGCAAGCTGCCTGGGTTCAAATCCTGACTCTGCTGCTTACTGATAGTGTGACATGGGGAAAGTTATGCAGTCTCAGTTTCCTTATGTGTGAAAAGGGATAATAACAATGTCTACTGTGTGAGGTTGTTATGATGATAAAATAAAGACAGACAGATGATAGATAGATGATAGGTAGGTAGGTAGGTATGCTTAGCACAGTGCCGATACTGCCTCAGTTCGCTGTAGATGTTCATTATTCTATTATTCTTGTTCTTCTGTGTAACTTGAAAGCTGTACTTTTTTTTTAAAATAGGCTTATTGAGGTATAACTGATACACAACAAACTACATATATTTAAAGAGTATATATAATTTATATTACATACTTTATACATAAATACTTTTTGAAAAGTTTGACTTCTGTATGCATCCATGAAAATATGACCACGATAAAGACAATGAACATATCCACCACTCTTGTCAAAGTGATTTTGGCTATTTTAGGTCCTTCCCATTTCCATGTGAATTCTGGAACCAGTTTTTCCATTTTTACAGAAGTTCCTGTGGGAACTTCCTTTGCCATTGGATTGAATTTATAGATCAATTTGGGAAGAACTGGCATCTCAACAATATTGTCTTCCAACCCACGTACACAGTGTATCTCTCCATTTATTTAGTACTTTAATTTCTCTCAGAAATATTTTGCAGTGTGTAGTGTACAGGCAAAATCTTTTGTCAGATTTCTCTCTATTTCATACACCTGTACTATTGTAAATGGTATTTATTTTCTTTCTGTTGCTGCTCCTTGATATTATACAGAGATATAATTGATTTTTACATATTAATTTTATATATATTTAGTAACCTTGCTAAATTCTCTTATTAGCTTTTTTTTAAGATTCATCAGATTTCCTACATAGACAAGCACGTTATCTGTGATTAACGGATGGTTTTAATTCTTTCTTTTCAATTTGAGTGCCTTTTACTTCTTTTCCTTCCCTTTTTGAGCTGACTCGAACCGCCAGTACAATTCTGAACAAAAGTAGTGAGAGCAGGTACCCTTGTCTTATTCTGACCTTAGGGGGAAAACATTCCGTTTTTTACCATTAAGTATGATGTCTAGAGGTTTTTCATAGATGACCTTCATCAAGTTGAGAAAGTTCTCTTCTATTTCTAGTTTTCTGAGAGTTTTTATGAGGAATAAAGGTGCAATTTTCAAATGTTTTTTCTGCATCTATAATACAAACATGTGGCTTTCTTTTTGAGTTTGTTAACATGGTGAATTACATCAATGGATTTTTACATGTTACGCCAATCTTGTATTCCCAGGATAACCCTCACTTAGCTGTGATATATTGTTCTTTTTATGTATAGTTGGGTTCAATTTGCTAAAATTTTCTGATATATGAATTTGACGAGCTTTGGTACAGTTTTCTTCATGTTTTTTTGCTTGGGTGTGTTGAGATTCTTGTACCTGTGGATTTATTCATCAAATTTGGAAATTTTTCAGTCATTCTTTCTTCACATATTTCATCTGTCCCAACCTTTCTCTCCTCTTCTTTGGGGACTCAAATTATACATCTATTAAGTGCTTTAAGTTTTCCCACAACTCACTAGTGCACTGATTTTTTCTTAATTCTCATTTTTCTCTGTTCACTAATCTTTTCTTCTACAATATATAATGTCATTAATCATATCCAGTGTATTTTTCACCTTATACATTGTAGTTTTTATCTCTAGAAGCCTGATTTGGGGTCTTTTTGAATATTCTGTCTCTCCTTAACTTTTGGAAAACATGGAATATAGTTATAATAAGTATTTTAATGCTCTTGTCCATTAATTCTAACATCTGTCTCAGATTTGGGTTGATTTCAATTAATTGATTGACCTCCATTTTATGGGCCATATATACTTGGTTTCTTGAATGCCCAGTGATTTTTTATCAGGTTCCAAGCATTGTAAATTTCATCTAGTTGCATTCTGGACAATTTTTTATTCCTAAAAATCCCCTTAAGCTTTGTTCTGGGACTCATTTAAGTTACCTGGAAACAGCTTGGCCCTTTTGGTTCTTGCTTTAGAGATTTGTTAGAACTACAGGGATAGTCTGTCTAGAGCTAATCATTTCCTACTCCTAAGGCTAGACTATTCTGGGTGCTCGCCTGAAGCCTTGTGAACCGTGAGGTTTCCCAGCCTGGCTGGTGGAGAAAGGCACTGCTCCTGGCCTCGGAGGAGCACTGGGCACTGTTAACTCTAATCCTTTTGAGTGGACCTTTCCTTGGCCTGACCTCAAGTGCTTTCCTCACCCACATACACTGCTGAGTACTCAGCTGAATACTCAAGAGTGTCTTCTGTTGGTTCCTGAGTCCTCTCCCTCTGAAGCTCTCTCCTCTGGTCTCTCCTCAGTCCTGTAGACTTCAGTGGCTTTGGTCGCCGTGGACTTACAGATCTGACTCCTCGACTTGGGGAGTCCACTGGACTCCCACTGGTTTCTCCCTCCCTATGCTGTGGTCTGAAACCTCTCTCAGCTCTCAGGCATCTCTGTCCTTTGTAGCCTAGTGATCAATGTCTTGAAAACTGTTGTTTCATATATTTTGCTACTTTTTGATTGTTTCAGGCAGGAGGGCAAATCCAGTCTGTTACTCCATCTTTGCCAGAAGTGAAAGACCCTTTGCTAAATCTTGATTTTTTAATTAATTACATTTATCAGCTTCATTTCCCTCATTCTAATCCATGCTGTACAACTTGCCTTAAAGAGCTCAGGTGTTCCCTCAGTCCTCTCCTCTGACATGTTCTCCATTCTTCTCTTCATGTACTAAATTTGGGGCCTCTTCTCTTACTTGCCATCCTGAAATTTTCTTGAAGAACAGGGCTGTGTTCTGGTCTCATGGGTACCCTCAGCACCAAGCAGAGTACCTGGCCTGGTGAATGCCCTCAGCACCTAGCAGAGTGCCTTGTCTGATGAGTGCCCTCAGCACCTAACAGAGGGCCCTCAGCACCTAGCAGAGTGCCTCTCTGATGAGTACCCTCAGCACCTAGCAGAGTACCCTCAGCACCTAGCATAGTACCTGGCCTGGTGAGTGCCCTCAGCACCTAGCAGAGTGCCTGGCCTGGTGAGTGCTCTCAGCACTGAGCAGAGTGCTCTCAGCACCTAGCAGAGTTCTCTCAGCACTGAGCAGGGTGCCCTCAGTACTGAGAAGAGTTCTCTCAGCACCTAGCAGAGTGCCCTCAGCACCTAGCAGAGGACCCTCAGCACCTAGCAGAGGACCCTCAGCACCTACCAGGATGCCCTACGTACCTAACAGAGTGCCTGGCCTGGTGAGTACCCAACCTCCTTGTAGAGAACAAGGAACACTTGGAATGTGACCTCTGACCAGCTACAGGTTGAATTTTTTTGTGGTTTTGGGGATCAGAATGCAGAGACGATATGAAAATCAGTGCAATCAGGTGACCTAGAGCTAAGGCTCCATCCCACCTCATTAGCCCATTTCCCAAGATTTTCTTTGCTTGAGTACATAGACAAAATTAATTAAAAAAAAAAAAATTTTTTTTTGCTGAGGTAAAAATGAAGACAACAGAGAAAAGAGGCCTGGAATCCTGGAAGAAACAGCAATGCACCTGCACTATCCTGGACTAAGAAATGGGTCCTACAAAAGAAAAACAGGAAAGAACACAAATAACCCAAATAAAAAATGAAATGGGGGACATCACAACAGACCCAACAGAAATAAAAAGATCACAACAGAGTACTATGAAGAACTATACTCCAACAAATTTGAAAAGCTAGAAATGGACAAATTTTTAGAAACATGCTACCTACCCAAACTAACACAAAATGATGTTGAAAATCTGAACAGACCCATAACAAGAGAAGAGATTGAAAAGGTAATTTAAAAAAAAAAAAAACCTCCCAACAACAAGAACAAAAAAGTTCTGGCCTGGATGGCTTCACTGGAGAATTCTACCAAACATTCAGAGAAGAGCTTACACCACTACTACTCAAACTATTTCAGAATGTAGAAAAGGAAGGCATAGTTCCAAATTCATTCTATGAAGCGAGCATAAGCCTGACACCACAAAAAAAGAAATTACAGACCGATATCTCTCATGAATATAGATACAAAAATTCTCGACAAAATTCTAGCCAGTAGAATTCAGCATCATATATAAAAAATAATACACCACGGCCAAGTGGGAGTCATACCAGGTATGCAAGGATGGTTTAACATTAGACAATCAATCAACATAATCCACCACATAAATAAAACAAAAGAATCACATGATCATCTCAGTTGATACAGAAAAGGCATTCGACGAAGTCCAAGACCCATTCCTGATAAAAAAAAAAAAGTCTCAATAAAATAGGTATAGAGGGGAAATTCTGCAACATAATAAAGGGCATCTTATACAAAACCAACAGCCAACATCATTCTTAATGGAGAGAGGCTGAAAACATTCCCCTTCAGACAGAAACAAGACAAGAATGCCCTTTATCACCACTCCTATTTAACATTGTGCTAGAAGTCCTAGCTAGAGCATTAAGACAAGAAAAAGAAATAAAGGGCATCCAAATTGGTAAGGAAGAATTAAAACTGTCCCTATTTGCAGATGATATGATACTATGCATAGAAAACTTAAAAGATTCCATGAGGAAACTCTTGGAACTAATAGAAAGATTCAGCAAAGTAGCAAGATACAAGATAAACATAAAAAATCAGTCGGATTCCTATACATCAATAAAGAGAATTATGAAAAGGAAATCAGAAAAATAATACCATTTATAATAGCCCCTAAAAAAATAAAATACTTAGGAATAAATCTAAACAGGGTTGTAAAAGATCTATATGAAGAAAACTACAAAACACTACTGCAAGAAACCAAGAGAAATCTACATAAATGGAAAAACATATCATATTCATGGATAGGTAGACTCAACATTGTAAAAATGACAATCCTACCAAAAGCAATCTCCAAATACAATGCAATCCCGATCCAAATACCAACAACATTCTTTAAAGAGATGGAAAACTAATCATTAACTTTACATGGAAAGGAAAGAGGCTCCACATAAGTAAAGCACTATTGAAGAAGAAGAATAAAGTAGGAGGACTTGCACTACGTGACTTCAGAACCTACTAGACAGCTATCGTAGTCAAAACAGCCTGGAACCGGTACAGTGACAGATATATTAACCAATGGAACAGAGTTGAGAACCCAGATATAAATCCATCCACCTATGGTCACCTGATCTTCGAGAAGGGTCCAAAGTCCATCAAATGGGTAAAAAACTGTCTTTCTAACAAATGGTGCCGCCAAAACTGGATCTATCTGCAAAAAAATGAAACAGGACCCATAACTCACACCATGTACAAAAACTAATTCAAAATGGATCCAAGACCTAAATATAAAACCAAAAACTATGAAGGTCATAGAAGAAAAAATAGGATTAACGCTAGAGGCATTAACAGGATACAAACCATAACTAACAACACACAAACTCCAGAAGATAATAAACTAGATAACTGGGATCTTCTAAAACTTAAACACTTATGCTCATCAAAAGACTTCACCAAAAGAGTAAAACGAGCACCTACAGACTGGGAAAAACTTTGGCTGTGACAAAACTGACAAAGGTCTAATCTCTAAAATCTACTGGAAAATCCAACACCTCTACAACAAAAAGACAATCCAATTAAAAAATAAACCAAAGGAAAACCAAACCCACTGCTGCTGAGTTGATTCTGACTCATAGTGACCCTATAGGACAGAATTGAACTGCCTCATAGAGTTTCCAAGGAGTGCTTGGTGGATTCAAACTGCCAACCTTTTGGTTAGCAGCAGTCGCACTTAACCACTACACCAATGGGGTTTCCTAATTAAAAAACATGCAAAGGAAATGAACAACACTTCACCTAAGAAGACATTCAAACGGTTAACAGACACATGAGGAAATGCTCACCATCACTATCCATTAGAGAAATTCAAATCAAAACCACAATGAGATACCATCTCACCCTGACAGTACTGGTATGAATCAAAAAAACAGGAAATAACAAATGTTGGAGAGGCTGTGGGGAGACTGGAACTCTTATGCATTGTTGGTGGGAATGCAAAATGCTACAACCATTTTGGAAAACTATATGGCACTTCCCTAGAAAGCTAGAAAAAAAAAAAAAAAAGAAATAGAAGTACCATATAATTCAGCAATCCCACTCCTAGGGATATATCCTAGAGATATAAAAGCCGGCACACAAATAGACATGTGTATACCCATGTTCACCGCAGCATTGTGCACAATAGCAAAAAGATGAAAACAACCTAGATGCCTATCAACAGATGAATGGATAAACAAGCTATGGTACATACACACAATGGAGTACTACAAAACGATAAAGAACAATGATGAATCTGTGAAGCATCTCACAACATGGATGAATCTGGGGACTCGATGGCACTGGGTTTTTATGTTGAGTGAAATAAGTCAATCACAAAAGGACAAATAGTGTATGAGACCACTACTATAAAAACTCATGAAAAGGTTTACACATGTAAAGAAACAATCTTTGAGGGTTACTAGAGAGGGGAGGGGTGGGGATGGAAAAACACTAAATAGACAATAACTGTTAGCTTTGGTGAAGGGTAAGACCATCCACAATACTGGAGAAGCCAGCACAAAGTCACGGAAGCTCCATAGATACATCCAAACTCCCTGAGGGACCGAACTGCTGGGCTGAGGGCTGTGGGGAACATGGTCTTGGGGAACACCTAGCTTAATTGGCATAACATAGTTTATAAAGAAAATGTTCTGCATTCTACTTTAGTGAGTGGTGTCTGGGGTCTTAAAAGCCTGTGAGCGGCCATCTAAGATACTCCACTGGTCTCACTCCTTAGGGAGCAAGGAATAATAAAGAAAACTAAACATACAAGGGAAAGACTAGTCCAAAGGACTAAAAGATCACATCCACCATGGCTTCCACCAGACTGAATCCAGCATGACTAGTTGGTGCCCAGCTACCACCACCAACTGCTCTGACAGGGATCACAATAGATGGTCCTGGACAGAATTGGAGAAAAATGTAGAACAAAATTCTAACTCACAAAAAAAGACCAGACTTAGTGGCCTGACAGAGACTGGCGGATGCCCTTGGACACCATTTTAGCTCAGTAATGAAGTCACTCCTGAGGTTCACTGTTCAGCCAAAGATCAGATAGGCCCAGAAAACAAAATGAGACTAAAGGGGCACACCAGCCCAGAGGCAAGGAGGAGAAGGCAGGAGGGGAACAGGAAAGCTGATAATAAGGAAACTGTGGTCGAGAAGAAAGAGTGTTGACGTGTCATGGGGATAGTAACTATGTCACAACACAATATGTGTGTTAACTGTTTAATGAGAAGCTAGTTTGTTCTGTAAACCTTCATCTAAAGTACAATTAAAAAAAAAGAAAAGAAAAAGAAATGGGTCCTGGACCCAGCTGGATGGAGGAGTTTTAAGGCCAGAAGCAGAAGTTGCTGTGTAAAGAGACATGTTTTGGTGTTCTGGTCACACACAGGCTGACGAAGTTAACCTGGAAGGAAGCCCATTCTCCCCACTCCTGCCCCTCTCCCTCGGTGAGGCCTTCTGAAGAGGAGGACAAACTGTAGGTCCTTGTTCCTGAGGACACAGGGACACACCCTGAGCCCTGCGGGACCATGTGAGGACCCAGGGCCCAGTCAGTGTGGGCAGCGGCATCCCTGGGAACCTGTTAGTGGTCAGAGGTCGGCAGAGATGGAGTGATGCTTGGATGCCTGGCTCATCTGCCAAGTCCTGCTTCACCTATAATGTGGCTGATTTGAGGCTCCTTTGGTGTGGGTTTACCCCCTCTTTGTGAAGGTCAGAGTGGCAACAGGGCAAGCACAGCGCTCTGTCCACATCTTGTCGACAGCAGGAGGGGGCAGGACTCCTGCTGAGGTTGGACAGAGACAAGAAGGTACCAAAGGCCTCCAAGGAGCTGTGGTTGAAGCTTCTTCCGCTTTCAGGGGTCAACCAGGGCAGGAAGGTAAACATGGTCTCACTTGAGTATGTAGATAGTGTGTATGACTTTTCAAGAAAGTATGAACTTCCTAAGTTTGCTTTATGCTGAGCAGCTTTCTCTGCCTGTGCCTCTTGGAATCTGGGAGAAGATGGGGAGGAAGGCAGGGAAGGCATGGACTTCTGTGCTGAACTGAATTTTGATCATACCAACACCAAAAAAACCAAATCTGTTGCTGTCACGTTGACTCCAACTCATAGCGGCTCTACAGGACATGGTAGAACTGCACCATAGGGTTTTCAAGGAGCGGCTGGTGGATTTGAACTGCTGACCTTTGGTTAGCAGTGGAGCCACCAGGGTAGTAAGACTTCAATTTGTCTATTATAAGGTTGTGGGCCCCTGCTTCCTCCTGCACCCGCTGGGCTCCCCAACCTTAGTGCCAGTGAGGCGCTTCCTGCGCCAGATGTCTAAGGCCCTTAGCACCATGGAAACGCTACAACGTCGCAGGTCATCCCCAGCCTCCCACAGCACCCAGGTGTGGGTCAGGGATTCTGCTACCTGGATGCTTTCCATGACATCATGGGAGACAGATTTCTGGCGCTCCTCGATGGTTTTCTGGGAACCCTGGCTGCTACTCCTCATCTCAGTATCTTTGAGAGAAAAAATGGAAAATAAGGACAGGAAGTGGATGGTAAGTACCTGCGCAAGGACAGGACACTGGAGACGGCATGAGAAAGTGCTTTTAAACTGCAGCGTAAGTCCCCATTCCAGTGCAGAGACGGGCTGGGCAGGGCTTTGCAGCCACCCCAATCTGACCCCGACAGGGGACGCTGAACACATTTGGAGGCCTCCAGGCTTATAGCAGAGATAAAGCTATCCTGCATCCTAGGGGAGTGTCAGGTAACATGGGGTGGGTAGCTCACCTGGGCCCGGCACCCAGAAAGTCCTCGCAGTGATTGTGCAACGCGGGCCATTTCATAGAAGCCCTTTGAAGTTTACAAACAACCGATCATAAACTTCCTGGGCAGACTTCGAAAAGATTTTAAGCCAAAGCGTGGAAAAAAGACCACAGCTATGTCAGTGCTACCCAAATGCACAAGTGCACATTTGCACAAGGGCCGTTTCCTCTTTGTTTGAAAATACTCCAAACATGTGGTTGACCGCAGCCACTATTTTTATTGTTCTGTTTTCTAAGCAAGAAGAACTGGAGCTGCGCATTACTGTTGTACGGTAACATATTCTGAAAAGTCAATGACCAGGGTCGTCTTTGAGTGTTTTAACCTGCACTAAAAATTACAGCAGAACAAAAACATTTCTCATGTTGCTTAGAAAGCCTCCTTTCCCCCCTCTTCTTTCTTCTGTTTTTCTTTCATTTTATTTCTTGATTTTTGTGAAACATTCCATGCCTACAGATGGTGGTTTGGGAGACAACGTCCCTCGCTGCAGGAAGGCCTGTGCCTTCTTCTTTCTGGCTCACCCAATGCCTGCTCTGCTCTGAGGGGGTTTCTGAGCTGTGATATCTGCTCTCGGCCTTTGGGCCTCAGCTCCAAGCAGCCCTAAGATGCCCTGCCTAGCAGCTGCCCCTCCTTCACATGCTCCCAGAAATGCCGGAGGGGCTAGGGGCGGCTCAAGGCTCCCGAGCCACCGCTGCCAGCATGGCATGCTGCTCTGCTTCCCACTTTAATCACCTCATTGCCAGGGCAGTGGGCATCCTCTCTTCCTCCTCCTCTCCCTCTGGGGCCCTAGTGCCAGCCCTGGCAGCAATCCCTGCAGGCACCTCTCAGCCCCAAGTCATCAGGTTACTAGAGCCTTAGTCCTGCTTCTGGCAAAGACATAGGAGGTGAAATAGAACGAAACTGCAGGAGAAAAATTAGATGCCCAGGGAGGTGTGAAGGGCCTAGATGGAGAGGTGCAGAATGTTGAAGGTACAGTGAGAATCACGGTCAGCATAGCAGGCATCTCTTTTGGCAGGAAGAGGGAGTCTCAGGAGAAGAGAGGACATAGGACTTAGAATCCCTTTCCTGAAGAGAGATGCTTTGGGGAAATAAAATGTATGGAATCTCTAGCTCCTCAATACGTCCTCCAAACCCAAAACCAAACCCAGTGCCGTCGAGTTGATTCCGACTCATAGCGACCCTATAGGACAGAATAGAACTGCCCCATAGAGTTTCCAAGGAGCGCCTGGCAGATTCGAACTGCCGACCCACGGTTAGCAGCCGTAGCACTTAACCACTACGCCACCAGGGTTTCCCAATACGTCCTACACCTGTAAAAATGCCAAGGTGATCTACACAGGACTTCCAATGCCCTCAGTCTGACAAAAGCAGCATGCTTTGTGGATGGGCTTACTTGGTTATGGAGTCCTTCAGGTGGTCTACACAGGACTTCCAGTGCCCTCAGGCTGACAAGAGCAGCATGCTTTGTGGATGGGCTTACTTTGTTAAGCAGTCCTTCAGGTGGTCTACACGGGGCTTCTGGTGCCCTCGGGCTGACAAGAGCAGCATGCTTTGTGGATGAGCTTACTTGGTTATGGAGTCCTTCAGGGGGTCTACATGGGGCTTCCAGAGCCCTCTGGCTGACAAGAGCAGCATGCTTTGTGGATGGGCTTACTTGGTTATGCAGTCCTTCAGGGGGTCTACACGGGGCTTCCAGAGCCCTCAGGCTGACAAGAGCAGCATGCTTTGTGGATGAGCTTACTTGGTTATGGAGTCCTTCAGGGGGTCTACATGGGGCTTCCAGAGCCCTCTGGCTGACAAGAGCAGCATGCTTTGTGGATGGGCTTACTTGGTTATGCAGTCCTTCAGGGGGTCTACACGGGGCTTCCAGAGCCCTCAGGCTGACAAGAGCAGCATGCTTTGTGGATGAGCTTACTTTGTTATGCAGTCCTTCAGGGGTCTACACGGGGCTTCCAGAGCCCTCAGGCTGACAAGAGCAGCATGCTTTGTGGATGGGCTTACTTGGTTATGCAGTCCTTCAGGGGGTCTACATGGGGCTTCTGGTGCCCTCGGGCTGACAAGACCAGCATGCTTTGTGGATGGGCTTACTTTGTTATGCAGTCCTTCAGGTGGTCTACATGGGGCTTCTGGTGCCCTCAGGCTGACAAGACCAGCATGCTTTGTGGATGGGCTTACTTTGTTATGGAGTCTTGGGTGGTGCAAATGGTTAACACTTGGCTGCTAACAGAAAGGAGGTTTCAGCCCACCCAGAGGTGCTTCAGAAGAAAGGCCTGGCAGCCTACTTGCGAAAAATCAGCGATTGAAAATCCGATGGAGCCCAGTTCTACTCTGACACACATGGGACAGCCATGAGTCGGACACGGAGCCCAGTTCTACTCTGACACACATGGGACAGCCATGAGTCGGACATGGAGCCCAGTTCTACTCTGACACACATGGGACAGCCATGAGTCGGACATGGAGCGAGCCCAGTTCTACTCTGACACACATGGGACAGCCATGAGTCGGACACGGAGCCCAGTTCTACTCTGACACACATGGGACAGCCATGAGTCGGACACGGAGCCCAGTTCTACTCTGACACACATGGGACATCCATGAGTAGGAACTGACTCAGCGAGAACTGGTTTGGTTTTTGGTTTTACTTTGTTATTGAGATATAACATATATGCAGTAACATGTACAGCTCATTGACTTTCTACATGTGTCTCTACCTATGTAACAACCACCCTGATGAATATTCAAAACATTTCCAGCACCAGGAAGGCCCAGTCAATATCCCCCCCAAAGGTAGTCACTATCTGACTTCCGTCTTCATAGATTAGTTACGCTCAGCAGCAAAGTTTTTTTATTGTGATAAGTATATACACAACAAAACACTTGACATTTCAACAATCTTCACACATACAACCCAGTGACATAAATTATGTTCATCATGTCGTTCAGCCATCAACTTCATCTGTCCCTGAATTACACCATCACCCTTAACAGAAGCTCACTGTCCCCTATCACCCATTCCGGTAACTACCAGCAGAAAACTTTTGAGTGAAAAAAAGACCAACAACCCAATAAAAAAAAAAAAGGGCAAAGGGCTTAAACTTACAGTTCACTGAAGAGGATATTCAAGTGGCCAATAAGCACATGAAAAGATGCTCAACATCATTAGCCATTAGGGAGATGCAAATCCAAACCACCATGAGATATCACCTCACCCCCATTAGAATGGCAATGATCAAAAAACAGAAAACAACAGGTGTTAGCGAGGTTGTGGAGGAACTGGAACCCTCATCCGCTGCTGATGAGAATGTAAAATGGTGCAGCCACTGTGGAAAACAGTTTAGCGGTTCCTCAAAGTTAAACTCAGAACCACCGTACGACCCATTAATCCCAATCCTAGGTATATACCCAAAAGAAGTGCTTTTCTTTGTTCAGAAGCAGACACCTGTACACCAATGTTCATTGCAGCACTTTTCACAATAGCCAAAAGGTGGAAACAATCTCAGTGTCCATCAACAGACGAATGGATAAGAAAAATGTGGTGTATAAATACAAAGGAATACTACTCAGTCACGAGAAATGAAGTCCCGATGCGTGCCACACCACGGGTGAACCTTAAAAACATCCTGCTGAGCGAAACGAGTCAACGCAAAAAGACAAATGCTGTATGCTCTCACTTGTATGAAATAAGCAAACATATAGAAGTCAGAAATTATTTGTGATTACTGGGGTGGGAAGGAGGGGAAGGAGGCGTTTTTGCTAAGGGGGCACCGAGTTTACGTGAATGGTGGTAGAATAATCTGGAAAAGGACAGTGACGATGGTTGCACAGTAGGAACAATGTAATCAGTGTCACTGAAGTTTACATGAAGAAACTGTTGAGATGGCGTCATGGATTGACCTGTGCCCCCCAAAATATCTGTCAACTTGGCTGGGTCATGATTCCCAGTATTGTATGATTGTCTAGCATTTTGTCACCTGATGCAATCTCCCTATGCGTTATAAATCCCACCACTATGATTTTAATGAGATGGATTAGAGGCGGTGATATTGATGAGATCTACAAGACTAGATAGTGTCTTAAGCCAATCTCTTTTGAGATAGAAAAGAGAGAAGAGGCAGAGAGACATGGCGACCTCATACCACCAAGAAAGCAGCATCAGGAGCAGAGCATGTCCTTTGGACCTGAGGTTCCTGCACTGAGATGCTCCCAGACCAAGGGAAGGCTGATGATGAAGACCTTCCTCCAGAGCCGGCAGAGAGAGAAGGCCTTCCCTTGGAGATGGCGCCCTGAATTCGGACTTCAAGCTTACTGGACTGTGAGAGAATAAACTTCTCTTTGTTAAAGCCATCCACTTGTGGTATTGCTGTTATAGCAGCACTAGATGACCAAGACAGATGGTGTATGTTTTATTGTGCGTATTTTCATCACAATTAAAAAAAAAACTTGTGTCAGTAACTCCCTATTTTAAGTTGCACTAAAAAAAAAAGATGGTCCTTTTCTATTTTGAGTTTTAAATTTAATGAACTACAGAAAACATAACTATAGGAAACTAGGCCTTCATTGAGTATGTATTTCCTTCATTATTAGCATAAATTTACTAAAAAGGTGAAAATCTTAAAGAATGGATTAAATTTGCAATGAACTAATAATCCTGGTGACTTAACTGTTTGCCGGTCTTGTGTTCACAAGACAATTACCAACTACAACGACTAATTGTCTTGGCTAAACTGCCAAGGGGTGTGGTGGCTTATTATTAAGCAGCTGCCACACTCATCCCCAGAGATGGCTGCATTTCAGAACTGGGCGAGCTGATGCTGTGTCTCTCTTTCCAGTGTTCCAGGGGTTTTGTGAGGTTTAATTAGTTAATGTTCATAGTGTGCCCTGAGATCCTCAAATGTGAGGTGCTATTCCAGGGAAAAGTCAAGGCAATGGTATTAGGTAACACACAACTAAACACACATCCAAGGCGGTAAGATTTAATTGTTATTTTATCGCTTACGACAACTAAGTAGCTTGGAAGTCATGGACTAGTAGTTTATTCCAGTGGGAGTGGAGGCACAATTTTCCAGGACTTTCTCTCTGAGTAAGGCTGCTTCTCTAAGGTAGTTTTACCACGAAGCTGATAAAGCTGGAGATTCTGGCCCCCCTCCCCCCGCCCAGTACAGGCCCCTTCCAGGGTGTGGTATCTAATACTGCATTCGTAATTTTGTATCATTTTTCTCAAAGAGGGCTCCTAAACTGTATAGACTTTAGGTCATAGAAGACCTGGATCTGCCCTGCTATTTATCTAGGATAATAGGAATAATACACAGGAAAAGAAAAAGTTGCATATTTTGAAGTTTTTAGAAATAAACCATAGTACACAATCACGTGTCAAAGAAGAAAGTCCTGAACTCTGTTAGGAGAGAAAGAAAGGGTTTTACTGAGGAATAATACAGCCCAAGCTGGGCAGCGCTATGTAAAAACAGGAAGCACTCTGCAGTTCAAGCTCAGGGTAAGGTGGGGCTGAATGATTGATTATAGAGAAGCTTCAGCTTGAAGTCCTTTGAAGTGTAAAGACAGGCCACTTGGCTCGGAGGGAGCGAGTTACCACCTAGCTGAGTGGTGACACCGGGTTTGGTTATACACGATTGCAGCCAGGAACACATTTTTCCTGGCAACAGACTTCTTACATCCTGACC
The DNA here is from genome assembly GCF_024166365.1 of Elephas maximus indicus. Lineage (NCBI taxonomy): Eukaryota > Metazoa > Chordata > Mammalia > Proboscidea > Elephantidae > Elephas > Elephas maximus. The sequence continues at coordinate 61,245,860 of NC_064843.1, read as the reverse complement.
TTGTGCTTCCTGGGAGTGCACATTAGCCCTGTCATTCTGACACGAGCGTCCCCAACATGAAACTCTTCTCTTTACACATGTAGTTTGCATTTCTTTTAAATATCAAAAATCCTGGCAAGATTTTTCTGTGTAACTAAATGAACTGATTTTAAAAGAGTAAATATGGAGGAATGTCAACAAAATTTTGAGAAAGAACAAAGAGGGGCCAATTTTCCTACTGAATATTGAGAACTATAAAGCTACAGTTATTAAAACAGTAGGTTACTGGGGTAGGAATAGAACAAAACAGAGTTCAGAAACAGAGCCAGATGCTTATGAAATGTTGTTTTGTGCGAAAGGTAGCATTTCAAATTGGTAAAAAACTATACAATTAGTTTCTCAAACTAACCACATGAGAAAAAATAAATTTGGGCTCCTAATGTGCTTAGCTGCTAACAGAAATGTTCGAGGTTCAAGTCTACCCAGACGCGTCTTAAAAGAAGAAATGCCTAGCAATCTCCTTCGGAAAAATCAGCTGTTGAAAATCGTGTGGGGCACAGCTCTACTCTGACGTGGGATTGACTCAGCAGCAACGGGTTACCGGTTAGTTCATACCCTGCACGAAAACTGATTGCACATAGATTCACAACCTCAAGTTAAAAAAAAAAACTTTAGAAGAAAATATAGGAGAATATCTCTGTGCTCTTGGGGACGGGAAATCCTTCCTAAAAAATGCAAAAAAAAAAAAAAAAACCAGTAGTCATAAAAGAAAAATACTGACATATTTGACTATATCAAATTTTAAAAGGTCTGTCCTTTTTTAGGCACATAAAAAAGGTTAACAAATAAGAAGCTATGTGGACAAAATATTTGCAAGACATATAATAGACAGATGATGGAACACCAGAAAAAGAAAAACATGCACTAGGCAAAGGACGGGAAATGTGAGTGACTAATCAACCTATGAAAAGTGTTCAACCTCAACAGTATTCAGAGAAATAAAATTAAAGCAACATCTCCTTTCACGCCTATCATAATGGTAAAAAGTTAAAAACTCTGACAACACTAAGCATTGGGGAACAGGAAAGGCTAAGGTGGACGGTCACCCATATGGCCATGTTTGATGGCAATTTGAGTATTCCATGCCCAGCAAGTACAATTCTGGGACTATAACCAGAAAAAAAGTCTTCTAAGGGGCCCAAAGAGATGTGTACGAAGATGCTTATTGCAGCTTTGTTTTCAATAACAAAATAATGGAAACAACCTAAATGGCCATCCAGGAACAAATAAAATGCTGTGCATTACATATAATGGAATACTCTACAGAAGGTAAAAGTCACACCTTAGACCTACATGTATCAGCATGATTGTATTTCAAAGCGAGTGAAGAAGCAAAGATTTTAAAACATTGCATACCCATATGACATCATTTATGTAAAACACTGCCACAGAAAGTAGTGTTTTTTTTTTTTTCTGTGAGCGCATATAAAAGCATAAAAAAGAGACCTGAAAGGATATATACCAAATGGGAAACAATGGCTATTTCTGGGGAGGAAAAGAAGCAAGCAGGATTAGAAGTTGATGAAAGGGGAAGTCAATTTTCACTGCATTATCCTAGTATTTTTAAAAGAGGATCATTTCATCTACTATTTATGCAATTAAAATTCAAAAAGATTTTAATTATAAAAGGAAGTTTCTATCTTCAAAATATTACAAACTAGTCATTTTTGTTTAGTTTTTTAATATTAGATGATTTCAGCAAAGACTGACAAATCAATTTAAGTTATTCAGTTTTACGAAGAGGAAAGATTAAAGGTTCAAGTTCAATCATTCATTTAACTACAGTTCAAGTTAAATCATTCATTCAACAACAGGACAACAATGAGTTGAAGGCCTTCTGTTAGGCACCCAGGAGTGATAGTGAATAAGACGCAGTCCTCATACCCTAAGATGTCCCTGAGTGACCTGGGTGTGTGCACACTCACACACTCCTAACTATCTTACAGTGGGAGGGACGTCAGAGCAGAGGTATGAAAAAGGTACACTGGGAGTTCATTTATTTGTTCATTCATTCATTTAACAAATATTTACTACACGCCTGCCATGTGTCAGACAACGTTCTAGCTGAGGTACTAAGGATTCAGTAGTGAACAACACAGAAGAGGGGCATGTGAGGCCAAAGCAAGAGACCAATGATAAGCAAGTAAGTTAGTAAGTGAATGAGAAAACATTAAGTTATGATAAACAAAAACCAAGCCCTCAACTCTACCAGTGTAGCACTAAAGCACCATAAAAAAAAAAAGAAAGAAAAACGCAAACTCATTGTGGTTGAGTCAATTCCAATTCACAGCAACCCTACAGGACAGAGTAGAACTGCCCCACAGGGTTTCCAAGGAGTGTTTGGTAGATTCAAACTGTTCACCTTTTGGTTAGCAGCTGAGCTGTAACTACGGCTCCTAAGTTTTGATTAAAAAAAAAAAAAAAGTTTTGATAGATGATGTAAAAATGGTCTGGGGGTGGCATCTGACCTCCTCTGACTTCACAAGGGGGAAATCAAGATCAACAGCCCAAGGCCAATGGCTATGAGGCAGAGAGGTCAGACACGCCTCCTGTCTCCACCATCTTTACCAATTCTGATACCAACTGTCCCTCCCATGGCACTCTTTACTTCTTTGTTGGGTCTGATAATTCATTGCAATGGGCCACACAGAACTCACAGACAATACTCAGGATTATGGAGTTTATTAGGGAAGTAACAGAGGGACACTCAGGTTACAGTTCTTCCATCAGGACAGCCTCTTCCTAGCTCTGCCCACAGGCACGCCTCTCTCTGGCCCCTTGGCCTCTGCCCTGCTTGGGCAAGTGTTACAAAGCTCTTTTAGCTCTGCCGGTAAGTGGCCAGAGGCACCTGACTCAGCCAGTAAGCCTCAGCCCAAAGGCACTCAGTTCCAGCTCCATGGATCAGAAAACCTAGCTCCACCAAGTACCTGTGGGCACCCTACTCTGCCAGCAAGCCTCTGACCAAAGGCACTCAGCTTTCCCACTCCATGGGCTGGGAAGCCCACCACACTGTCTCCTGCTGGTCTCTCCTGCCACTGTTTCTCTGCCACCACTTCTTGCCATCTTCAGTGTTACAGTTCTCTCTCTCTCCTGGTGCCAGGAGTTTTTCAGTGTAGGGATCCCAGGTCCAAAGGACAAGCTCCACTCTTGGCTCTTCTTTTTTAGTGATGGTGAGATCCTCTTCCAATTGCTTCTGGGATGGCTCATTGTAAGCCTAGCAGGATGACAAAACTGACCAATCCCCTTGTTAGAGTTCCATATACCCTATTAGCATGGTCCCACTCAATCATCTGGTGGAAGTTATGAGATCACGGCAAGAAAGGCCACACAAGAGTGATTCCTCACACCACAGATGATGTGTTAGCTATCTAGTGCTGCTATAAGAGAAGTACTACAGGTAGGTGGCTTTAACAAATAGAAATTTATTTTCTCACAATTTAGGAGGCTAGAAGTCTGAATTCGGGGCACTGGCTCTAGGGGAAGGCTTTCTCTCTCTGCTGACTCTGGGGGAAGGTACCTGTCTCTTTTAAGCTTCTGTTCCTTGGCCCCTTGGTGATCTTCATGTGGCATGGCATCTATCTTCCCCCATCTTTGCCTGCTTCTCTGTGCCTAATCTCCTGTTTTTGCATCCCAAAGGTGATTGGCTTAAAACACATCCTACACTGATATGGCCTCTCATTATAGCAAAGAAAAGTCATTTTCAAACGGGATTATAACCACAGGTAGGGGTTAGGATTTACAATACATATTTTAGGAGGACACAATTCAATCCATAACAAATGGCATGTAGAAAATAAGACCTGGGAGCTGTTTTAGATTGGGTAGTCCTCCCTGACTTTTAACTCAGACCTGACAGTAAGAAGGAAGTAGCCCTGAGACAATAAAGGGGACACATATTCTAGGCAGAGGAAAAACCTAGTGCAAAGGCCTGGCAGCAGAAAGAGTGTTGGGAAGTGGCTGGACACAGAGCTGCTACACATGATTGTACAGACTGTGTGTAGCAGAAGGGTGCAACAACCAAGGGGATGCCCAACTGTGAAATGTGACTGTACAGCTGATAGGATTTCCTGACATATGGGGTATGAAAAAAAAATCAGAAATCAGACCAACGTTTTGGACTGCGCAAACTGAAGAATACATTTTGCCGTGAACAATGACGCACAAGACCACAAAGGGAGCATGCTCACAAGGGAACCAAGAGGGCAGCTTTGGACTTGTTCACTTGGAGATGCATATAAGGCATGTGAAAGGAGAAGTCAGGTGTGCAGTTGGCTGGATGGGACTGGCACTGAAGGGTGTGGTCTGAGCTGGAGATAATATACAGGAGTCTTTAGCAGGTAAATGATATTTAAAGCCATGAGACAGGATGAGATGACCTGGAATTTTTCCTTAGAAAAGCCCAAGAACTAAGCGCTGGGGCACTCTAACACTTGAGGCTGAGGATATGAGAAAGACATAAGAAAAGAGACTGAGAAAGAAAGGCCAGAATAAAAATAGAAAAATATCCTATGAGGGAAGCTAAATGGAGCAAGAATTTCAAGGAAAAGAATGTGTTGCAGAAGGGTCTAATAAGATAAGGCTAACAAGTGACTACTGGGCCTGGCAATGTGGAGGTCATCAGTGACCATGACAAAAGCAATTCTGGTGGCAGCGAGAAGAAAAATGTGATTGGAGTAAAGGGGAAAAAGAATGAAAACAATGAGCACAAATAACTCTTTGAAGGAATTATCCTGAAGAGGGAATAAGTCCTTACTTCTTGACACACTTCCTTCCTTAGTTCACCTCCTGACTTTTGGTTTCTTTGTAGACATATCAGTATTCTGTGGCTGCAGTAACAAATTACTACAAACTTGGGGAATAAAACAGCAGAAATTTATTCTCTCCCAGTCTGAAGGACAAAAGTCCCAAATCAGTATCACTGGTCTGAAGTCAAGGTGTCAGAGGCTCTACTGGAGAATCTGTTCCTTACCTCTTATAGGCTCTGGTGGCTGCCAACAATCCTTGACTTGTGGTCACACCACTCCAGTTTCTGCCTCCCTAGTCACATTGCCTCCTTCTTTTTTGTATGTGTAATCTTTCTCTTGAAAGGACACTTGTGATGGCACTTAGGACCCACTAATATAGGGTTGCTATGAGTCAGAATCGACTTGACACCACTGTGTTTGGTTTTTGGTTTAAGATAGGAATACACAGAGTCACTGTACCAAAAAGAATTGGTCAATGTTCAACCTTTTCAGGAGTCAGTATGTGGTCAACAGCCAGCTGTACTGAAGGAAGAAGTCCAAGCTGCACTGAAGGCATTGGTGAAAAACAACAGAGAACTGCCAGGAGTTCAAGCCAGATTCAGAAAAGGACATGGAATGAAAGATATGATTGCTGATGTCAGGTGGGTCTTGGCTGAAAGCTGAGAATACCAGGAAGATGCTTACCTGTGTTCTATTGACTATGCAAAGACATTAGACTGGGTGGATCATAACAAATTATAGACAGCATTGTGAAGAACGGGAATTCCAGAACACTTAATTGTGCTTATGAAGAACCTGTACACAGACCAAGAGGCATTTGAACGGAACAAGGGGATACCGCATGGCTTAAAGTTAAGAAAGGTGTGAGTCAGGGTTGAATTCTTTTACTACACTTATTCAATCTTTCTGCTGAGCAAATAACCCGAGAAGCTGGACTGTATGAAGGAGAACATGGCATCAGGATTGGACAAAGATTCATTAGCAACCTGTGATATGCGGATGCCACAACCTTCCTTGCTGAAAGTGAAGAGGACTTGAAGCACTTACTGAGGACAATCAAAGACTGTAGCCTTCAGTATGGATTACACCTCAACATAAAGAAAACAAAAATTCTCACAACTGGACCAATAAGAAACATCATGATAAACGGAGAAAGGATCGAAGTTGTCAAGGATTTCATTTCACTTGGATCCACAATCAACGCCCATGGAAGCAGCAGTCAAGAAATCAAATGACGTATTGCACAGGGCAAATATGCTGCAAAAGACCTCTTTAAAGTGTTAAGAAGCAAAGACGTTACCTTGAGAACTAACGTGCGCCTGAGCCAAGCCATGTTATTTTCAATCACCTCATATGCATGCAAAAGCTGGACAATAAATAAGGAAGACCAGAAAAGATGCGTTTGAACTATGGTGTTGGCAAAGAATATTGAATATACCGTGGACTGCCAGAAGAATGAACAGATCTGTCTTGGAAGAAGTACAGCCAGAATGCTCCTTAGTAGTGAGGATGGTGAGACTCTGTCTCACATATTTTGGACGTGCTATCAGGAGGGACCAGTCCCTGGCAAAGGGCATTGTGCTTGATAAAGTAGAAGGTCAGCAAAAGAGAAGACCCTCAAAGAGATGGACTGACACAGTGGCTGCAACAATGGGCTCAAGCATAACAACGGTTGTGAGGATGGCGCAGGACCAGGCAGTGTTTCCTTCTGTTGTGCATAGGAACCAACTCAACAGCACCTAACAACAAGATAATCCAGGATAATCTCCTTATCACAAAATCCTTAACTTAATCACACCTACAAAAACTCTTTTTCCAAGTAAGATAATATTTATAGATTTTGGGGATTAAGTCATTTTGGGGGAAGTTATTTTTCAGCCCACTGAAGTGGACATCTGCTGCTCTGCCCTCCTCTCACACACTGGTGTCTCCTGGGGCTCTGTGCAAGGCTTTCTCTTCCTGCTCCACACACCTTTTCATGAATGGTCTCATCACACCTCTGGCACATTTACCACCTTTACCTTGACAGCCATTAAATCTGTGTGTCTCACTTACACCTCAGTTTTAGTTCCAGTAAGTGCATCTATCTAAATGCTTACTAGGAAAGACAAACTCAACTGGTCAAAATCAAAAATTGTTTGTCACTATTTCACCATCTCCATCAAACACTGTTCACTCTTACTATACAATCTAATGAAATGGTTCCATCATCCACTCCAATACCTGGAGCCACCCTAGGTATTTCCATTCCCATGCATTTCTTTCTCCACGTGCAGTAAATCGTCAAGTTCTATTAATTCTATAAAGTGCCTCCCAGGTTCATCCTCTCCAAACCATCCCATGGTCACTGTCCTGGATCAGTCCCTCCTCACCTCCTTCCTAGGCACTGTAGTAGTTGTTTTTAGGTGCTGTCAAGTCAGCTCTGACCCACAGCAACCCTACATACAACAGAAGGAAACACTGCTGGTCCTGGCCATTCTTACAATTGTTGTTACGCTTGAGCCCATTGTTGCAGCCACTGTGTCAAAATCCTTACTGATGTCCTTGAGGGTCTTCCTCTTTTTCGCTGATCCTTTACTTTACCAAGCATGATGTTCTTCTCCAGGGATTGGTCCTTCCTGATAGCACATCCAAAGTATGTGAGAAGTCTCGCCATCCTTACTTCTAAGGAGCGTTTTGGCTGTACTTCTTCCAAGATAGATTTGTTCTTTCTTTGGGCAGTCCATGGTATACTCAATATTCTTCACCAACACAACTCAAAGGCATTAGTTCTTCTTTGGTCTTCCTTATTCATTGTCCAGCTTTCACATGCATATGAGGCAACTGAAAACACCATGGCGTGGGCCAGGCACATCTTAGTCCTTAAAGAGACATCTTTGCTTTTTTAACACTTTAAAGAGGTCTTTTGCAGCAGATGTGCCCAATGCAATACATCATTTGATTTCTTGACTGCTGCTTCCATGGCTGTTGATTATGGATCCGAATAAAATGAAATCCTCAACAACTTCAAACTTTTCTCTGTTTATCATGATGTTGCTCATTGGTCCAGTTGGGAGGATTTTTGTTTTCTTTATGTTGAGGTACAATCCATACTGAAGGCTGTGGTCTTTGATCTTCATCAGTAAGTGCTTCAAGTCCTCTTCACTTTCAGCAAGCAAGGTTGTGTCACCTGCATAACGCAGGTTGTTAATGAGTCTTCCTCTAATCCTGATGCCCTGTTCTTTTTCATATAGTCCAGCTTCTCAGATTATTTGCTCAGCATACAGATTGAATAGGTATGGTGAAAGGATACAACTCTGACACGCACCTTTCCTGACATTGTGGTGGCCTTCATGAAGTCTTCTTGCCAACTGCATGATCTTTCTGACATAGAAAGGGGATCATATAACCCTTTTTAGTTAAAGATTTCCAATGGTCCATCATCACATATGAGATCGAATCTAAACTCTTTTGCAAGGCATGCAAGCCCCCTGATGCCCTGGCCTCCATCTCTGTCCTGTTTTGTCTCCTGTCACTCCCTCACTCAATGCTCCAGCAACACTGAACTTGTACTTTTCCCTATAAACCACGGTTTCCAGTGCCTCCTTATTTTGCATACTTTGTACCCTCTGCCAGGAAGATTCTTCTGTTTATTCACCCAGAAAGCTCCAATTTGTTTTTGAAGTTTAGACTCAAAAGCTTTCGTTTCTATGAAGTCTATGCTGATGTTCTCAAAATGACTTAGATATAACTTTGCTGTGGTCCCACAACACTTTCATATCCATCAAAATAATTATTGTTATTATAAATTTATCTTGCATGTTTATTTCACCACTGGACTGTACCAGACTAGGCTCCTAAAGTCTAGTATACAGGATGCACTCCGTATTTGCATGAAAGGAGGATAAAGGGCTTTGCTAATATTTTTCAAGGGAACTCCTCCCACCGTGGGCATAGTACAAACTTCAGACCACACAGGATGATAAACTTGAGCTTAACGTGCTAGATATTCCCAAATCACTGTCTGGAGAGAAGACTATAGGATTTAGGAAAACAAGTCCCAACTTCCCATTCTTGTTTCATCACATATCGGGGAGTCCCTGGGTGGTACAAATGGTTAAGCCCTGGACTATTAACCGAAAGGTTGGTGGTTCAAACCCACCCAGAGTCACCTCAGAAGTCAGGCCTGGCAATCTGCTTCTGAAAGGTCACAGCCTTGAAAACGCTATGGAGTAGCTGTACTCTGCACAGAGCAGGTCACCATGAATTGGAATCAACTCAACGGCAACTAACAACAATAACAATACATTGCTAAATTGAAATTTGCATCTTCTTAGGTCAGAAGAAAGAAGGCTGTAACAAAAATCATCGATCTTTTTCTTTTTTTTTTTAATGTGAACATGGGTTATAATGATGGCCCTAACTCTTCACTCTCCTTGTATTTAAGCACTTTGCCATGTAGTGTCCTCTTACTCTCTGAGTCTGGGCTCAGTCATGTGATCTATTTAGGCCAACTGACACGTGTCAGTTCCAAGCCTAGACTTCATGAGGCTTTGTGTGTTTTCCCTTGCTCTCTTGCACTTATGCCATCACCATGACAATGTATTCAAGCTGGCCTGCTATAGGATGAGAGGCACATGAAGCAAGGCCCAGTCCAGCCTAGATCAGCTAGTAGCCAACCAACCCCACTCTGGCTGACTCAGTCCATGGGTTGATCCATGTGAGAAGACCCAGCCAAGACTGGCAGAGCTGCCTAGTTAACCCCAGATGCATAAGCAATACATGCTTATTGTGGTATGCCACTGAAGCTTTGTGGTTGTTTGTTAGCAGCTTTATTATAATAGATTATTTATGCATTTGCAAAATATAATGTTATTGTTAGTGCCATCGAGTTGGTTCTGGCTTATAGAGACCCTATGTATAACAGAATGAAACACTTCCCAGTCCTGTATCATCCTCACAGTCATAACTATGTTTGAGCCCATTGTTGTAGCCACTGTGTCAATTTATTTTGTTTAGGGTCTTTCTCTTTTTTGCTGACCTTCTACTTTACCAAGCATGATTTCCTTCTCCAGGGATTGGTCCTTCCTGATAACATGTCCAAAATATGTAAGATGAAGTCTCAACATTGTCACTTCTAAGGAGCATTCCAGCTGTACTTCTTCTAAGACAGATTTGTTTGTTCTTCTAGCAGTCCGTGGTATATTCAATATTCTTCACCAACACCATAATTCAAATGTATCAATTTCTTTGGTCACCCTTATTCATTGTCAAGGTTTTTCATACATATGAGGTGACTGAAAATATCAAGGCTTGGGTTAGGCAAAATATAATAGAGAGAATAAACCAAACTCTGAAGCTGTTTCTTTGAAAATAGTAAGTAAATTGACATATTGCTGGTGAGATTAAGGGAGAAAAAGGCACACACAAATAATACCAGGAATAAAACATAGAAACACAGGGGATATCTAGAAAGTAAGAAGGTAGATTCAAACCCCAAAACATCAATAATAACCTTAAATGTAAATGAACTAAATACTCAAATTAAAAAACAGTGATTGTCAGACTAGATTAAAAGCAACAATAACCAAATTCTATGTTGTTAATAGGAGGCACATCTAAAATATTAGGAAACAAAAAGAATGGACAAAGGCATGGCATGTAAACATGAATCAAAGGCAACGGGTATCCTGAAGGAGTAGAGAGAACCCCAAAAACATAGCCAGCAGATCAGAAGTGAGAGTGTCATGGGGACTTGGGAGCTTGCAGCTGGTGTCTGAGGTCTTGGGCAGACTTGGCAGCCTGGAGGACCGTGTCCTATACGTTGTAATATCTGACCTGGCTCCAGATGGTCAGCATCAGAGAAGAAAGTGCAGCATTTGCAGCTGAGGTCAGAACAGAAGTACAACAGAGGAGAATAGAATTGATAACACATTGTGTTGATTGTATTGATCTTTACAGTTCAGAGACGTGAGAACTGGGATTTTGATTTCTCCATTCATTAAAGTATTGTAATAAGGCTATGAAAATTAAGATTGTATATTACTGACAAAAGAGAAGGCAAACAGAATACAGAGAATTCCAAAATAAGCCCATGCATATATGGACACTTGATTTATGACAAAGGTGACATTACACTGGGAAAAGAATGACCTTCCCATAAATGGTGCTTGGTCAATTGGATACTCATTTAAAAAAATAAATCCTGATTTCTACCTCACACCATATATGAAAACCAATTCTATGGGGACTGTAGATTTCAGTGTGAGAGGCAGAACAACACTGGGCAGGGGGTTTGAGTAAAGTTGTCTAAGATCCAGTCTTCATTGTCCCGTGTCAAAATTGTCCATGCCCAAGCCTTGCAGGGTATTGTTTAGAATAGAATACATCATTACAGAATGTCTTCCGGTACAGAACTGGCCTAGGAATAGTAATACTAACATCAGATTGCATATAATTCAAAGCTAAACACATTATATGGAGCAAAGATGGTTATTTCATATTGATAAAAGACATTCACAATGACAACTCACTGTCACAAAATCGCATGCACCAAACAGCACAACATTTAATACATAGATCAAAAGTTTTGTAAATGTAAGGAGAAATGGGCAAGACCACAACTGAACTAGGGAATTTAAACTTACTTTCTCAGAATATGAAAGATCAAGTGAAAAATATTAAAGATATAGAAGATTTGAGTATCATTAGTAAGGTGTATTTAATAGTGCTATAAACAGAGAGAACACATTCTTTTCAAAACTCCATGGACATTAACAAAACTGATCCCATACTGGGCTATAAAAAAGATCTCAATTTAAACTAAAAGTAGAAGTTACACAGGTAATATTTTCTAACCACAATGCAAAAAAAATTTTAAAAATTCATAACAAAGAGATACACATATATAACAATCATAAAACTAAAAGAACCAACCGGAAGTCAAACCACTTCCCTACATAACTTTCAGATGAAAGAGGAGATAAAAATCACAACCACAGGTTATTCACAAAACAACAACAATGAGAATGAGAACTTAGTATCAAAGCCTATGGGATATAGAAAAAGCAATGCTGAGCCGAAAATTCATGACTTTAAATGCTTTTACATAAAACAAGAAAAAAAGAACATAAATTAATCAAGCATAGAGTAGGAAGAATAAAACAAATCCAAATAATTTAAGATAAAGGAGGTTATAAGAATAAACGCAGGGTTAGGGTCATGGTTTTATGGGACATTCCAGTTAATTGGCCCAGTAAGGTATTTAGTGCTTCTGTCCTCCCTCCTAATTCAGTACAGGGGGCCTGGGGCCTTAAAAGCTTGCCAGCGGCCATCCAAGGCACAACAATTGGTCTCTATCCGCCTGGAGCAACAGAGGAAGAAGGACAGTCAAGAATAGGAGGAGGATATGGAACGTGTGGCTGATCTGCCATGAGACCAGAAGAACTAGATGGTGCCCAGCTGCCATTACTGAACATTTTGATCAAACATGGCTATAGAAGAATCCTGATCAAAAGAGGGAAATGCAGAACAGATTTTCACATCCTCATGGATTACAGACTGGATGAACTCCCTGAAACTACTGTCCTGAGATAATCTTTAAACCTTAAACCAAAAATATTCCCTGAAGTCTTCTTAAAACCAAACAACAGTTTAGTTTAACTAGTAAAAAATGCCTGCCTTGAGCCTTATGCTCTTTTAAGAACTATCTATATGGGATCAAATTGACAACAGCAACCCGAAAGATTAGGCAGGAACCTCAAGGGGCAGTGAGTTTACGTTAATGTAGGAGGAACAACTCAGAAAAGGAGGGTGAGATTGGCTGCACAACTTGAAGAACGTAATCAGTGTCATTAAACTGTACATGTAGGAATTGTTGAATTGGTGTATATTTTACTATGTATATACTCAACAACAACAAAATAAATATGATTTTAATAAGTCAATTTTCAAAGAAGAGTAAAAGGAGGGCTTAATAAATAAAAAAGAAATAAACCCATAACTTGACCCATAAATCTAAGAGCTAGTGCTTTGAAAAGACCAAAGAGAAAACTCTAATTTAAAAAAGAGCAAAGAGCAAAGGCAACTTTAAGGAGAAGACAGACAGTATAACCACGGCTACAAAGAGATTACATTGCAGGTAGAGCTCTAGACCTGGCGGTGGAACCTGGGTCCAGTGTTGTTGGTGAGCATCCTGGCGACAAAGCAGGAGACCCTACCAGGGGGTGGCAATTTTGGTTAAAAGGAGTACCTGGAACCATTTGCCCATGAGATGGACTGTGGAGCAGCAAATACCAGAGGCCGAAGCCAGATCAGCCACAGAAGAATTGACTGAGTGACCGCGAGCGTCATTTCCCAAGGAGGCTGCAACAGCAGCAGGCATCTGCAGCGGGGTGCTGGATGGGGCTGGATGGGGCTTAGGGATAAAATAGACCCCTAAGCCTTTCTTCCTAGTCCATCTCAGTCTGGAAACTCTGCTGAAACCTGTTCAAAATCACAGCAACACACAAGCCTCCAGTGACAGACAGCTGGTGGCTGCACTTCGGCTGCACTGGCTGGGAATCCAACCCAGGTTACCCACACTGAGGGTGCAATTCTACCAGGGAACCACCACTCATATCACTAACATAGAGGCCAGGAATAAAGATATTATCACAGAATAGATCGCTGCATAGATCTTTGGGATAAACTAAAACAAATTTTAGCTTTATACCTAAAAGAGTCACTTTAATCAAGTGATCAAAGTGACACAACAACAACAGAAATGGGACAGATTGAAATCGCGTGGCACCAGACAGGATGCAAACAACCCAGAGTCACTTCTGTGACAATCCTACCACATGTGCATAACATGAATCTCATCATGAGAAAAACAAACAAACAAAAAAAAACAAACCCACTGCCATCCAGTAAATTCCAACTCATAATGACCCTATAGGACAGAGTAGAACTGCCCCATAGAGTTTCCAAGAAATGGCTGGTAGATTCGAACTGCTGACCTTTTGGTTAGCAAACATAGCACTTAACCACTACACCACCAGGGTTTCCATCATGAGAAAACATCAGCCAAATACAAACTAAAGTACATTCTACAAGAGTATGGGCCAATAATCTTGAACAGGTTCCGAGGTGGCATAAACTGTTTGCACTCAACCGCTAGCATAAAGATTGGCAGTTTGAAGCCACCCAGCTGCACCACAGAAGACAGGCCTGGTGATCTGTTTCCATTAAGATTACAGCCAAGGAAACCCTATGGAGCCATTCCACTCTGTAACACATGGGGTCGCCATAAATTCGAACTGACTCGACGACAACTAACAACGACATAATCTTGAAAAGCATCAAGGTCATGAAAGCCAAGGAAAGGCTCAGGAACTGTTCCAGACTGAATGATGCTCTGGTATCTAAATGAAATTTGTGGTTCTGAACCGGATTCTTTTGCTATGAAAGACAGTGAGACAAATGGCCAAACTTGGAAGAGTTTAATGGGGTCTGTGAATTGCAGATTAGACAGCAGTACCATACATACTCATGTGAACGCCCTGATTGTGAAGGACATTTGGGGTTGTATAGGAGAATGTCCTGTTTGTAGGAAATACACGCTGAAGTATTCAGAGTGACGGGGAATAGGGTAGGCCACTTATTCTCAAATGGTTCAGGAAGGAAAAAAAGTACCCACAGCTTTTCCCTACATTTAAGATTGCTTCCATATTTTAAAAAATAGAAGGAAAAAAAAGCACGGCCTTAGCGCTCCTTGGTGACTTGGCCACCTAGCCGTTTTTATGTGTGCCTGCCAGCAATCTTCATAGCGCGTGTTTCTTGGATCGTTTTACCCATACTTCAATTCACTTTGCATTGGTTTGTATCGTGTAACATTATATCATAACCATTTCCCCTTATTATTTGTAACCTTTTTAAAGGCAGCCACAGACCCGTCCAGTGAAAGGTCACAATTTCAGCCATCCCCTCTTGTGGCAGATTTTGTTTTTTGTTTTTTTGCTTGGATTTTATCGCTTGCTTGTTTTTAGTATTATGAGTAGGTTTAGTGAATATTATTGCAGACATATCTCTTTACAGATTATGGCTACTTCCTCAGATCTGCCTTAGTTGAGGTCAAAGAATATGAACATTTAATGTGCCTCGATAACATTTCTCATTAGATTCCAAAGTGCTGTATCCGTCAACCTTCAGAGATGTCAGGAGCTCTGAGAGACAGTTACAACACCCACTGACCAGAACTGAGCATTTTAATTATAATATGTATGCATTTACAATTTAGCAGGCAAAAAAGGAGGAGGAAAAAACTTGGGTTTTAACGTGCGTTTCAGTTTTAGGGAAGCTAAATATTTTCTCACACTTATTTATGAATGGTATTTCCTTTGTATGGTTAGTTTTGTGATTTTTCCCATTTTCCTCTTTTCCCCAAAATATTTCATGTAGATTTGAATCAGCACTAAATAAAAAAAGATATCACCCTACCCACAGGGAGGGAGGGTGTGTGTGTGTGTGTGTGTGTGTGTGTGTGTGTGTGTGTGTGTGTGTGTGTGTGTGTGTGTGTGTGTGTGTGTGTGTGTGTGTGTGTGTGTGTGTGTGTGTGTGTGTGTGTGTGTGTGTGTGTGTGTGTGTGTGTGTAGGGACAATTTTTTTTATAGGGACACCATGAGTTGGAATCGACTTGACAGCAACGGGTTTTGGGGCAGTGGGTTTTATATATATATATATACATGCTAACTCTGTACTTATAATTTTTGAATTTTCATATATTGTATGCTTTTCTAGAAAAACCTAATTTCCTAAAGCTGACTCAAAAGAAACAGACAACCTGAAAGTGTTAATAACCTAAAGGGGAAAAGGAAAGGTTGTCAGGAATGAACCTGAAGTCAGCCCCAATCTCCACGGTGCCTCTGGGGCCTTCTGACAGCAGACCCAGGTACTCCCGGAGGCCCTGACAGCAGACCTAGGTACTCCCGGAGGCCCTGACAGCAGACCTAGGTACTCCCGGAGGCCCTGACAGCAGACCCAGGTACTCCCGGAGGCCCTGACAGCAGACCTAGGTACTCCCGGAGGCCCTGACAGTAGACCTAGGTACTCCCGGAGGCCCTGACAGCAGACCCAGGTACTCCCGGAGGCCCTGACAGCAGACCTAGGTACTCCCGGAGGTCCGGACAGCACCAGAGGCCCTGACAGCAGACCTAGGTACTCCCGGAGGTCCGGACAGCAGACCCAGGTACTCCCGGAGGTCCGGACAGCAGACCTAGGTACTCCCGGAGGCCCTGACAGCAGACCTAGGTACTCCCGGAGGTCCGGACAGCACCAGAGGCCCTGACAGCAGACCTAGGTACTCCCGGAGGTCCAGACAGCAGACCTAGGTACTCCCGGAGGCCCTGACAGCAGACCTAGGTACTCCCGGAGGCCCTGACAGCAGACCCAGGTACTCCCGGAGGTCCGGACAGCAGACCCAGGTACTCCCGGAGGCCCTGACAGCAGACCCAGGTACTCCCGGAGGCCCTGACAGCAGACCCAGGTACTCCCGGAGGTCCGGACAGCACCAGAGGCCCTGACAGCAGACCTAGGTACTCCCGGAGGTCCGGACAGCAGACCCAGGTACTCCCGGAGGTCCGGACAGCAGACCCAGGTACTCCCGGAGGTCCGGACAGCAGACCCAGGTACTCCCGGAGGTCCGGACAGCAGACCCAGGTACTCCCGGAGGTCCGGACAGCAGACCCAGGTACTCCCGGAGGCCCTGACAGCAGACCCAGGTACTCCCGGAGGTCCGGACAGCAGACCCAGGTACTCCCGGAGGTCCGGACAGCAGACCTAGGTACTCCCGGAGGCCCTGACAGCAGACCCAGGTACTCCCGGAGGCCCTGACAGCAGACCCAGGTACTCCCGGAGGTCCGGACAGCACCAGAGGCCCTGACAGCAGACCCAGGTACTCCCGGAGGTCCGGACAGCACCAGAGGCCCTGACAGCAGACCCAGGTACTCCCGGAGGTCCGGACAGCACCAGAGGCCCTGACAGCAGACCTAGGTACTCCCGGAGGTCCGGACAGCACCAGAGGCCCTGACAGCAGACCTAGGTACTCCCGGAGGTCTGGACCAGAGGCCCTGACAGCAGACCTAGGTACTCCCGGAGGTCCGGACAGCACCAGAGGCCCTGACAGCAGACCTAGGTACTCCCGGAGGTCCGGACAGCACCAGAGGCCCTGACAGCAGACCCAGGTACTCCCGGAGGCCCTGACAGCAGACCCAGGTACTCCCGGAGGTCCGGACAGCACCAGAGGCCCTGACAGCAGACCTAGGTACTCCCGGAGGTCCGGACAGCACCAGAGGCCCTGACAGCAGACCTAGGTACTCCCGGAGGTCCGGACAGCACCAGAGGCCCTGACAGCAGACCTAGGTACTCCCGGAGGTCCGGACAGCACCAGAGGCCCTGACAGCAGACCTAGGTACTCCCGGAGGTCCGGACAGCACCAGAGGCCCTGACAGCAGACCTAGGTACTCCCGGAGGTCCGGACAGCACCAGAGGCCCTGACAGCAGACCTAGGTACTCCCGGAGGTCCGGACAGCACCAGAGGCCCTGACAGCAGACCTAGGTACTCCCGGAGGTCCGGACAGCACCAGAGGCCCTGACAGCAGACCTAGGTACTCCCGGAGGTCCGGACAGCACCAGAGGCCCTGACAGCAGACCTAGGTACTCCCGGAGGTCCGGACAGCACCAGAGGCCCTGACAGCAGACCTAGGTACTCCCGGAGGTCCGGACAGCACCAGAGGCCCTGACAGCAGACCTAGGTACTCCCGGAGGTCCGGACAGCACCAGAGGCCCTGACAGCAGATCTAGGTACTCCCGGAGGTCCGGACAGCACCAGAGGCCCTGACAGCAGACCTAGGTACTCCCGGAGGTCCGGACAGCACCAGAGGCCCAGCGATACGCAGTGGGGAGGAGGCGTGGCAACCCTGCAGCAAAATAACTGGCTTCATGTTGGGCTTCAGAACGAATGACTTTTCCTTTGTTTGTTGCCATGTACAAAAACCGTGATTTTTACTAATTGCTTCCTTAGCTGCTTCCCTCAGATTAAATTTGGTCCATGATATTTTAAGATTCATCAAAAACCACATGTAAACATGGGGAGACACAGCACTCACAGTGACCCAATGCAATGGTGCAGCCCTCTGACAGCCAATTTAATCAAGGGGGAATTCAAAGTATTCACCGCAAGCAATTGATTTTCACAGGAAAAGTCAGCAGGACCAAACTGCCAGTTGGGATGAAAATCCCTTGAATCACCCCTATCACTCTGTTTTCTAGCAACTAACTCCTGACTCCTTATAGCGTAATAGCCAAATTACTACAATTATCCTGCGATACAAGTAGCATATCAACATTATTTTAAACGTGGACTTTTTGCATAATCCTTCATTATTATCATTCAGCTTCCCATTTGGAAATGGAGAACAACAACAAACTGGGACCTACCCCAAAAAGAAAGAAGGTCACTGGAGAGAACAAATAAAAAGGGTTTTTACACATGTGACTATACCGAGATGTGTTTTACAGTCAAATACACTCCTGAAATTCATTAAATGCCTTTCCCCTGCTTCATAAATACGGGCAAGAGACATCGCCTACTGAGAAAATAATCCCAGCACGTAATGATCATAACGAATATAAATAAAGCCACTCTTCTTTCAGAGACTTCAGGCCCTATATAAAATTTCATTTGTACTTTCCCCACTGTGAAATGAATCCCACTCGTGGAGGCCACGGCCCAGGCACACCCTGAGGCGGCGTTGCCAGTGCAGAAAAAGAAAGCACAAATCCTGGTTCCTAGTCATCTTGCTGTCTGCAAAAAGAATAGCTTCTTAAGTGGGTGCCCTCATTTGTTGCATTGTTGCTTTTAAAGGCATTCAAGAGGGCTCAGAAATCCACATGTGAATTAAGATGAAAAACCAGCAACAGGTTTTGTTAAATAATCAAAACGGTCACCAAAGGGCTTTGGGGTCAGTTTCCCTGACAAGTATTGTTTTCGGTCTGAAGCCTATTCTTCCTGGTATGTTACCAGTCTAAGAACTCCACCTGAAAACCCCTCAAAAAGGTTATACTGTTGTTAAAAGCATACATGAGCAGAGAAACACCAGAAATTAGTGTAACAATATATTTATTGTGAGTAGATACAATTCAAATCAGGCAGTATCAAATCGAAAATATGGGGAAGGCACTCCAAAGAGGGGACAGTGAAAGCCGGTCATGGAGGAAGGCTCCAGGCAGGGTCTCCTCAGGTCACTGTGAATTCCTCTCATGCTGATTGCTCAGGAGGTAGAGTCAGAGGACATGCAGGGAGAAAAGACCTGGAGATCTGCTTCCGTAAAGACCATAGCCTAGAAAACCCTTTGGGGCAGTTCTACTCTGTCCTATAGGGTCGCTACAACTTGGAACCGACTCGACAGCACACAATAGCAACACTGATGGATATTAAGTGAAGCAGATTTTGCTGTCCCTGGGCAGTGCACACAGTTAACAGGTGCTAACCGAAAGGTTGCCAGTTTGAGTCCACACACAGATGCCTCGGAAGAAAGGTCTCGCGATCCACTTCCAAAAAATCAGCCATTGAAAGAAAACCCTATGAAGCACAGTCAGCTTGCTTTCTGCAAGAAGACTAGATTAAGTGGTTGCCATCAGTTGCTGCTGTTGCTTATAAAAGCATTCGAAAGCTTTTTTAAAGGCACTCGGGGGTTGCTTTTGCATAAGGGGTTGCCGTGAGTCAGGCTTGACTCGAAGGCGATTGGTTTTTTATCTGCCACACAAGTGGGAGCAGTGGTGGTTCAATGGTAAAGTTCCCAGTTCGATTCCCAGCCAATGCCTGGCTGCCAGCTGAGGCTTGTGTGTTGCTACAATGCTGAACAGCTTTCAGCGGAACTTCCAGGCTAGTACAGACTAGAAAAAAGGCCTGGCAATCTGCTTCCAAAAATCAGCCACCCTGTGGGTTACAATGGTCCAATCCTGTTGAGCATGGGGTTGGCAGCACAAGACATCAAAGAACTGTGACCCAGGACTCAGAAAAAGAAAAGAAAAGGATGGGGGAGGAGGAAGAGCAGAGATGTCCCAAACCCAATTTACAATGAAAAAATGGCAAACTTGGTGGTACTTGTCACCAGGTAGTTAGTCACCACTAAGTGAGAGGATGGGAAGGGGCCCATCTGGTTGGAAGGGGCCCAGCCAGTATTTGAGGGAAAGAACTAGGTCTAGCCTCCTGGGGAGCAGGGTCACCCAGGGGCCAAAGGCTGAGAGAGCAGAGCTCCTCTCTGGGAGGGCTGAAACCCATCCCAGGACAGGTGAGAAGCCCACTCAGTGGGAAACTGGGGGTTCAGAGTGGGTGGGTGGTACTTTACCTCCAGCCAGGGAAGGAAGTGGGTTTATGGGAGAACCAGAATACCAAAGGACCCCACCCTCAACACACACCCCTCCCGACCTGGGCGGAAGGGAAGGAAGATACCACAGAGCCCTAGTGGGTCACTAGCTAAGGAACTATGGAACGTACTGGGTACAAAAATAAATGTTCTGAGATATATAATGCAAAGATGTGGCAAAAACATTATTATGCTCTTATGCTCTGTAGATGAGCATTTCAATCATATTTGGAATCCATGTTAAAAAAAAGACTAAAGTAAAATGGGAAGGAATCAATCCAGGAATACAAAACGGAAACTTAAGGAGAGAAGTTAGCAGACCTGGACTATTTAATATACAATAAATAAGACCTGGGTTAGCAACTGCTTCTTAATGTTTCCTCCCCTACGGAGGACAGAATCTGAAGTAATAAGTAAACGTAAGCACGATGAAAAGAAATTTCAATGAGACATAAAGAAGCATTTTCTGAGAGCAAGAGTGATTTAAAAAAAAAAAAAATTAAGGCAAGATTGCAATATTTTATATGGGGTTGTTAGGAAAATTATGTTTTAAATGTAAAATAAGTAGTATTCTTCCTGGATGGCTTGGCGACAAGGGGCTATACTAGTTACTCTTTTGAAAGCCGTATAATTCTATTTTATAAAATTAAACTCCTCTCCACCAAGAGTGCATCAAGCTCTACAGAGATTTCGTAATGTGCCCCCAGGTGCGTGACAAGATTTACAATCCGAACATGGCGGGGAGGGGGTCTTTTAAAACAGAGATTCATGCCACCCGGGTCACCCTGGCCTACATGACAAACAAAAGTTTGGCTTTTTGCTTTTTTATTTTTTTATTTTAACTATTAAGTGTGGTGATGCCAGTACAGCTGTGGGAGCGCAGGCTGTGCCCTATTTTGCCTTATGCATCATCAAGAAAATTGCCAGCCCAGTTCCCAAAATCTGTGTTGTGATGGTGGAGCTAACAAAAGACACAGCTTGATTTGCAAATACCCAGCATGACCAGTGGTGAGGCCAACTGGAAAAAAATATTGTTTTGGACCATTTTGTTGTCACTAAAAAGTATTTATCAACTGCCAGGCTTATGGAACTGGGTGGCACAAAGGAGTGTGCTTGACAATGAACCTAAAGATTGGTGGTTTGAACATACCCAGCGGCACCACTGAAGAAAGGCCTGGAGATCTACTTCCATAAGGATTACAGCCAAGAAAACCCTATGGAGCACAGTCATACTCTGCAACACAGGGGTCGCCGTGAGTCAGTGTCAACTCGATGGCGATGGGTACTAGATCTCATTTAGTACAATCTCCCACACAAGCAGAAAGCCCTTTATAACTTTTTCTAACGTTTGGGGAACTCACTACTTCTATACTATGTTCTCCAGTAAATAAAACATAATTAACCCTTAAGAGTTTTTTCCTTATACTGGGTGAACTTCTGCATCCTTGTTCCCATTGGCCCAGTTTTGCCCACTGCACACAAAAAATTTCTTTCTTCTTCTATATGACATGGCTCCAACTATTTGAAAACAATGTTCAGGCCCCATCGTTTCACTTAGTTATCCAGCCAGTCAGCCATCCATACATGCATTCATTCAACAAATATACAGTAAGATCTCACCACCAGCCAATGACAGGCCAGAGTCATCTGATTTCTTCATTGCTCCCTCCAGGACCTGTCTTTTGAGGCCCTAACCATCCATCCCGAGAACTGTTTCTAGATATGCCCCAGTATTGCAATGCCCCTCAACTGATTCTCTCCAACCCAGGCCCAATTCTTCAGATTTTTATGAAAAAGCTCATAGGAAGGATGGGACAATCGCATTTGGACATTACTTTTGGACGCCATGGGAAGGTCTCACTATCACTTCCTATTGATGTTGTGGCCAAATGAGTTTTCTACATCTTTTTCACTATATTCTCATTCTGAATTAGTGCAATTGGATTTTTTAACATATAGACACTGATTATCAAATTCTGAGTTGACGGAAATGAGAAACAGAAGTGACTCAATTCACTTTGACTTGATCTGCTTACATTTTCAGCTGTCAGTTAAAATGGGGGCTCATGAGTTGTAGGAAAACAAAAAAAGGTAAAACTTTGTCCACCTGAGTTGAGGTGTCTGATTATAAAAACTGCTACACCATCTTCAAGGTTTCGTACATAAAACACAAGTTATGAGTGTGTCTAACAGGTAGTTGTTGTTAGGTGCATCTGAGTCAGTTCCCACTCATAGCAACCCTATGTGCAATGGAACAAAGCACTGCCTGGTCCTGTGCCATCCTCACAATCGTTGCTATGTTTGATCCCGTTGTTGCAGCCACTGTGTCAATCCATCTCTTTGACGGTCTTCCTTTCTTTTAATGACCCTCTACTTTATCAAGAATGATGTCCCTCCTGATACAAAGTCTTACCATCCTCGCTTCTAAGGAGCATCCTGGCTGTACTTATTCCAAGACAGATTTTTTTGTTCTTCTGGCAGTCCATGATATATTCAATATTCTTTGCCAACACCATAATTCAAAGGCATCAGTTCTTCTTTAGTGTTCCTTATTCATTGTCCAGCTTTCACATTCATATGAGGCGATTGAAAATACCATGGCTTGGGTCAGGTGCACCTTTGTCCTCAAAGTGACATCTTTGCTTTTTAACACTTTAAAGAGGTCTTTTGCAGCAGATTTGCCCAATGTAATACGTCATTTGATTTCTTGACTGCTACTTCCATGGGTGTTGCCTGTGGATCCAAGTAAAACGAAATCCTTGACAACTTCAATCTTTTCTCCGTTTATCATGATGTTGCTTATTGGTCCAGTTGTGAGGATTTTTGTTTTCTTTATGTTGAGGTGTAATCCATTCTAAAAGACGTAGTCTTTAATCTTCATCAGTAAGTACTTCAAGTCCTCTTCACTTTCAGCAAGCAAGGTTGTGTCACCTGCATATCACAGGTTGTTAATGAGTCTTCCTGCAATCCTGATGCCATGTTCTTCTTCATATTGTACAGCTTCTTGGACCATGTGCTCAGCATACAGATTGAATAAGTATGGTGAAAGAATACAACCCTGACGCATATCCTTCCTGATTTTAAACCACTCTGTATCCCCTTGGAAACCCTGGTGGTGTAGTGGTTAAGTGCTACGGCTGCTAACCAAAAGGTCAGCAGTTCGAATCTGCCTGGCACTCCTTGGAAACTCTATGCAGCAGTTCTGCTCTGTCCTATAAGGTCGCTATGAGTTGGAATCGACTCGACGGCAGTGGGTTAGTATCCCCTTGTTCTGTTTGAATGACTGTCTCTTGGTCTGTGTTCTGGTTCCACATGAGCACGATTAAGTGTTCTGGTATTTCCATTCTCTGCAATGTTATCCATAACTTGTTATGATTTGCATAGCTGAATGCCTCTGCATAGTCAACGGAACACTGGTCAACATCTTTCTGGTAGTCTCTGTGTTCAGGCAAGATCCATCTGACCTCAGCAATGATATCCCTCATTCCAAGTCCTCTTCTGAATCCAGCTTTAATTTCTGGAGTTCCCTGTTGATGTGCTGCTGCAACCTCTTCTGAATTATCGTCAACAAAATTTTACTTGTGTGTGATATTAATGATATTGTTTGATAATTTCCGAATTCTGTTGGATCACCTTTCATTGGAATAGACACAACTGGATCTCTTCCAGTCAGTTGGCCAGGAAGCTATCTTCCAAATTTCTTTGCACAGACAAGTGAGCACCTCCAGCGCTGCACCTGTTGGTTGAAACATCTCAGTTGATATCCCACCAATTCCCGGAGCCTTGTTTTTCACCATTGCCTTCAGTGCAGCTTGGACTTCTTCCTTCAATACCATCGGTTCTCAATTATATGCTAAGAGTTTATCTATGCAAGATCTGTAGCTATGGGAAGATACTCAAAGTTAGCCAAACCACGAGGTTAAGGGCACAGTTCTCCAGCCTGCCAAGTATGCTGAAGACTTCTGACACGGGTGCAAAAAGTTAGGGCCCAGCTACAAAGTTAGAGGGAAGAGTCCATGCAAGACCACCCTCACTTCTGACACCAACTGCAAGTTTGAGGGTTTCCCAAAACCAGCCTCAGATTGTTGATTCACTAGAGAGACTCACAGGATTCAGTGAAGCCTATTATGTTCAGTTACATTTATTACCGGCATGACGGATCGTCTGGATTCCTGAGCATTAAGAATCAGGATCAACACAAAGCCGGTTCCTATGAGTTGGAGGTCAGACCTACACCCACTTTTCAACTTCTTTTTTTTTTTTACCATTTCTGACACCAGACGTTGCCCCTACAACACTCTCTACTTCTCTGCTGGATTCAGTAATTTGTTGCAATGGCCACACAGAACTCACAGACCATACTTACAGTTACGTGGTTTATTAGGGAAGTAACAGGCTACAACTTGGGATCAGGATCAGAAAACACATAGGTGAGGTTGAAAAGGCTCCCCCAGAGAGAGAGCACATCCCTCCCTTCTTCAGTACAGAACAGCTTCCAGCCAGGATAGTTCTCTCAGCTGTTCTCTGATGTTAGTAGGACCTTTTCAGCTGTACAAGCAGGCCCTTCTCTTGGCCATGCACGCCCATCCTTCTCTTGGCTGGCCATGCAAGTAGGCCCTTCTCTTGGCTGTGCACACCCTCTCTCAGCCATGCAGTCCTCTCAGCTGTGCAGGCCTCACTGCCTTTGGCCTCGCTGCCATCAGTCTTTCCGCTGCTAACTGGCCCAGCTCATAGCCACCGTAGCAGCTTTCTCAACTGCTCCTCTCCTAGCTGCAGCTTTCTGCTGTCACTGCTGTCTCTACCTCCCGGGCCTGTCGTGGCCAGCTCTGTCACAGGGCCCCTTCTGGGCCTCTCATTGCTGGTTCTGCTGCAGTGTCCTTTCCCGGCCTCTTGCAGTATTCAGTATTACAGCCCTTGACCCACATTACAGCTGTTTTAGGAGGTTCCTCACCTCCTCTCTGCTTCTTCTCTCCTCTCTGAAAACTTCCGTGGGGTCGGCTGCTTATATAAGCAATTTCCTTGTTGATTTCAAGGCATGGCCCTCTCAGCAGTACCAGGAACCAACGAATCACCCTCCGAGGACTGCAAGTCACTCAATCCTATTGGGTAGACATTCACGCCATTATTTGCATAGAAAATTGACTACTCCCTTGCAAGACTGTGGCCCAGCCAATCATTCTGGAAGAGTCACAAGCCCAAGAGACATCAAACTCAGGTCTTGTACAAAAGTAACATTTCCTGCCTGCAGAGACCAGCTTCTCTGGGCAAAAGTAACAAACCCTCTGGGGTAGGAAACAACCTGGAAGGTCCTCTAAGAGGTTTCTCCAAAGGACTAGGGCAAAGGTACAACTCCTCAGGGCTTAGGGAGAAAAATCTCCCAAGGTGTTCAAAGAACCAAGGCAAAAGGCCACGTAAAGGAACTTACACACAGGGAAGAGATACATTAAAAAAAAATCAGCTCAAGGAACAGATGCATAGGGCAGAGTCTGGGACAGTTCCACTGTCCTCAAGGGTATCGATGTGTGGCAATAGGCATGGAGTACTGCTAACCTGGGAAGCTCACTGGAGCTTTGGAATCCCCATAGGCATTGTTGATTGATTAATTGTCCACACGGTTGAACTCAATTTGCAGCTCCTCCTTTCCCTGAGGTAAGGCTGATATCACGGTGGCCCAGAGCCCCCACCTTAAACCACAGGGTTGGTCTTTCTGGCATGGCCAGTCCCCACCCTAACACTATCGGGTGTAGTTGCCCCACCGTGCCTCACTTCTTTCACACGAACTGTCAGGTGTGGTCTCCGCGGTCCACCGTGAATAACAAAGACACTCCAATCACTTGAGAAATGCCAAGGGTTTAGAGGCTACCTCCCAGGAGCCAGGACAAAAAATCAGACCTCTCTTTTGGGTGAGGCCAAATTCCTTACTACACAAAACATACAGGAATTATTCAAGTAAGCTGCAAACAACTAAATGTGCATGGTTAAGCTCTTTAGGCTCAATGGAAAATACTGATATGGCTGAAATGCTGAGGGGCTGAATAACACAATGCGTGAGGATAGCTAAAGAAGGAAGACTGCCGTATTAGCGAACAGAAGCGAGGCCAGCTTAAGCATGCTGAACCTTGACATCGTTCTGCTTGGAAAGGTCGGGGTTAGTGTGAAATGGCATGTTTTCGCAGCTCGTGGGACAAGACCAGATCTGGAGTCAAGGATCTGAGTATGAGCAGTTTATCTGGGAGGTGATTTCAGGAAGCACCAGGAGGATCAGAAACAGAGACAGGGACGGGAAGACAGCTAATAAAATGTGTACTATTTTTCCACTGTAGACAAGTGAAGCTTAATCCTGTGGGGGAACTCTGGGAAACAGTGAAAAACATAGGTCTCAGAGTTATCCCACATGAGGGGTGAGGAGCTGGTGTATTTATACCTTTATTTGTATCACTTGGTCTGGGTTCCCTCTGAAGCCAATCTAAGGATTTGAGTTCAAGAGGTGTATTCAGGGGACGATCCAAAAAGCACCAGGAAGGGAGTGGGGATGTGAGACAGGAAGCAAAGGCTGCTCCCAGAGTTAATTACCTAGCACCTCCAGTCAGCTTCCTGCACAGGCAGAGAGGCTTTTCACAGTCTTAGAAAAGCCCTTGGGACAGAGGTGAAGATTCCAACAGACTGAAGGTGGCCAGAGCACGCACCAAAAATGAAGCCTGAGAGGTAAGGATGGGTCTCTGGCAGCTCTCATTACATACGTCATTAAAGTGAAAAAATACCATGAAGTTTTCAGGCAAGGTCACCCAAGATAAAAAGTCACCTTGTTGAGAGCATCACCTTGCACACAGAGTGGTCTGCATCTTGGTTTTGGGTTAGCTGTTGATAAGCTTTAAAATCTTGGATGAGCCTTAAACCTGTTGCCATCAAGTAGATTCCGACTCCCAGTGACCCTGTAGGACAGACCAGGACTGC
This sequence comes from Elephas maximus indicus, assembly GCF_024166365.1. Classification (NCBI taxonomy): domain Eukaryota; kingdom Metazoa; phylum Chordata; class Mammalia; order Proboscidea; family Elephantidae; genus Elephas; species Elephas maximus. The sequence goes on along the minus strand of NC_064843.1, from coordinate 61,218,736 downwards.
CTCGTTGGGTTTCCAAGGCTGTGCTCTTTACAGAAGCTGACTGAGTATCACATCTTTCTCCCACAGAGCGGCTGGTGGGTTGGAACCGCCAACCTTTCGGTTAGCAGCCAAACACTCTAACCACTGTGCCACCAGAGCTCCTTGGGATGAGCTTAGCAAGTGTAAAATGGAGACACCATTACCAGTTCTAGCTCTCCTACATCAAGTTATGAAGATAAATTGAGATAGATAATATACACGAAAAATCCTTCGAAAAGTAAAAAGCACTAAACAAAATCCCAGATACAAAGCACAATGATGTGTGCTCATTTTAAACAAGAATTTTTGTATGTATTTTAGAGAAATTATATTTCCTTTAACTTGAGACTTTCATCAGAAAAAAAGATAACAGGAGATCGCAGTGCATTTAGAGTTTCTTCTGAGCCTCGTTCTTGGTTGTTGTTGACAGGAAAACAGTAGCACAATGTGTAGCTGACTCCTCTTAGGTATAATGAGCTGTTTGTTATTTGTGAATCCATCCTGCATTATTTGGAAATCTACAACATTAGCTCCCTGATGAAAATTTCATAAAGAATTATCTTTGTATCAGTGAACATGAAGCTGGATATTAAAAAATGAACAAGGCACGGAACATAACAAGAGGAGTTTTTCTATTTACTTACCATCCTGTTTTAGACCAACTGCTTTTAAGTGAAAATAGTAAAGGAGGTAGACAGACATAGGACTTCTTTTAACGTCCATACATTTCAATAGGGGGTTTTACTTGACAGAGATATATTGAATTATGTGTGATTTTAAGTCCTGAGTTCAGTTTAAATTTTGAATTTCATTCCCCCCTTGGGGTGATGGAAAGCCATCTTGGCCTTTGTCCTTGGTTCCTGTGAAGTAACCCTGGGAGTAACTCTCTGCTTTTCTCTGAAACCTCCAGAACACACCTGAGGATTTGTGCTAACAAGTGGGGGCTGGCCAGACCAGAAAAGATTCACCTGGTTGGCTGATGTCAGCTAACCTTAGGATGCATGATTTAGTCCCTCATGCAAATGCAGTGAGGGCTCAGTCAGACTGGTTGATAAAAGCTCTGAACACGAAGGCTCAGAGAGCTTCCTGGTTGGCAGAGGGCGGGTGACGCACCCTCTTTGGGACATGGAAGCTCTGCACTGGAACCCCTCCTAGACCTTGCCCGTGCATCTCTTTCTTAGGATGATCCCGATTTGTATCCTTTTGCTATAATAAAATCAGAAGTATAGTATTTTCTGCGAGTTCTGTGAGTCATGGCAATGAATTATAAAACCCAAAGGAGTGGGGGGAGCCAGCAGGTGAGAATGAGGGAGTCCAAGGGAGGCCCCTGAGCTTATAGCTGGCATCCTGAAGGGGTAGTGGGAAAACTGCAAATCCATGGCCAGCAAGTCAGAAGTCTGAGGTGTCGTGTGGACTCCCCAAACGTGTGGCTGGTGTCTGCCTATGCGGCAATCTGAAGGATGAGGTCCTTTTAACTTGTGAGGTCTGACCTAGCTCCAGGTGGCTAGCATCCGAGGAAGGACTTGTGTCAGGGATGATGGAGAAATGGGAGAGTGGAGATTTGATTACCTCTCACATTCTAGGAATCAGGTTTATGCTGATTCTTATCCATGAAACCCCATGAAGTTTCTAAGACAGGAATATTCCATTCATTCTACGTTTGGCATATCAGTAGCATCGGAGCCACACAGGAACACGCTGGAAGGGACTATATATTTTCAACCTGTTTCTAATAACAACAGCAGCCACAAAACAAACAAACAAAAACCACTTAAAAATGTTCAGGACTTACTCTGTGCTTAGCAATGAACTAAGTATTTTGCATAGATTCTTATTAGTATTTAATCCTTCCAACACCCTTTGGGATAGATGCTATTTTTACCACCTTATTATACGATGGCAGTGGGCTGGGCACTATACGTGAGAAAAATGAGCCATAAAAAGGCTCCTATGTAGTGCTTCCTTCAAAGAAGAATTTACGCATTTGAAAATGACAGTGATAGTTTATATTTCAGGATTGTCTCGTGCTGAAAAGTTCCTTCAGGACACTCCTATGATATCTCTTCATGGATGCACAGGAAAGCAAGCCTTCGCTATTCAACAGTAATGACCTCTATCTTGGGACAGTGTCATAAGGCCAGGGTACAGCCTGCAGAGTTTGTTGTCTCAGCATCCATTAACTCCTTCTAGCTGCCCTTTCACCCAGTTTCTGACACGACCCTTCTTATTTTGTCTAACAGTCTCATAAGGTCTCCTGTGATACGGATCCATTACTTTTTTGTATTCCAGTTTCTCAATAGCCGTAGTTACTCCTTACATCTCCCAGCCACGTCCCGTATGGTTTATCAGGATAAAAACTTCTCCCTTTTCTCACACCAATGCACTAGGAACTTTTAAACTCACCAATAAGACTTTGGCATGTCTAACCCCAAGACCCCACACTTTGCTTGCCACACATATATAAGCCCCTTCCTACAATTCTAGCTTGTCCCCAGATGTAACCCCCTGTGTTACCCTGCATTAAAGGCATGCTGTAGCTTCCACTCAGGGACCTGTGAATATTAAGTTCTATTTGTTTTCTAGCCCTCCTGCATGAGTCTCACTTCCTAGGGCCCGACCAACAGGCCATCCAAGATACCCACAGACCCCCTTTGGGTCAAACTTAAAATAGAAGGGTGGTATCTTAGTTATCTAGTGATACTATAACAGAAATACAATTGGGTGGTTTTAACAAACAGAAGTTTATTCTCTCACAGTTTAGGAGGCTAGAAGTCCAAAATCAGGGCGCCAGCTCCAGGGAAAGGCTTTCTGTCTCTGTCAGCTCTGGGGGGAAGGTCCTTGTCATCAGTCTTACAATGAGTTTACTCAAGACACTGCGTAAAGCACTTTACATGTGGTCTCAGGGAGACTTCATGACTCCCTATGTGGGGGCATCAGTAATACCCCCACTTCACAATGAAGAAACCCAGGCTTAGAAAAAAAAAGAAGTGAGTAAAAACACTCAAGGTCACTTGCCTGCCTGCATCTGTCTGACATAAAAACCAAAGTCTTAACCACAATGATATCCGTGGTTGTGGTAAAATGTGGCAAGACCTTGTTAAATTAAAACACCAAAGTTTGAGATCACCTAACTTTGTGAAAATCCTGATTTTACTTGGTGAAAATCCTGATACAGACAATGTCCTAAAATCAATTTTATTATTCCATACGGTTAGAAATAAGTCTGGCAAGTTAACAATGACTATTTGCAACAGACTTACGTTACGAAATCATTTGTCAAAGACAAATATAGAAGCACGAACTGATGAGATTAAAACTTAGAGGCACATAGAACTTCCGGAGCCCCTACTTGAAAAATTCATTCAATATACTCAGAGTTTGTGTGTGTGTGTGTGTGTGTGTGAGTAAAATCCTGAAATGCTAGCAATTGTCTCACCGTGACTTATGCCTACGCTACCCGTGAAACGCCCCGTACGTTCCCGAACTTAGGACCCTTAAACCGTAAGGCCGCTATGTCTCACTCTAGCTTGCACTTTTGACTACCCAGGCTCGTCGATATTTACACAGGAATGCAATCAACCTTAGGAACTACTCCTTAAAGGGGGCTGGAGAAGGCAACATGAAATGTCTCGTCTAGCTCTGTCACGTATAAAAAGGCACAGCTGTCATTTACCAACGCGTCACTGCAACAGCCACCGCACCTTTACTGCCTCGGACACTCGGCTCTTGCAGCGGCTGCAGGACATCATCGGGATGAGGTCTGCAGAGTCCGTGGAACGGCCCCAAGTCGAAGCACTCGTGCAGCAGCTGCATGTTCACTGTGGAGCACACACTCATGAACCCAACAGCTACGCCCTCCACCTGCAACACAGAAACATCTCGTCACTCCACCAGACCTCAAATTAGTTCTCACGTCGTGCAACCTCCACCGATCCACGGTCTGTGGTCTGTTGGTGGCTGGGGGTCACTTTGAGATCCTTGTGGGATGCAGAAGTCTTTCTTTAGAAGCTCTTGTGTCCAGCACAATGTGTGGCACACAGATGCTCAGAAACGTTCAGTGAATGACCGCCCTGGATAATCCTAGAGCGGGTTCAGGCGCTCCGGGGCGATGCTCGAGGCGAAGCTACTGAGTTCAACACTTGTCGTCTTTGCCAGACCATCTCCCTGCTGCCCCATCTCCTCTCCATCTGGTGTCTCTTCATTATCCCACAGTAAGCCCAGCCCTTCCGTCTACTTTCTTCCCCTCCAACACGCAGAGTTCTCAGTAAGACTGGCCATCAGGCAGTGTCCATCTGATCAGTATCTGAAACAGAGACTCAAGCTGCCATAATTGATGCTCAGTATTTTCAATGATGGGAACCCTGGTGGCATAGTGGTTGGCAGTTTGAATCCACCAGGTGCTCCCTAGAAACCCTATGGGGCAGTTCTACTCTGTCCTACAGGGTTGCTATGAGTCAGAATCCACTCAACGGCAACAGGTTTTTTTTTTTTTTTCAATGATAAAAAATTTGGTATTAAACTATTGGTTCTCAAATATGTCTTCCAAAAAGCATTTGTTCTCAAACTTGTCTTATTTTCTCCCTAATGCTGAAATACAAGAGGATTTTTTTAAATTAAATTTTCCGTGTATTTTTTTTCTTTATACCCAAACCCAAAATGATACTTGCTGTAAAAAGCTGAATTTACACAGCTGTTTTATAAAGCAATCGACACTTTAATAAAAATCCAAGATAAACATTTAAATTTTTTCCCCAAATAACAAGTGACTGTTTGTCTTGTTTGCACTTGCGAACAAAGGCTGCATAGTCACAGTTGTCTGGCTTCTCTGTAATTTTAGGCCCAAGACTCAGCAGACGCTGATTAACCAATCCATCTACCATATGTGCAGAGAGGCGGCCAGCCTCACTCTCTGCAGGGAAAATTGGCATCCATCTTGGTTCACGCGGAGATGTCCTCTAATCTACAGCCACACTGGCACAACAAAACTTCGATGGCCTGAAATACCTTTTGCTTGCTTCACGGCGGGCTGCATGTGCATGATAAGAATGTATTATTTATGACTGCTGTTAGTAATGAGCTATTACACTAATGGCTCATTATGTTTGGAATTTGATTTCAAATGGCCTGGATCACACATTCTGATGAAAATGAGAAAAATATGTTTTGCCATTAGGAACAAAGATTTAACGTTCTCCAATTCTACAACCTGTTATATTCCCATCATTCATCCAGGGTTGTAACAACTCATGGAAGTTCACAATTTTAGACTAAAACAGAGCAAGGACATACTGTGGAAGTATCTGCTTTTTCTTTTGGATTTCTTTCAAATAACGATTCTGCTTGGAGAAACACTGGTCTTCAGTACGAATTTGCAGGAGCATTAAAATGCATCTTTGTATGTGTATTCTGGAAAAATGAACTGATACAATAAACTTTATTGCCAGCTATGATCTATCTTCCAGCTGACAGAGGTGCTTCTCACAGAGATGTCTTCAATTACCTTATCCTGTAGCGAAAGCTGAAAGTTTTGTTGTTGTTCTTGAGAAGATCTACATGATGACACGTGAGGTCTAGGGAGGTAAATCACTAGAAAGCCTGTGTGCAGGGGTCTTCTCTTCACAAAGAGGCCCACTGATAGACACGTGTACACTGTACAGTTTATGCCTACATCCTAAAAGCTCTGCAGCCACCTATCCTGTTGGATGGCGATGTTCACGGGTCTGCCCTCATTGTTACCACTGTTGGCCTTGATCCCCTTGACCTGCTGCCAAGGGCACTGCTGACCTGGCAGGCTCTCCCTTGTCCACTGGTCAGTGGTGCCTACTTGGGCCATGATTGCCCACACCCTGCACGGTGCCAAAAAAGATGCTCTGCCCGTCTACCTCGAAGAGCTGTCCTGGGCCTCCAGCTCTTCTTCCTTTAAATCTCCACTTGGAATAAACAGCAGATGTCAAGGTAAGGCAGGATAAAGTTAGGGCAAGAAACTTGTGGCAAAACGGTGACTCAGAACTCCTCCAAAGTAGCAATCAAGCCATAGACAGCCCAGTTAAAAAACCTTTTAGCTAGTTAAGGGTTTCCCACACAGCTCACACATAGCTCCTAGGAATTCTACATGCAGGGCCCCTTACTGCCAATGGGCTGGTAAGGCGAGAAATGAACTTGATGTATGTCTTATACTGGGCTCTCTAGAGAAGCAAAACCAGTAAAGTATAGAAATACATATAGAGAGAGATTTATAACAAAGAAATGGCTCATGCAATTAGAAAGGCTGGAATATCCCAAGTCCGTGGATTAGTTAGGATAGGGGCTTCTCCTAATTCATGTAGCCACAGGGGCTGGCGAACCCAAGACTGGTAGGTTGAAAAGCAGGACTCCACTCACAGGCTGTGAAGATTGACGAATCCCAAGATCAGCAGATCAGCAGATAAGCTGATAGCTCAAGTCCCAAGAACCAGAGGTCAGATGAGAACAGGAGGCAGCCACAGGATCCAGAGTGAGCAAAAAACCAGAATGTCTGCTTATATTCAAATGTAGGCCACACCCCCAAGGAAACTCTTTCAACTCACAGCAAATCCCATCCTGAGAGTGATCACATATAAATACTGAGAATCATGACCCAGACAAGTTGACACATAATCTTAACCATCATAATGTACTTTGCTCCGTTATCTCTGGTCACTGGTGGTTGCTTAAAAGCAGTGGTGACCTGATAAATGTTTAATCAGCATTTAGGGAATTAAAAGGCCCGATCTGTAGCATTTGCCCATTTCTGTGGTGTAAATACTCCCATCATGGTCATTATCAAGCTATGACTATGCTGTCACTGAACAGCAGTTAGGAAGAGAGGTACAGTAGCATACCGTCATATAGTATTTCCACTACCCAGACTCCATAGACATAAAAAACCCTTTCAAGACCCAATTATCTTCTCCTTTGAATTTTTCGTTGATCTTATGTGTTTTCACTAATGAAGACATGCTGATTAAAGGACCAGTTTAGATTTTTTTGCTACAAGTTCTTGATTTTGATACCCATTATCTGGGATCCATATGTCCCAGCTGCCTCTGGGTGACATAAATCCTGCCAATACGAGTCATGATAAAATCTTTTTCTTTTTTTTTTAATTTTTAAAATTTTGTTCGTTGAAAATCTGCAAAACATGAGGTAAAACATGAAGGCACCTGCTAATGGCTGCAAATACATTTTATTCTAGTCTCCTTCTTCTTGGCCTTTTTATTATTTTTCATGAAACTTTTCAACACATGGTGCAATGCATTCTTCCTTACTGCACAAGCAATGCTTACAGCCCAAATAAATAAATCCAAGGGTTTTTTTTTTTTTTTTTAAGTCTCAAGATAATTACCACTACAATGCATTCTTCATTACTGCAAAAGCAGTACTTAGAGGCAAAATAAATAAAACTAAAGGAATCCGAATCTCAGGAAAATTACCACCACCATATATTCTTCACAGCAAAAGCAGCACTAACAGCTAAGAAGCAGAAACAGCCGCCTGGAATCCTGCAGAACTGCTCACAGCAGGGCATTCCACCTGCCACACATGGACGCAACGATGGGGCCGAACACTGAATGCAGGGTAAGGACAACTCATTGGAGTTCGAGTCTCTTGAAAAGTACCACTGCAGTGCATTAGTACTTACTGGAAAGGCATTATGAAGAAGCTGGAAAAGAAGGGAGCCAGTAACACCTGGAAACAATAAATGGCATAAAGTGGAAAATGGCCACTATGACTGAATGAAGACTGCCAAAAGCTTATTCTCTGGGTAAGTCACAAGAACACAGTAACTGGGAAACAGTGAAGAGGCTTATGTCACTGAAATAAAGGTGAACCTGTCATCGAGTTTAGAAAATTCACACTTCTGGCAGGCGTGACCTAAGACTATGCTCAATCTACACAAAAATGAGGCTCCCATTCAGGATTTTTGAGTTTCACGCATTTCAAAAGGCTCCCCACCTTGAGGTTAAACGTGTTAAAATCAGGCTACCCCCTTTCCAAGGAACTCCAGAGGCATAAAAAGTAGGTGGGATACCATGTGTCCCACAGGTCTTGAAAGGGATAACCTCAAGAGCATATAGTAAAATAATTAGGGAGTGATGAATTTGGAGTATTTATTAACTTTATTTTTAATATAGTTTATCACAGTGTCCAACAAACAAACAAAAAAAAACAAACCCAGTGCCGTCGAGTCAATATCACACTGTAAGTTTATATAATTTAATTTTTAATAATGGTTGTTGTGTTTAACAATTGATTTGAAAAATTCCTGAAGATTTAACAATTAGCTCTTGCAAACCAGAGTGAGCTGTGAGAGGGTGAGCCTGAGGAAGTCCATGTGGTGGGAAGAAGGGCCCAGGGAGGCAGGTGGGAGGGTAGTAACAGCACTGATCTTGAACTTGGGAGACCCTGAGAACTCTGTTTCTAAGAAGTATCAGAGGTAAGGGGCATTCTGTCTGCAACCTACTCTCAAAGGGTTCAGAAAAAAATACATATATGTAAATTACATAGAAAGAGAGAGCAACAGAATGACACAGGAAATGTGCTAAAATATTAATTCTTAGGGAATCCAGTTGCTTACAAGTTTTCTATTACTGTGAAATTATTCAAAATAAAAAGTAAAAAGAAAAAATCAATCACTTTCCAAGTCGAACAAATGCCATTTGGCAGCAGGGTGCTAGTTTGTGACCTCTGGCCTCAGATCTTGGGCGTCTCAGAAAATTGCCCTTTCTTGCCCCAAAGGCTCTGTTCCTTTCCCCCAGCTCCAGCCCTTACAGGGCAAGGTATCTGCAGCAGCCTGGACATCTGGAAGGACCTCACAAAAGCAAGTGACACTGGGGGTAGAGTGGAGTGATGCCCCGGCTCAGCAGCTGGCCTGGTGTACCACCTGGAAGGGCATGGGGAACATGGCATGGATGCAGCTGCCCCAGGGGTTGTGGTAGTCTGGTGCCCAGGGAAATCAGGAGTGATGTGGCTCTATTCTCTAGCTTCTCCTGCTAAGTGCATCTCTAGATGGGTTAATCACCAACCTCACACACAACAGCATGGTTTTCTTCATCTTGGGCCTCTATTAGTTCAGCCAGGAAGTATTCTCCATAGGTTTCTTTCAGAATTGTGTTATAGCGCATAAATATTGGCATGAGATCATCATGATCTTCCACCCTGTTTAAAAGAAAGGCTTAAGTTCAATGTTCATTCATTCATTTGCTCCTTCAGTTGTACACCTACTATGTGCCAGGCCCTAATCTGAATGCTAGGGCCACAGCAGCCCTCTCGTGACATGCACTTGCATTCTAATGGTGAACCAGACACTAAAAACCTAACACTAAAATCATTGCAAACATTTCAAATAGCGTCAGTACATGGGATGGAGAAAGATGGAGTCGATGGTCAGGGAACACGCCTCTTAGGAGTGGATGTCTGAGCTGAGCTATGAATGAAGAGAAGGGGAGGCCGCTATGTCTAGACCTGAAGCTGGAACATTCCAGGCAGAGGGAACACACTCAGAATGGGTGTGGAAAGTAGGGCAGCATTTTCGCAAGCCAAAGGACATGGAATCGGGATGGCATTTCTCAACTGTGTTCCATGGAACGCTCTTCTGTGATACTATCCCCAACAGTCCTTTCCTCCTCCCCCTAAAAAGAATTCTAATGTCAAAAAAATAGTTGCCTACTATAAGTCACCTCTTGGAATGTCACAGTTACATTAAAGACTGAGGAGTACTACAATGAAGAATTTTTAACTTTGCTTATGCATCTCTCGGAAACGCTGGCGGCGTAATGTTTAAGTGCCATGGCTGCTAACCAAAAGGTTGGCAGTCTGAACCCACCAGGCGCTCCTTTGGAAACTCTATGGCGCAGTTCTACTCTGTTCTATAGGGTCGCTGTGAGTTGGAATCAACTCAACAGCAATGGGTTTGGTTTTTTGTTTGTTTATGCATCTCTCAGATGTTGGTTCTTGGTACCCTTTTTTTGTTTTCCTTTTATCTTTTTTTTCCTTCATTCCTTCTTTTATTGATTTATTTCTGGTAAAAATACACACTGTAAAACATACACCAATTCAACAAGTTTTACATGTACAGCTCGTTGACAATGTTTACATCTTACACATTGTGTCACCACTCTCACTAGCTCTGCCCCTCAAAGTTCTCATCTGTGCTTTAGTTACCGTTATCATTTCAATCTCAGATAAGTAATTCTTCAACAGGGCACAATGCTCAAGACAGACATTCTTTACTAATTGAGCTGAATTGCAGTTTAGTTTAAAGATGGCTTCATTTGACAGTTTCAGCTCAAGGTTCAAAAGTTATTTCTAGGAAATAGATTCCGCGGTCCCTCCAGTCTCAATGTGTCTCATAAGTCTGGTACCAGTAAGAATCTGAATTCTTCAATTTTCCTTCATTTGATCAAGATTCATCTACTGGGCCATGGTACCCTTTATTTCTGAGACAAGTACAAACTTCTCACGGAGGCAGAAATGCTGGTTTGAAGGTACTGGCTCACCTGCTGGTGACATCCACCTAGAACTGTGACCAGAGGAAGACAACTGCTGGGGGAGGGGACAGCCAGGTTTACTGCAGCATGGCGGTGCTGGCCCTTGGACTCCACACTGCCACCATCTTTAACATTCCTTTCTTCTTTTTAGTACATTCTTGGTGGAATTTAGTGTTCTATTTTACCTATTTAAGATGTTCCTGTCCTTTTTCCCCTATTATTTTTCTTGTAAAAATATTCAGGATTTGTATTATTTTTCTCTAGTATGTCTGGCTTAGCTACTAATTTTCATTCCCCTCCCCACCCCCTTTATTTCATTTCTAGGCCATCTTCATCATCCTATTTTATCTTCTAGTACGTTTTCTTTGATGTTAATAATAGCTCCATCTATTGAATATGCAGTATGCAAATAAAGCTCAGGGGTTCATCCAAACTGTCTCTGTTACTATACTTCTCTGGAAAACCCCATGAGCTAGGCATTGCCATCTCCATTTTACAGATGGAGGACAGCTAGACACATGGACAGAAAATCTCCTCTGACATGGCACAGACAGTTGGCAGCAGGGCTGTGATATGAGTGTAGGTCTGCTAACCCAAACCCTGTCTTCACATATTGCACTAAGATATCAATTCACTTCAAAGGCCTTACTTTATTTTGGAAATTGGTAGTGGGGAAGTGTCTTAATCTGGGTTCTCTAGAGGAACAAAACCAGTGAAGTGTATATGGATATATACACATAGAGAGAGAAATGTACTTCAAGAAAATGGCTCATTTTGAGGAAACACCTCGCAAAATTGTGGGGACTGACAAGTCCCAAATCCATGGGTCAGGCAATAGGCTGAAGACCTCTCCTGGCTCACGTGGTTGCAGGGGCTGACGAACTCAAAATCTACAGGTCAAGGGTCAGACTGGAGGCCTCTGCTGGCTCATGGGGTTGCCGGGGTTGGCAAATGCAAAGTCTGTAGGTCAGGCAGCAGGTGGGAGACGTCTGTAGGCTGATGTTCCAAGAACTGGAGGTCAGTGATGAGTAGCGCGCAGGGTCAAGACAGCGAGCCTTGCCAGAACATCCATTTATAAACTGGAGGCAGGCCATACCCCTAAGGAAACTCCTCTTTCAACTGATTGGCTGCTCACATCAGATCCCAAAATGGAAAGTTATTATGTAGTGTCTGCCAAACCACTGAGAATCTTGCCTAGTCAAGTGGACACAAAACATTAACCATCACAGGAAGCATGCACAAACAAAAAGGTTAAGAGGAGTGACCTTGGCTCAAGGGCCAGCGGCCAATACCATAAATCATCCAACCGGCCCTGTCACAACTTCTCCAGCCCCTGCTGGAACGAGTCCTTGTCCCTGCCACAGCTCTACTCCCCAGATCTAAACTCTTTAAATTGAACAACCCAGTGGACTCAGGATGAAATCTTTACCTCTGGTGACACAGGCTCAGCTGTTGGAATGATGTTGGTTTGTCATGAAGAACAATAAACATCTTGATGAAAAAATGCATATTTGAAAAAGTAGGTCTCTGTAAACATCAGAGCTGAGGGTACAGCTAATAAACAGATCATAGCACACACACACACACAAAAAAAACTTGCACAGAAGATGACAATGAGGGAAGGGGGATCAATACAACTCTCCAGGTTAAATTGTGTTGTTAACCTCTTGTTAACACTTTCTGCTTTGGAAGGAGAAACAGCATAGGGTCCTTACTCAGGCAATGGGAATCTTTTTTCTTATTCTATCAACCTGGTTCTGATGTCATTGCCACCAAGTATCCTCATCTCATCTTGCCAGGCATCAGAGGGATTCTCTGGTGTTAAGTAAAAACAAATGCCCAGATACAAATAACAACTGTGCTTTTAAAATGGGGACTGGAAATGGCTGCACCTTTGATGCTGTAGTCATTTTTCAAGCTATTTCAGCTCTGCACTAATTTTTTAGAAGTAGTCCTTGACCACTTGCCCCTCTGTTTTTGTGTGCATGTGATCACACTGACAGCTATTTGTGGTCTCTGTGGCTGGGTGTACTGAGGTTCCATGATAAATGCATCCAGGGCTGTGATGCTTTTAATAACCCACTGATTGGAAAATGCTGCAGAATAAGAAAGTCAGCACAGTGGTCAAGAGCCTGTGCTGGGGAGTCAGATGCCTGGGTCTGGTCCTGCCTCTGCAGGTTAACAGCTGTAACCTTGGGCTGGCTATTTAGCCTTTCCATGCCACAGTTTTCTCATATGTAATAAGAGAGTAAATACTAGGCTAATAATATGTGAAGTCCTTTTAAGAGTCCCTGGCACATAACAAGCATTCAATAAATGTTACCTAATTGGCGTTGCTATTATCATCATTATTACTTAAGTAAAAAGGTCAGTAATAACAAAGGAGGACATTTATAATTAGTGGGTGGGAGAACTTATTACTACAGAAGCTAGGATCACTGCAATAGCTTCCCATCGGCTGCTTAGTTATAAACTCATTCCATCCACCATTGCTCAGCTTTTTAAAGCCTCTCTTTCCCCACCTGGAATACACAGGGATCAAATCAACTATATCTGTGAAAAGAGATGACAGGAAAGCGCAATACCATCAGTCAGACCAAGGCCAGGGGCCGGCTGTGGATCAGACCATCAACTCATACGCAACTTCAAGTTGAAACTGAAGAAAATTAGAACAAATCCATGAAAGCCAAAGCACGACCTTGAGTATATTCCACCTGAATTTAGAGACCATCTCAAGAATAGATTTGACACGTTGAACACTAATGACCGAAAACCAGAAGAGTTGTGGAATGACATCAAGGGCATCATACATGAAGAAAGCAAGAGGTCATTAAAAAGACAAGAGAGAAAGAAAAGACGTAACTGGATGTTAGGAGACACTCTGAAACTTGGTCTTGAGCGTCAAGTAGCTAAAGCAAAATGAAAAAATGATGAAGTAAAAAGAAGTGAACAGAAGATGTCAAAGGGCAGCTCAAGAAGACAAAGAATAGTATTATGATGACATGTGCAAAGACACGGAGATACAAAACTACAATGGAAGAACACGCTCAGCATTTTTCCAGCTGAAAGAGCTTAAGAGAAAATTCAAGCCTCCAGTTGCAATACTGAAGGATTCTACTGGGAAAATATTAAATGATGCAAGAAGCATCAAAAGAAGGTGGATGGAATACACAGAGTCACTATACCAAAAAGAATTGGTCAGCATTCAACCATTTCAGGAGGTAACATATGATCAAGAACCAATGGTACTGAAGGACAAAGTCCAAGCTGCACTGAAGACATTGGCAAAAAACAAGGCTCCAGGAATTGACGGAATACCAATTGAGATGTTTCAACAAACGGAAGCAGCACTGGAAGTGCTCACTCATCTATGCCAAGAAATTTGGAAGACAGCTACCTGGCGAACCAAATGGAAGAGATCCATATTTATGCCTATTCCCAAGGAAGGTGACACAACTGAACACTATCATTAATATCATTGTATCCTTTCACCATACCTATTCAGTCTGCATGCTGAGCAAATAATCTGAGAAGCTGGACTATATGAAGAAGAACAGGGCATCAGGATTGGAGGAAGACTCACTAACAATCTGCATTATGTAGATGACACAACCTTGCTTGCTGAAAGTGAAGAGGACTTGAAACACTTACTGATGAAAATGAACGACACAGCCTTCAGTATGGATTATACCTCAACATAAAGAAAACAAAAGTCCTCACAACTGGACCAATAAGCAACATTATGATAAACAGAGAAAAGAGTGAGGTTGTCAAAGATTTCATTTTACTTGGATTCACAATCAACACCCATGGAAACGGCAGTCAAGAAATCAAAAGACGCATTGCATTGGGCAAATCAACTGCAAGAGATCTCTTCACAGTGTTGAAAAACAAAGACGTCACCTTGAGGACTAAGGTGCACCTGATCCAGGCCATAGTGTTTTCAATCACTTCATATGCATGCAAAAGCTGAACAATGAATTAGGAAGACTGAAGAGGAATTGTGGTATTGGTGAAGAGTATTGAATATACCACGGACTGCCAAAAGAACTAACAAATCTGTCTTGGAAGAAGTACAACCAGAATGCTCCTTGGAAGCAAGGATGGCGAGACTATGTCTCACATACTTTGGACATATTGTCAGGTGGGATCAGTCTCTGGAAAAGGACATCATGCTTGGTAAAGTAGAGGGTCAGGGAAAAAGAGGAAGACCCTCAATGAGATGGATTGACACAGTGGCTGTAACAATGGGCTCAAGCATAACAACGGTTGTGAGGATGGCACAGGACCAGGCAGTGTTTCCTTCTGTTGTGCGTAGGGTCGCTATGAGTCGGAATCGACATGACAGTACCTAAGAACAATAAAAACTTTCCCCACCTCATTCCCTTACTCAAAACTTTTGCCGGCTCCACCCTTGCTCCTGGTCCCCCGTTTCTAGGATGCGTAGAAAATCCTTAGGCATGTTTTTGTTCTTGAGGTTTTTTTTTTTAGTGAAAATATACACAACAAAACACACACCAATTCAACACTTTCTATATGTACATTTCAGTGACATTGGTTACATTGTTCAAGTTGTGCCACCATTCTTGATATCCTTTTCAGTATTATTTCACCACCGTTAACACAACTTCACTGCCTCCTAAGCTTCTTATCTAACTTATCAAGTTGCTGTTGTCAGTTTGATCACATATACGCAGTTCTTCAAAAGAGCACAATGCTCAAGGCAGACGATCTTTTCTAGATAAGTTAAAGTATTGTTTGGTTTAGTCCAGCTTCTTGAGAAGCTGGATTATATGAAGAGGAACGGGGCATCAGGAGTGGAGGAAGACTCATTAACAACCTGCGTTATGCAGATGGCACAACCTTGCTCACTGAAAGTGAAGAGGACTTGAAGCACTTACTAGTGAAGACCAAAGACCACAGCCTTCAGTATGGATTGTACCTCAACATAAAGAAAACAAAAATCCTCACAACTGGACCAATGAGCAACATCATGATAAACGGAGAAAAGACTGACGTTGCCAAGGATTTCATTTTACTTGGATCCACAATCAACAGCCATGGAAGCAGCAGTCAAGAAATCAAAAGATGCATTGCACTGGGCAAATCTGCTGCAAAGGACCTCTTTAAAGTGTTGAAAAGAAAAGATGTCACCTTGAAGACTTAGGCGCGCCTGACCCAAGCCATGGTATTTTCAATCACATCATACGCATGTGAAAGCTAGACAATGAATAAGGAAGACCGGAGAAGAACTGACAGCCCTGAATTGTGGCATTGGTGAAAAATATTGTATATACCATGGACTGCCAAAAGAACGAATAAATCTGTCTTGGAAGAAGTACAACCAGAATGCTCCTCAGAAGCAAAGATGGAGAGACTGTGTCTTACAAACATTGGACATGTTGTCAGGAGGGATCAATCCCTGGAAAAGGACATCATGCTTGATAAAGTACAGGGTGAGTGGAAAAGAGAAAGACCCTCAAAGAGGTGGACTGACACAGTGGCTGCAACAATGGGCTTAAGCATAACAATGACTGTGTTTTGTTCTGTTGTGCATAGGGTCACCATAAGTAGGATCCAAGTCGATGGCACTTAACAACAACAATTATTGTAATTTTATATATACACACACACACACACACATATATATATATAATTATTATGGTGTCCTTTGGCAATTAAGTGCCACTGCTTGGCTGCTGCCACTCTGGGATCCAATCACCCCCATTTTAATTAGGTTCTGCAATTCAATGGGTAGTTCTCACTGTAATATCTGGTCTACATAGAAGAGAAATCATATCAGTCTTCAAGGATACTAGGGCTCCCTTCACAAATTTATTCCTCATAGTTGTGATGAAGCGTGTCCTTTGGGCACTCCCTGCATGGGTGAGTGGGTCTGACATAATATGAGAACTGTAAAATTCCAATTTTCCTCACTAAGCCATTGGATACTGTCTTCTACAGTATGCCAAGGCAGTGCTGGCATTTCAGCTTCATTTAGTGTAGGTCACCTCTTAGTTCATGCTTCTGTCAACCAACCAAATAAACTATTAGATCCTTTTCTAACCCCTCAAGCTGATATATTTAATGAAGAACCTATGCTTAGTGGGCCAATATCAATAAACTCAGACTGATTCAACCTTATGTTTCTTGCCTCATTATCCCATACCCTTAATAAATATTCCCACACATACTCCCCAAATTTCTGTTTGGATATATTAGAAAAATCAAGCAGTTCTTTTGGAGCATAGTGCACCTTCTCATGGGTCATATTTTGTCCTTTCCCCTCTTGGGGCTCGCTGGGACTTGAGTCTAATTATAGGTCTAGAAGCAAAAACAGGTGGTGAGGGTGGGTCATGGGGACATTTAGCAATGTCTTTGAAAGGCATCTGCTTTAGGCACTGCCCTGGGCAATGCCTCAGGCAAGGACTCCTCAGACACAGCTGGGTTAATCTCATCAGATGGGGGTGGAAGGGGTGATTTTACTGGCAAAGATGACTGTGTGGTGTCTTCCTAACCAGGTAACATGCTCTTCAAGGACAGGGACCAAGTTCAGTGCTTCTCTGCACACATGCTGGCATGCAGCACAAAGCTCTATACATCACAGATGTAGCAGCAACAGCCAACATGGACTGGGCACTCAGCCTGTGCCTGGTGTCTTCACATACACTGGTAGTACTGAGTGGGCAGGATTATGGAGCCCATTTTACAGAAATCTGTGGCCTAAGGGGTACCAGGAGCCCTGGTGGTGCAGTGGTTCAGCACTCAGCTGCTAACCGAAGGTCAGTAGTTTGAACCCATCAGCTGCTCCATGGGAGAAAGATGTGGCAGTCTGCTTCTGTAAAGATTTATAGCCTTGGAAACGCTATGGGGGCTGTTCTTCTCTGTCCTATAGAGTTACAGTGAGTCAGAATTGACTCAAAGGCAATGGGTTTGGTTTGGTTGAAGGGGGCACATCTGGGAAGTTTGACCACAGCCAGGCTTCATCCATAACCCACAATTTTACACTTGCAACCCTACAGCCTCTCTACACCTGACTTGTATTGACTGAGTAGGAACAAGGATAGTTGTGAGGATAAAATGCAGAAACACAGGGGACGCTTGTGAGTGGTGCCTAGCAGGTAGTAAGCACTCAGCTCTAATGAGATCTCAAACCCCATGCAATCTGACCCACCAGTCTTGATCTCATGTTGAAAACTGCCTGTCGGCCAGTTTCACACACACCCTCAGAGTTTGAGGTGAGGGGGCCCACAGAGTTGTGCTGCATTCAGGAACAGATCACGATCCCACTGACACCCACCAGGGCTCCAGAAGAGTTGGTTTTTCTTTTGTAAAAAAGAGTACTTGATGATATTGGTTTAAAAAAAAAAGAAAAAAAGTGATTCTGTCAGTTTGTCGTATTGTGGGGGCTTGCGTTTGCTGTGATGCTGGAAGCTATGCCACCGGTATTCAGATATCAGCAGGGTCACCCATGGAGGACAGGTCTCAGCTGAGCTTCCACACTAAGACAGATTAGGAAGAAGGACCCGGCAGTCTACCTCTGAAAAGTATTAGCCAGTGCAAACCTTATGAATAACAGCGGAACATTGTTCAATATAGTGCTAGAAGATGAGCCCCCCAGGTTGGAAGGCACTCAAAATATGACTGGGGAAGAGCTGCCTCCTCAAAGCAGAGTTGACCTTAATGATGTGGATGGAGTAAAGCTTTTGGGACCTTCATCTGCTGATGTGCCACAACTCAAAATGAGAAGAAACAGTTGCAAACATCCATTAATAATAAGAACCTAGAATATACGAAGTATGAATCTAGGAAAATTGTTGTTGTTGTTGTGAGGTGCCAACGAGTCGGTTCCAACTCATAGTGACCCTATGCACAACAGAACGAAACACTGCCCAGTCCTGCGCCATTCTTACAAACGTTGTTATGCTTGAGCTCATTGTTGCAGCCACTGTGTCATTCCACCTTGTTGAGGGTCTTCCTCTTTTCCGCTGACCCTGTACTCTGCCAAGCATGATGTCCTTCTCCGGGGACTGATCCCTGCTGACAACATGTCCAAAGTACGTAAGACACAGTCTCACCATCCTTGCCTCTAAGGGGCATCCTGGCTGTACTTCTTCTAAGACAGATTTGTTCGTACTTTTGGCAGTCCATGGTATATTCAATATTCTTCGCCAACACCACGATTCAAAGGCGTCAACTCTTCCTTGGCCTTCCTTATTCATTGTCCAGCTTTCACTTGCATATGATGTGATTGAAAATAAGATGGCTTGGGTCAGGCGCACCTTAGCCTTCAGGGTGACGTCTTTGCTCTTCAACACGTTGAAGAGGTCCTTTGCAGCAGATTTGCCCAATGCAATGCGTCTTTTGATTTCTTGACTGCTGCTTCCATGGCTGTTGATTGTGGATCCAAGGAAAATGAAATCCTTGACTACGTCAATCTTTTCTCCGTTTATCATAATGTTGCTCATTGGTCCAGTTGTGAGGATTTTGGTTTTCTTTATGATGAGGTGTAATCCATACTGAAGGCTGTGGTCTTTGATCTTCATTAGTAAGTGCTTCAAGTCCTCTTCACTTTCAGCAAGCAAAGTTGTGTCATCTGCATAACGCAGGTTGTTAATGATTATCTTCCTCCACTCCTGATGCCCCATTCTTCTTCATATAGTCCGGCTTCTCGTATTATTCATTGAGCATACAAATTAAATAGGTATGGTGAAAGAATACAACCTTGACACACACCTTTCCTGACTTTAAACCAATCAGTATCCCCTTGATCTGTCTGAACAACTGCCTCTTGATCTAGGTAAAGATTCCTCATGAGCACAATTAAGTGTGCTGGAATTCCCATTCTTTGCGGTGTTATCCATAGTTTGTTATGATCCACTCAGTCGAATGCCTTTGCATAGTCAATAAAACACAGGTAAACATCCTTCAGGTATTCTCTTCTTTCAGCCAGGATCCATCTGACATCAGCAATGATATCCCTGGTTTCACATCCTCTTCTGAAACTGGCCTGAATTTCTGGCAGTTCCCTGTCGATATACTGCTGCAGCTGGTTTTGAATGATCTTCAGCAAAATTTTGCTTGCGTGTGATATTGATCATATTGTTCCACAATTTCCACATTCGGTTGGATCACCTGTCTTGGGAATAGGCATAAATATAGATTTCTTCCAGTAAGTTGGCCAGGAAGTTGTCTTCCATATTTCTTGGCACAGACAAGTGAGCACCTGCAGCGCTACATCTGTTTGTTGAAACATCTCAATTGATATTCCATCAATTCCTGGAGCCTTGTTTTTGGCCAATGCCTTCAGAGCAGCTTGGACTTCTTCCTTCAGTACCATCGGTTCCTGATCATATGCTACCTCTTGAAATGGCTGAATATCAACTAATTCTTTTTGGTATAATGACTCTGTGTATTCCTTCCATCTTCTTTTGATGCTTCCTGAGTCGTTTAATATTTTCCCCATGGAATCTGTCACTACTGCAACTCGAGGCTTGAATTTTTTCTTCAGTTCTTTCAGCTTGAGAAACACCAACCATGTTCTTACCTTTTGGTTTTCCATCTCCAGCTCTTTCCACACATCGTTGTAATACTCTGTCTTCTTGAGATGCCCTTTGAAATCTTCTGTTCAGTTCTTTTACTTCATCAATTCTTCCTTTTGCTTTAGCTGCTCAATGCTCTAGAGCAAGTTTCAGAGTCTCCTCTGACATCCGTCTTGGTCTTTTCTTTCTTTCCTGTCATTTCAGTGACCTCTTGCTTTCTTCATGGATGATGTCCTTGATGTCATTCCATAACCCGACTGGTCTTCAGTCACTAGTGTTCAATGTGTCAAATCTATTCTTGAGATGGTCTCTAAATTCAGTGGAATATACTCAAGGTCATATTTTGGCTCTCATGGACTTGCTCTGATTTTCTTCAGTTTCAGCTTGGACTTGCATAGGAGCAATTGATGGTCTGTTCCACAGTCGGCCCCTGGCCTTGTTCTGACTGATAATATTGAGTTTTTCCATCGTCTCTGTCCACAGATGTAGTCAATTTGATTTCTGTGTGTTCTGTCTGGGGAGGTCCATGTGTATAAAAAAAAAAAGGTATAGTTGCCATTTATGTTGGTGAAAGAAGGTATTTGCAATGAAGAAGTCGTTGGTCTTGCAAAATTCCATTATTTGATCTCCGGCATTGTTTCTATCACCAAGGCCATATTTTCCTACCGATCCTTCTTCTTTGTTTCCAACTTTCACGTTCCAATCGCCAGTAATTATCAATGCATCTTGATTGCTTGTTCGATCAATTTCAGACAGCAGCAGCTGATAAAAATCTTCTATTTCTTCATCTTTGGCCCTTGTGGTTGGTGTGTAAATTTGAATAATAGTCGTATTAACTGGTCTTCCTTGTAGGCATATGGATATTATCCTATCACTGACAGCATTGTACTTCAGGATAGATCCTGAAGCGTTCTTTTTGATGATGAATGCAACACCATTCCTCTTCGAGTTGTCCTTCCCAGCATAGTAGACTATATGATTGTCTGATTTAAAATGGCCAATACCAGTCCATTTCAGCTCACTAATGCCTAGAATATTGATGTTTACGCATTCCATTTCATTTTTGACGATTTCCAATTTTCCTAGTTCATACTTCGTACCTTCCAGGTTCCAATTACTAGTGGATGTTTGCAACTGTTTCTTCTCATTTTGAGTCATGCCACATCAGCAAATGAAGGTCCCAAAAGCTTTACTCCATCCACGTCATTAAGGTCGACTCTACTTTGAGGAGGCAGCTCTTCCCCAGTCACCTTTGTGTGCCTTCCAACCTGGGGGGCTCATCTTCCAGCACTATATCAGACAATATTTTGCTGCTATTCATAAGGTTTTCACTGGCTTATGCTTTCCAGAAGTAGACTGCCAGGTCTTTCTTCCTAGTCTGTCTTAGTCTGGAAGCTCAGCTGAAACCTGTCCTCCATGGGTGGCCCTGCTGATATCTGAATACCGGTGGCATAGCTTCCAGCATCACAGCAACACACAAGCCCCCACAGTACGACAAACTGACAGACATGTGGGGGCTAGGAAAATTAGAAATCGTCAAAAATGAAATGGAATGCATAAACATCAATATCCTAGGCATTAGTGAACTGAAATGGACTGGTATTGACCATTTCGAATCAGACAATCATATAGTCTACTATGCTGGGAATGACAACTTGAAGAGGAATGGTGTTGCATTCATCGTCAAAAAAAAAAATTTCAAGATCTATCTTGAAGTACAATGCTGTCAGTGATAGGATAATATCCATACGCCTACAAGGAAGACCAGTTAATACGACTATTATTCAAACTTACACACCAAACCACAAGGGCCAAAGATGAAGAAATAGAAGATTTTTATCAGCTGCTGCTGTCTGAAATTGATCGAACATGCAATCAAGATGCATTGATAATTACTGGTGATCGGAATGCGAAAGTTGGAAACAAAGAAGAAGGATCAGTAATTGGAAAACATGGCCTTGGTGATGGAAACAATGCCAGAGATCGAATGATAGAATTTTGCAAGACCAACGACTTCTTCATTGCAAATACCTTCTTTCACCAACATAAATGGCAACTATACACATTGACCTCGCCAGACGGAACACACAGAAATCAAATTGACTACATCTGTGGAAAGAGACGATGGAAAAGATCAATATTATCAGTCAGAACAAGGCCAGGGGCCGACTGTGGAACACACCATCAATTGCTCACATGCAAGTTCAAGCTGAAACTGAAGAAAATCAGAGAATGTCCACAAGAGTCAAAATATGACCTTGAGTATATCCCACCTGAACTTAGAGACCATCTCAAGAATAGATTTGACACATTGAACACTGGTGACCGAAGACATCACGAGTTGTGGAATGACATCAAGGACATCATACATGAAGAAAGCAAGAGATCACTGAAAAGACAGGAAAGAAAGAAAAGACCAAGACGGATGTTAGAGGAGATCTGAAACTTGGTCTTGAACGTCGAGCAGCTAAGCTAATGCAAAAGGAAGAATTGATGAAGTAAAAGAACTGAACAGAAGATTTCAAAGGGTGGCTCGAGAGGACAAAATAAAGTATTATAATGACGTGTGAAAAGAGCTGGAGATGGAAAACCAAAAGGGAAGAACACGGTTGGTGTTTCTCAAGCTGAAAGAACTGAAGAAAAAATTCAAGCCTTGAGTTGCAACAGTGAAGGATTCTACGGGGAAAATATTAAACAACGCAGGAAGCATCAAAAGAAGATGGAAGGAATACACAGAGTCATTATACCAAAAAGAATTACTCAATGTTCAACCATTTCAAGAGGTAACATATGATCAGGAACCAATGGTACTGAAGGAAGAAGTCCAAGCTGCTCTGAAGGCATTGGCCAAAAACAAGGCTCCAGGATTTGATGGAATATCAATCGAGATGTTTAAACAAACGGATGCAGCACTGGAGGTGCTCAGTCATCTATGCCAGGAAATATGGAAGACAGCTTCCTGGCCAACTTACTGGAAGAGATCTATATTTATGCCTATTCCCAAGACAGGTGATCCAACCCAATGTGGAAATTACAGAACAATATGATTAATATCACACACAAGCAAAATTTTGCTGAAGATCATTCAAAACCAGCTGCAGCAGTATATCGACAGGGAACTGCCAGAAATTCAGGCCAGTTTCAGAAGAGGATGTGGAACCAGGGATATCATTGCTGATGTCAGATGGATTCTGGCTGAAAGCAGAGAATGCCAGAAGGATGCTTTCCTGTGGTTTATTGACTATGCAAAGGCATTCGACTGAGTGGATCATAACAAACTATGGATAACATTGCGAAGAATGGGAATTCCAGAACACTTAATTGTGCTCATGAGGAACCTTTACAAAGATCAAGAGGTAGTTGTTCGGACAGAACAAGGGGATACTGATTGGTTTAAAGTCAGGAAAGGTGTGCGCCAGGGTTGTATTCTCTCACCATATCTATTCGATCTGTATGCTGAGCAAATACTCTGAGAAGCTGGACTGAATGATGAAGAATTGGGCATCAGGAGTGGAGGAAGACTCATTAACAACGTGTGTTATGCAGATGACACAACCTTGCTTGCTGAAAGTGAAGAGGACTTGAAGCACTTACTAAGGAAGATCAGAGACCACAGCCTTCAGTATGGATCGCATGTCAACATAAAGAAAACCAAAATCCTCACAACTGGACCAATGAGCAACATTATGATAAACGGAGAAAAGATTGACGTAGTCAAGGATTTCATTTTCCCTGGATCCACAATCAACAGCCATGGAAGCAGCAGTCAAGAAATCAAAAGATGCATTGCATTGGGCAAATCTGCTGCAAAGGACCTCTTTAAAGTGTTGAAGAGCAAAGATGTCACCCTGAAGACTAAGGTGCACCTGACCCAAGCCATGGTATTTTCAGTTGCATCATATGCAAGTGAAAGCTGGACAATGAATACGGAAGACTGAAGAAGAATTGATGCCTTTGAATTGTGGTGTTGGGGAAGAATATCGAATATACCACGGACTGCCAAAAGAACGAAAAAATCTGTCTTGGAAGAAGTATAACCAGAATGCTCCTTAGAGGCAAGGATGGCAAGACTGTGTCTTACATACGTTGGACATGTTGTCAGGAGGGATCAGTCCCTGGAGAAGGACATCATGCTTGGCAGAGTACAGGGTCAGCAGAGAAGAGGAAGACCCTTAACGAGGTGGACTGACACAGTGGCTACAACAATGGTCTGAAGCGTAACAACGACTGTGAGGCTGGCGCAGGACCGGGCAGTGTTTTGTTCTGTTGTGCATAGGGTCACTATGTGTCGGAACCGACTTGATGGCACCTAACAACAACAACAGGAGAGAATACTCAACAAATTCACTTTGATACATTTCGCCAAAAATAAAGGACTGCATCAATATTTATTAACAGAGATAGTTATTATCATTTTTACTAATGGGAAAATAATTCAATATCCTAATCTTTTTAAGTGGATTAAGAAGGCAACCACACAGGGAACTTCAAAATTAACTGTGTGCCATGGGTTTTTAATTTATATGATGGACACAAAAATATTACTCTATGGATAGAAAAATCAGGAATAAAAGTTTAGACAGACCCAGGGCCATCGGCCTAATCAAAAGCCCTCAACAGCTTATTAACAAAGTTATCCACAATTGTACCTCAGTAGCAACTTTTCTGGGAAAAAAGAAAACACCCAAGTCTTGGAGTTCTGAAGAGTCTCTCCCTTAAGCTGTTCCCCAAAACGGATAAAGAGGAACTTGTTCTGCTAAATGCATTCCTTGGGGTAATTGATAATTTATGATCTTGCATCAGCCCCAAGTGCTAATGATAAAGTATGACATCAGCCTCTCATAGTCTCAAATGGCATATGATAAAGTCCAGCCCCACAGAAACAAAACACCCAGCTACTGAAAACAATTCATCCAGTAAGATGTTCGAATGTGAGTGCCCGGGGGCAGGAGGGCCACCTGCCAGGGCAGATACGCGGACGGCTGATTCGTACACGCAAGGGGCCCCGTGTTTGAGGGGCACACAGCGTTTGCTGGTGATGGCTGTGGAAGGCTCAGCTCATCCACATAGAGTACGATGGAAATGACACAATTCTCTAAGTGAAAAGCATCATGCCTGCATGTCTTCCACTCACAATGTGGCCAGGAGGAGACAATGGCGTGCTCATTAGTGTAAACACTTACAGAATATTTTAATTTGTTTGGAGGGGGAAAAAAAGGTACATCCCATAAAGGCAGAGTGCTCTCTCCGGCACCCAAATCTTCACTGAACTACAGAAAAAAGTGCCAGGTGAAAACAGAGTAAAAACAAAGGCTTAAGAAAATCATCAGCCTCTCCAGGACACCTCACTTCCAGTCTGCGTGTCTGCTAAGGCCCTCGTTCCCATGAACCTGAGAACAAACTCAAAGAGGCCCTCCTAAGTGCCCTCCTTTGCCATGGGAAGGAGGCCATGGACCTTCTGGACCCTGCTAACTCCTCTTTCCTGCTGAGTCATGAGCCGGGCTTTCAAGGACCTGGTGATGCCCGGGATGGCACTACTCTCTCTCCAGCAGCCGGCATGGTCTTGGTGGCAATGTAGACCCTAAGATCGTTCATCACTTCAGTAAACTGCTGTACTGCATAACGACAACCCTAGAGGAAAGCCCCCAGGCCAGCTGCCCTGAGGCAGGGAGGTGGGCATGGGTTCCTTGCCAGCAAAGAAGCCGTTGAGCGTTCACAGATGCAAAGCCCCCACGTAAGGACTGCCACCATCAAGTCCAGAACCTGGCAGAGCCTCTCTGCTGTCTGGCTGCGTTTCCATATTCAGAGAGGATTTGCATTTTATTAGCTCCATTTAAAAATGTACTGTTGAAAGGTGATTTCGATGGCATGCTGAATGCCATAAATATCACATTTCTTCAAGCCTGTTTTTTTTTTCCTTAAGAAATCACCTCAGGAAGAAAAAAAAATTTATAGAGAATACAATTAGTGGTGGTCCTAAAGGATACAGTGTGTCCTGGCTAAACTAATGTTTTATCACAACCACTGCCTCAGTGTGGGGTACGAGAATCCACAGTTGGTGCCAACTAGGCTGTGTTATTCAGATGTGTGGTGAAGAGCACAAAGCACCTGTTTCTTTCCAAGATCTCTTGTGACCTCTAGTGGTCTTTAAGAAAATCACATCCAGCACTTCTGAACCCTGGTGGCGTAGTGGTTAAGAGCTAGGACTGCTAACTAAAAGGTATGCAGTTCAAATCCACCAGGCACTCCTTGGAAACCGTATGGGGCAGTTCTACTCTGTCCTGTAGGGTTGCTATGAGTTGAAATTGACTGGATGGCAACGAGTTCATTTCTAAACTATATATTCCATTTTAGAGCTTTAAAATGGGTTTTAGAGCTACTTAGCTTCTACTCCCTTGGAAATGTCACAATTTCAAAAAGTATGCAGGTTTTAAAACCCCAAATTTTCCACGTTTTCTGAATGACTTCAAAGCACATACAAGTCCAAAAAGAGGCCGGCACCATTTATTCCTCCAGGATCAGATCCAAAAGTCTATCTTGCCACACGTTGCCCCGGTGCAGTGGTGGCCAAAGTTTATTATTTGCCAGGTAACTGGTCAGAGCCGGAGAAGACAATGGTGATATTGTGGAACAGGCCACCCCTTCTTCTTTAATGCTACAGGACAGTTGTTAACTTCAACATCATCAGAACGTACATTTCCATAAAACCGCTCAGAAGTTCATTTTAAGTAGATTAAAGAAAATCCACGTAAGCGGATTTCTCAAAAGCGTCAGACTATCAAACACTGAATAAAATAACTGCTTTACTAAAATATAGGGATAAACTAATTAAAAAATTGCTTTAAAAGGTGAAAGGTCAGTATTTAAGAAACCTGTAATCTTGTGTTTTAAAGTCCTAATTCTTCTCTTGTTTTAAAAACCAATAATGTTGACCCTATTCGATTAGCCATTGCCAACAGCCAAAAATCAGAATTCCCATTAAAATTCTCGTCACGTGACTGCAGTGACAGCACACACAATCGTTCCTTGTCCGGGTGCCCCCACCCACGTGAGGACCTGAAAAACCTAGGATTCTTCCCCAGAAAGATCATTCCAGAAGCTTCTGAATCCCACCCTCTCAAATCTACCTCCAATGGTTTTAACCAATCGCCACTGTAGGTTTTAAAGGCACATCCAGGGGCGGCTACGCTTTATGGATATTATGCACAACACAGAAGGTAACGTCATTAATTAGCGCCTAAGTACAGGGGAAGATTACAGCACGATTTTCCACACGAGTAAGTCAGAGAAAGGGGAGAGGGGATTACAACGTTAATTCGCTGGTTCTGAATATGTTGCTAGGTAAACGGCTGACGGATAATTACATCCTCAAACCCTTCACTGCTTTCGTGTCTTAAGAACTGTCTTCTTCACCGTTAATTATCTGTGGAAGTAACTACTGATGAAGCAGATGTCAAAAAACAAAAGTGAGGGAAACAGGAGAAATGAGGTAGCCCGACAACACCCATTTGAACATTTTGAAATAAGTCTTGTTTTTCTAGCATTGTTAAGGAGGGAGGCAGTCCACCTGAGTGCATTTTCCAGACACTGAAATCCTATATCCACAGGCACCACAACTCTAATTTGAACAATCTGGATAGACTGCTTTCTAAAATCTCCACCTTCTGAAAGCAAAGGTCACTGACTATCATAATTTCAGTTTCTTCACGGATTCATCAGGACACATTTAATTGTCTTTTTATGAATGCCCTTTCTTCTCTTACAAAGCACCCAATGTCAACTCTTCGCCAGCAGGGCTATCTCTGAAAGTATTCCTCTGTGATTTGCTTCTTTCAGGTTTTCTGTGGGCCAGGCACATAGGGCATTTAACCAGCAGAGGCTGAGTGAGCAAGATTTCAGGGTGAGGGATCTGGAAGGTTTATTTTAGGCTTTTAGGACCTTTTCCACTTGAAGGTTATTATAGGCCATAGCACTCAAATTTTCTAAAGTAAAATGAAAGAAGGAAAAAACGAATGAGGTGAGGGGAAGGAGGGAGGCCAAATCCTAGCCATCGGTTCCCAAATGCAAGGCCCTGGGCTGTGTGGCACACACCCTGGGTGAGAAGTGGGGCATCGGGGAGTAAACCAGCAAAGCTGTCAGTTACTAAAGACAGAAAGAAACCGGTAGATTTTACACAGTTGCCTATGTTCACGCCACTTTGCACATGAGATTGACATGCCCCTTCTCTATCACAACAATGCCTTGTGTGTTCAAAGCATTTAAGCCTTAACATTGCTCAAAAAATGACAATTCCAAAGAACCAAATTAGGTGTACTCCCTAAGCTTTAAGAAAAATGCCTTTGCGAAAGTGCCGCCCTCACCTGTAAACCACCCTCACCTGTAACCCGCGCCTCGACGCAAAGAACTGTCTACTTTGCAGACATGCTTCTAATCACCCCTCAAGACACGTCTTGGTCCTGCTGCATACCATGTTGCTAGTTTCTAAACTATATGTTACTTTAAATTCAAGTATTTTATTAATTTTAAAATGGCACTCCAACCCACAAATGTTTAGATGAATGTAATTTAAAACAAAATTCTACTTTTGGCCTATCAGACAGATAAAACTTTAATAACTAAGAACTTCCAGCACTGGTGGGGGGTGTAAGAACCTGGGACTCTACTGACTGGAATATAAATTAGCATCTATTTTAAAAATTTAATATTTATATACTCTTACTCATAAATTCCACTTCTAGGACTTTATACTAAAGAAAAAATAGCAAGAGTAATTGAAGATACATGTACCAGGCTGCTTTCCATAGTATTAGTTGTTACCGAAAACAACTTAAATATATCCACAAATTGGGAATGATTAAATTAGTTATATTAGAGCCACACGAGAGAATGCCATGCACTATTAGAAAGACCTGGAAAAACGCTGAGCTGCTATATTAAGTGAAAAATACAATCGACAGAACATATGAGCATGACTGTATATACACACACACACGATGTTTGTGTATACATGTAACATATATATACATACATATACTTGTAAGGGTATGTACTTAAATACATACACAGAAGGATGGAAGAATGAGTAATTTTAGTTTTTTAAATTTTTCTGGCTTGAGAATATATCACCATTTTATTAAATGAAACCATCCCTCAAAACAACAGTAAATGGCAGAAAGAAAAAAGAGAGAGCTTTTATAATGAAACAAAGATGAATATACAGCAGTTATTAAACTACTTACAATACAGTAAACAGAAATCATTTTCTATGAAGTTTTTTTCTCTTCTTCCAAATTAGGCCGATAATTTGTATCTGAGTTTATTCCAGCCCTCGGTGATGCTTTTTGGACGCACGCTGTCTGGATCTCAGAATGCAAATCAAATGGTCCACAGGGAGAGTAAAAAGAGGGACTGTGTTACCCTGCCTGCATACCGGCCACTGTCTGCAGATAAGCTTCCGCCCGCGCTCTCCGCCCACTTTCCTTCACCACCAAACTTCTCTAAAGAGCAAGGAGTGGTGCCGATTCCCTTGGCTTGGCTTTCCTACCTCTCATTTGTTCTGGTCTCTGAAATCTAACTTCCACTGTCCAACTCTGGCCTTCAGGGCCAGACCCCAGGCCAAGTGGTCAACCAAGCGGTTACTGAGTGGTCAAGGTTACTGAGCAGGTACAGAAGAGCCAAGGGTTGATGTAGGAAGAAAGCTGGGGCCAGACCGTGGAAGGCGCACGGGAACACGGAGAACAAGTGGGCTACGGCAACTGTCCAGCTCATGGTTGGAGCCAAGAGTTTGGAGGCTGGAACTCTCTTTTTTTTTTTTTTTCTTTACTTCGGATGATATTAAGTAGCAAATAATTTAATTTAAAAAAAAAAAAAACCCTAAGTCAAGAGAGTGATCAAAAAAAAAAAAAAAAAAGAAAAAAGCTTTATACTTTAGCACCTTTAATGACAGCTTTTGTCTGCTTTTTGAAAAAGGGACCCCACATTTTCATTTGTATTGGGCCCTCCAAACTATGCAGCTGGCCCTGTCCATTGTTCATTTGGGAATATTTCCCTATGAACTAACAGTCTTTGCTTACTTGAAGACTTTGGACTCAAATTTTTATAATTGTCCCATCGTTCACCACCTCTTTGAACTCCCACATGACTTTTGGGTTGTTGGTGAGAATTCCAGCCCTTACTGAAGCTATTCATTGGGATTAGCTATCCACTAGAGAAATAAAACACACTCTTCTAGGTAACTTCACATCTGTTGCAAATCCCTACCATAAATTTTGATTCAGATGGGTAGAAATATCCAAAAACCATAATGCTCATTAACTTCATGAGCTTTTAAGATCCAGAGGAGGGGTTCACGGGCCAAAGAGCACAGCCTGAACCCTTGAATGGGAAAAAGGGAAAGCAAAGCAGAACGGGGATATAGAGGGCCAGGAGGCCACCCTCCGTCTTGCCCAAAGTCCTCCGGCTTGTCTTCACTAGAGAGAGATTCAAGTTATCTATTTTTAAAGTGAGTTTTCGTTGTTTGTGTTTTTCAAGGAATTGGTCTATTCCATCTAAGTTTTAGAATTTGTGGGCGTGGAGTTGTTCACATTATTCCCTTATTCTCCTTTTATTGTCTGTAGGGTCTGTGATGATATCATTCATTCCTGGTTGGTAATTTTTGACTTTTTGGTCATTTTGGCTAGAAGTTTATCAATTTTATTCATCTCATCTGTAACTACTTTAAATGCCAGGTCCAATGGTCTCTTGCTTGTGCTCAAATGACTTGACTCCTCTGCATCTTCTGGCACTTTCAAAAGCCTCTGGCTTCGACAACACTCCTCTCCCTCGCTGCCAGTTTTCTTTCTCATTATCGTTCATAGTCCCTTTCCATCCTTCAAAATCCTGTCCTTGTCCTCCACTTTTCACTTAGATTTGCTCCCTAGGCTAGACGATTTCTTCCACACTCATGATCTCCTTGCTCATCTACAAACTGACCACTCACAAACGTCTGTCTCCAACCCAACTTCTCTCTGGACCTGTACGGCCAACACTACTGGGCATCTAAACCTGTATTTGTACTTTCAGTAATGAAAGCGTCATCCCTCCTGAACTTGGAAATCATGAGGCATCCTTCACTCCTTCTCATCTTTCAACTTCTCCATTCAACCAAACTCTGCCTTCCCCCTAAAACTGATCCATTTCCCCACCTGGGTCTCTCTGACCTGTCTGCCTGCCTTTGAGCCTGCGTCAGTTCTTAGCCAGGTTAATCTGCACTCACCTCCTGTAAGCTACTGACCACATGAAAATCAGAGGTACCTGTAGGAGCAGACACACCATACCGTGCCCTTCCTCTTCAACGCTCACTGCTGGCTCCAGGATAAGCTTTCACAACTGGGTCTCCTTTGCTATCCTGTGGTCTGCTCTTCTCCCCCATACCTTGGACAGCAGCCACACCAGCCTACTTGCCCACTAGTGGACATTCAGGTGCTTTCCCATCTCCACGTCTTGGCCTATTCAATCCCTTTGGATGAACACTGAGTCATGCCTCCAGGCCAGATTCAGAGGCTACCTTCTCTGTAAGGCCTTGAATTTTTCAATTTTTCTCTTTGAGGTGTGATAACATATGGTAAAATGTACAGATCTTATGAGTACAGTTCAATGGGCTTTGGCAAGTATACACACCCCAATCAATACATAGAGCACAGCAATCACCCCAGAATTCCATGATCTGTCCCTCCCAGTCTCTCTTCCCTCCACCAGAGGCAATCATGGATCTGATGCTATCTCTACAGATTAGTCTTACCTGTTCTTGCACATTTTTTTTAGTGTCTGGCTTCTTTCACTCGGCATAGTTTCAAGACTGATCCATATTGTTCTGTGTATATAGCTCATTCTACTTAACTGCTGAGTGAAAGATGTACCACGGTTTCTTTATCCATTTTCCCACTGATGAACATTTAGAGTTTTGTTTGTTTGTTTTTGGGGGAGGGCCACGTGAAGCTATCTGCATCCTTCACTGCCCTCCCCTCTTCTGAGCTACACGACACGACAGTTTATCGTATGTGGGTCTCTCTCCCCACTTAACGCTAAGCCCTTTTGTGATAATATCTAATATTTCTCAGGCACTGACATGCGACAAGAACTGTGCTAAGAACTCTACCTGCATTAACTCATTCCACCATCTCAACAATCCCATGAGGTAGACTATCCACTTACTCCCATGGCAGAGAGTATACTGAGGTTTGCAGAGGTCCAGTGACTTTTCTACATTAACGTTTAGCGAGTAGTAGAAGCAAACCAGAATCTAGATGTGCCCAATGGCATCAGCCTATACTCTTAACAGCCACGCCACAGTACTAGGTGTCTGGTAAGTCCTAGGCTTTCATTTTGTAAAATTTCAATGTGACACTTTTCTAATGAAATCTAGCACTCATCAAATGTGACAGTGGTTGCTCCAAGAAGATGCACTTTCTTCTTCTCTAGCAGAGCTAAGCAGTCACCCTTGCAAAATGATTTCATGGTACACTCCTGTTTCAAAGCAACCACTTTGTTTTGCTCACAATTTTGTGAGTCAAAACTCTGGGAGGGTTCAGCCATGCAGCTCTCACTTGGGGTCTCTCGTGGGCTGCAGTCAGACACCGGCTGGGCCACAGACGTATGGGGCTGCCTGGCTGTGTGCCCACCATGGCCCACTCGCACGGTTGCAGTTGATGCTGACTCAGCTGGAGGCCCAACTGCAGCTGTCAACCCAGGCGCCTACAGGGGGTTTCTGCAGCATAGGGGGTCTCAGGATGATAACGCTCCTTAGATGGTGGCTGGTTTCCTCCACAGCAAAGGTCCCAAGAGAACCAGGCAGAAGCTGCAGCCTTTCACGACCCAGCTAGGAAGTCACGAAGCATCCCTTCTGCATGCTCTACTGGCTGATGCAGTACCAAACCTGCTCAGATTCTAGGGGAGGGGGTGCAGACCCCACCTCTCAATGGGCGGAGCGGCAAGGCCTCACTGAAGGGCAGCTCATGGGGTGGGGCAGTGCTGCGGCTGTCAGCGGACATCCCCGTCTCCACATCCATCCCCTTAGGGCGGCTGAACTTTGGGCATTTTATGTGCAGCATTTATGGTAAAGATTTTCAATTGGAAAACCCCTCTTTATGGTCAATAGAGTCCTCCTTCATGGAACGTCAGAAAATGGGTGTTTTGTACTGGAGAAACTAAACATGCAGATCCATTTTTAAAGTTTCTTTTATGTGAAATAGTTACGTCACTCATTGTGGGAACAAGGATCGTGCGCTTTTTAGAAGACCATACACAGTAAGTGCTTAACTTTGCCTGTCACCTGGATCCAGATAAATATCGTCAGGTATTTTGTTCTGCAAATTATATAATCAACGGGGACTGTGAACATCTCCAAGCGAAATAATGGTATAAGAACTGTCCCACAACTTAATCCAAGCTTTAATTGTTTACAGCAGGAATCGGCAATTTCTAAATCACTTCTTAACACAACTGCTGTGGTAAAGCTGAAGTAACGAAAGCCCTGCTCCAACCTTACCTGGCCTCACGAATGTGCAATTGAGGGTAATGGCTGTGCCTGTGACATATGTAAACGGCAAAGTCCTCATCAAACGTCAGGCACGGGACACTCCCCACTTGGTCAAAAACAGTTATGAGAGTTGAGCC
Organism: Elephas maximus indicus; assembly: GCF_024166365.1. NCBI lineage: Eukaryota > Metazoa > Chordata > Mammalia > Proboscidea > Elephantidae > Elephas > Elephas maximus. The sequence continues at coordinate 61,185,015 of NC_064843.1, read as the reverse complement.
TAAATCACAGAGATCAAGAAAAGTGGCCTCATGTTAGCAAGGAATAACTTCAGGACTTCATAACAAAATGTACTTTCCACTTAACATTGTGGTTAATTGTTATAATCAAATATGCACATAAGTTGTTGGGGGCCATGAGACCATTTTTATGCCCCGCTCCAAAAAGCCCAGCTGTGAGCATGAACACTCTGTATTAACTCCTGGAGATGTGAGGTGGCTGACAGCCTTACCTAAGCTCATGTAGGACGGCACTATGAGGAATATGAAGTGGAGTTCCGGCACCGCCTTGAACACAGTCCTGGCAAGGGAAAGACAGGGTGGATGAGTGCTGATAACGAAGTGTTAATAATAACAGCAGGCACCTTGTCAGGACAAACGCCATCTCTAAAACAGTGAGGTGCTCATTACCCACGTGGGCTGCTACTTCCCTACCCACAAAGGCAAGACCATCTTCAAGGTACTTTCTTTTTCTTCACTATGCCTTGGATTCCAAATGTCCCCTTTGCTATCTGTCCCATGGTGGTGAGAGAATAAAAGCTGCCATGTTCGCTCAGCACACCACATTTCAGCTGATATTAACCTTTGACCTGGCATCTGGATGGTCTGGTGTGACATCCCAAAGCGACAGAAAGCTGAGGCCAGTGCCCCAAATGTCTGCGCAGGCTGTCTGAGGCACCTCGCCATGGCCTGGCAGTCCTGCAGATCGTGTTTCGACACACCGTATTATTCCAGATGCTTCTGCAGTCTGTCACGTCAATAAACATTTATAAAGATAGCACTGAGGAAGTTACTCTCAGGAACATCACACTTGTGACCCTAAAATCCCGTTGTTGTTGTTTTTTTAAATAACTGCATTGTCGACCTGCGTGCCTCGAGTGACAGCTAGTTACAGGTGTGGGCTGATCAGATCCCAGATTCATACAGACAGATCACCTTCTTTCAGAAATATCACTGTGATTCAAAGCACGTGCTTTATATGACCAGAAATCACGAGCAAATTAAATATCCCGGAGAATTCTGTGTAATATAAGAAACACTCCAAACATGCCCACACTGTCTCTCTGGCATCACTTGGCACTACCGGGCAGCCCCACAGGCCCCACCCTGTGCAAGGTCCGTCACTCACCGAATAATCTCTTTGCAGCAGCCAATGGAGTACTCGTCCACAGCCACAAAGAGGTGCATGAACAACGTGTTCAGAGGCTGCAGAGGAGAAGGGAACACGGATTAAAGGCTGAATGGGCACTGGTCTGGGTCAGACTGGGGTGCAGGAGGGTTAGGGCAACCACGGGCAGAGCTGCCAGGCATTGGTGGCTGATAGCTTATGTCTAAGTCCTGAGACACCCTGACAGCGTCCGAGCTGTTCCACAGACCGTCGCTTTCCATTCTTCTAGCTCAGAATTATTCAAGGAAGGGGACCTGTCCGTGAGTGTGAGCACCCAGCCTTCCGCCTTACCACCGCCTGTGCGCAGGGAAGAGCCTGCAGGACAGTGAAATCGATTATTACTCAGTAGTCCTGTCCTGAGGGCCGTCTATGCAGTGACAGACAATCACCCTCCTCCCAGGCCCTCCAGTCAACAGCTGCCACTCTATTCAAGGGTCACGATGGGAAGATTCTCTTAGGAATTTGAGGGATGGAAGGCAGATGCCACATTATGAATCCAATGGCTTGTTTTGTTCGACATTCCCAGAGTCGGAATCAAACATTACTCTTGGGATCCTGAAAACCTAGGAGCTGAAAACTCAAAGCAGCAAGATTCTTTCAAGTTAAATCTTTGGAGCTTTTAGACAGCTTTGTTCCGTAACTTGTGAAGACTTTTTAAGTGGCCTACATAATACACAATTGTTCTATACACTCCACATATTGATCCGCTCAACTCAGTACCTCTGTATTTAGGGTCAAATATTTAAATTGTAGAAACAACACAAATGTGAAGTGGTTGGCTGGTTAGGGCAGTACTATCACCCATGCCAAGATGACAAGAGCGCTGTGTTTCTTGTTTTCAGGGCAACTCTCTAGGCGATCTTGGGTTACTAACTGCACACCCGTGTGTCTTGGTCTCCACTCTTGTGATCACGTGCGCCTTGCCAGGTGCTGTTTTTATTGTTGCCAGTTGCTGTCCAGTGGATTCCGATTCATGGCTACCCCATGTGTCCTGGACTTAAAATGGTGAGAACCATGCGCTTCATTCAAAAGCCTAGAAAACTCCCAAAAGGCAGACAACACGCTGCAAACCCCAAAGTCCAGATAACGAAGGCACCGCCACCAGCAGCGGCAGCAATGGCGCTATTTTAAGCACATATTAACTCATTTAATCCCACAACAACCTTCCTCAACATCTGCTTTACATTCCGAACAGCACTGGCCTTAGGAGGACATGGTTTACTGCTTGCTTGGTTTGTCTCCAAATTTCTCTCATCCATCAGAAATATTACAATTTAAGATGCAGTCTTTAACTTTAAGATAAAGAGCACCATTTCAGATGCAAATACCCTTGGGAAAGAGGATGTGTCAGGCCTTAGCATTCTACACCAACACTGTCCAACAGGAGAACAACGGGAGACCCAAATGCAAGCCACGTGTATGCTTTTAAATTTTCTAATAGACACATTTTAAAAAAGTAAACAGGCAAACTTAACTTTTAAGTTTATTTTACTTAATACGGGATTTTCAAATTATTATCATTTCGACATATAATTGATGTAAAAGTATTAATGAGGTATTTTAGCTAGTTTTTTTTTTTTTTTTTGCACTAATATTTGAAACCTGGTATCTATTTTGTACTTGGAGCACATCTCATTCAGACTAGAGCAGCTCTATAATGTTGTGGGAAGTAGTTTTAAAATAAAAACCATCTCAAGAGAGCAAGAAAAGGAACAAAAAGGAAAACAGTTTGTGAATGATCATGTTCATTTACAATTTTCAAAAAGGTCAAACCACGATAGAAAATGAACACAGAGAATGTCAGGGATTTACTCATCAGTTAACGAAGCCTCCAGTGAGGTGGCAGCAGCGATTCTGTGCCGGGAGCGTACCTTGCAGGCAACTTAATAAAGGATGTTCGGCGAGAGGTGGCTGGGTTAAACACTGAACTGACAAGTGCCTACAGGCCTGTATGCCATCGCCTTTGAAGTTCTCTCTTCACCAGACAGATATCACTGGTATTTCAACTGGATGAATATCTACAAGTTCATCGCTGCCCCCAAAGAGCTGGATAGTGCAGTCAATAAAAAGTCAATCACAGGGGCAAGCCCTGGACTGAAAGGAGACCCGGGAATGTTTTTGCCTGTTTCCAAGTTTGGGATAATTTTCTGACCGTGATACCTAGTGTGCAGGGGGAGGGGCGCAGCAGGGAGAAAAAGCAGCTGACTGAACGCTGACTGATTTGTTGGGATGCGGGCATCCTTGCACTCAAATCCACCCATGTACAAGATAAGTGTTACCTCTTTTTCCGACGCAGGGCTCTGGGGGTATGTGCCAGGTTTTCACCGACAGGCAAGGGTGCTGCCGGAAGGTACAGCCTCTGGCTCTCCATAGAAGCTGGGACAGCTCTGGTGGGCCATGCGCGGGGAGTGCTCGGCTTGGCACCAACTACCAAGGCTGCACTCCCCAGGCACCACCGACCTTGCTCCCCATCAGTGAATAAGTCGTCATGTGCCGGGAGCCAAAAGAGATCAAGTGAGCCACAATCCACCAGAGCACTTTGAAAATTACAATGTGGGACCTAAATCTGAGGCTCTGCTGTTGCTATTACAAGTGTAAATGCTCAGATGACAGGTGTTCTAGGGTATCAGACACTTGGAAAACAGAAGCACGGGGAAGAAGGTGGAAGCCCTCGGGCAGCATACACTCTGTCACTTCAGTAATCCTTTCTCCCCAGTCCTCATTAGCAGACCCAGCATGGCCAGGGCTTTGCCAGCGTGGGCTGACTGGCCACTGCCTACCCTGTCCTCGCGCCTCGGTCCTCCTGCTCAGGCCACGTTGCCTCCCCACCAGCTAACTTCATTTTCAACTGTCATGGTGTCACATTCTTTCTTTCATAAGTGGTTTTTTTTTAAATAATATTTTATTGTGTTTTAGGTGAAAGCTTACATAGCTAATCAGGTTCCTCTTTAACAATTTTTATACAATTTGTTCTCTGCCATTGGTTACAATTTTTACAATGTGTCAACATTCTCATTATTTCCATTCTGTTTCCATTGATCTAGCCTCCCTTCCCCTCCTTGCCTTCTCACCTTTGTTTTTGGGTAAATGTTGACCCTTTGGCCTCACATAGTTAATTGTTTAAGGGAGTACATTAATCACGGATGATACTGTTCATTTTATAAACTAATCTATTATTTGGCTGAAGGGTGACCTGCAGAAATAGTTTCAATCCCATATTCAAGGGTTATCTTAGAGAAGACATTCAAGTGGTAACAGACACTAGGGAAATGCTCACCATCACTAGCCACTAGGGAAATGCAAATCAAAACCACAATGAGATACCAACTCACCCCAGCAACACAGGCTGTGGGGAGACTGGAACTCTTGTGCGCTGTTGGTGGGAATACAAAATGGTACAACCATCTTGGAAAATGATACGGTGCTTCCTTAGAAAGCTAGAAATAGAAATACCATATAATCCAGCAATCCCACTCCTAGGAATATATCTTAGAGAAATAAGAACTGACACACGGATAGACATATGCACACCTATGTTCACTGTAGAACTGTTCACAATAGCAAAAAGATGGAAACAACCTAAGTGCCCACCAACAGATGAATGGATAAACAAACTGTGGTACAGACACCCGATGAATACTACGCAATGACAAAAAACAACGATGAATCTGTGAAGCATCTCACAACATGGATGAATCCGGAGGGCATTACGCTGGGTGAAATAAGTCAATCACAAAAGGTCAAATATTGTATGAGACCACTATTATAAAAACTCATGAAAAGGTTTACACACAAAAAGAAACAATCTTTGATGGTTATAAGGTGGGAGGGGGTTGGGATGAAAAGGAAAACACTAAATAGATAAGTGTTAACTTTGGTGAAGGGTAAGACAGTATGCAACACTGGGGAAGCCAGCACAACTTGTACAAGGCAAGGTCATGAAAGCTCCATAGATACATCCAAACTCCCTGAGGGACTGAATTACTGGGCTAAGGGCTGTGGGGACCATGGTCTCGGGAAATATCTAGATTAACTGGTACAACGTAGTTTATGAAGAAAATATTCTACATTCTACCTTGGTGAATACTGTCTAGGGTCTTAAAAGCTTGCGAGCTGCCATCTAAGATACTCCATTGGTCTCACCCTGTCAGGAGCAAGGGAGAATGAAGAAAACTAAAGACACAAGGGAAACATTAGTCCAAAGGACTACTGGACCATGACTACCACAGCCTCCACCAGACTGAGTCCAATACAACTAGATGGTGCCCAGCTACCACCACTGACTGCTCTGACAGGGATCACAATAGAGGGTCCTGGGCAGGGTGGGAGAAAAATGTAGAACAAAATTCAAGCTTACAAAAAAAGACCAGACTTACTAGCCTGACAGAGGCTGGAAAACCTCCGAGAGTATGGCCCCCAGACACCCTTTTAGCTCCATAATGAAGTAACTCCTGAGGTTCACCCTTCAGCCAAAGATTAGACAGGCCCATAAAAGAAAAGGAGAGTAAAGGAAAACCGGTGGTTGGGAACCCAAGGTCGAGAAGGGAGTGTTGCCATGTCATGGGGTTGGTAACCAATGTCACAAAACAGTATGTGTACTAACTGTTTAATGAGAAGCTAGCTTGTTCTGTAAACGTTCATCCAAAGTACAATAATAATAAAAAAGGTTATCTTACAGCAATAGCTTTGGGGGTTCCTCTAGTTTCTATTGGTCCAGTAGTTCTGGCTTTTTAAGGAATTTGAGTTTTGTATTATATTTTTCTTTCATTCTATCCAAGACCTTCTATCATGTCCCTGGTCAGAAAGGTCGGTATTGGTAGCTGGGCACTACCTAGTTCTTCTGGTCAGGTCTGAAGAGGTTGTAGTTCATGTGGGCTATTAGTCCTGTGGATTGGTTTCTTCTTTGATCCATTGATTTCCACCACTCTCTTTTGCTCCATACGAGTACAGACCTATAGTTGTACCTTAGATGGCTGCTTCTAAGCTTTTAAGACCCCAGATGCTGCTCAACAAACTCAGATATAGAACATTATGTTTGTGAACTATGTTACGCCAACTGACAAAATTGTCACTGGAGAAAATGGTCCTAAGGCCCTTGAGCCAGTACAGCAGTCCCTCCAATTATTTGGATATGTCTATAACTGTGCTCCCATGTGGTTTGTTATATGTATGGACACATATGCAGCACTCACAAACATGTATATAGATATGGCTACAGACACACCTATATGTGCACGTGTGCTTACTCATAGATGCCTTTCTATATCCACGTACACATCCACAACTACCCATGTAACCACACATGTTCTTCAATTGTATTTATTATCGTTGCAAAATTGTATACGTTATAGCATTTACCAAAATTGTCCCTTTTTCTTGTGTAGTTCTTAGTGTCTTTATTTACCTTAGTCAAGTTGTGCTGACTTCACCCGTATTTGGGATTACTTTTCACATTACCAAAAATAACAAGTGTCTACTGTCTAGTGAGTGATTTCCCCTTCCTTCCCCTCCCATCCCTGGTAATATCAAAAGAATTTTGCTTTCTGTGTGTGTATCTGTTCTTGACTTTTTATAATAGTGGGACCATACAATATTTGTCTTTTTGTGATTGACTTATTTCACTCAGCATAATGTCCTCTAGATTCACCCATGTTAAAAGATGTTTCATGTACTCTTTATTATTCTTTATAGCTGTATAGTATTCCATCGAATGTTTGTAGCACAACTTGTTTATCCATTCATCCACTGATGGACACTTAGGTTGCTTCCATCTTTCTGCTAGTGTGAATAATGATGCAATGAACATACATGTACTTACGTCTATTCGTATCACTGCTCTTATATCTCTAGGATATATATCTAGGAGTGGAGTCGCTCAATCATAAGGTATTTCTATTTCTGGCTTTTTGAGAAAGTACCATGCTGTTTTCCATAATGGTTGAACTGTTTTACAACATCACCAGCAATGTATAAGAGTTCTAGTCCCCTCACAACTTCGTCAGCATTTGTTGCTGTTTTTTTGATCATTGTCATTCTTGCAAAGGTGAGATGGTGTCTCATTATAGTTTTGATTTGCATCTCTCTAATGGCTAATGATGGCAAGTATCTTTTCATGACTTCTTTGGGCTCCTAAAAGTCCTCTTTAATGAAGTATCTGTTCGTGTCCTTGCCCATTTTTTGATTGGATTGTTTGTCTTTTTGTCGTTGCATTGTTGGAAGTTTTCTACATATTTTAGAGATTAAACCTTCATCAGATAACGTTGTTGCCAAAGATTTTTTCCCAGTTCTCTTTTTACTCTCTTGGTAAAGTTTTTTTTAACAAGTGTAAGTATTTAATTTTTAGGAGGTTTCAGTTATCTATTCTATCTTCTGTCATTCTCGTATTTTCAGATTTGTTTGATAAACTATGCCGAAATTTTGGTCCCCCTGTTTTGTTTTGGGGGAGCTACTGTAAATGATATTTTCTTGATTTCCTTTGCAGGGTCCTCCTTGTTTGTGCAGAGGAACCCTACTAATTTTTGTGTGTTCTGTCGTAAGTTTTGAACTGGTCAGTCTGAAATCCAACAAGAGATAATATGCAAACATAGGACTTCCTTTCAAAATTAATAAAAATAGTTCTAAATAAATAGAATTATTTATTCTAATAGTAAATAAATAATAGCTGTAATTATTATTCTAACAAATATCCTACTTCTAATATTCTAAGACTGTTTCAATAAGAATTGAGTGTCACTCCTTACCGTGCATGGGATCTCACTGTCAAGCTCCCGGAACACTGACACCCAGTCGTCCTGCCTGGCAATGTTCCAGTTGGGATAGTCCACGAAGGTGGCCTGGGCCATGACCTCCTCCTTGTCATTGCAGAGGGTAATAGCAAGGTTTGCCTTTTCTCTGTGGAAATGATTAAAATCACACAAATGAATAGGATTAGTGAAAGCAAGGTAAGGACATGTCATTTTCTCACTCCTTTGGCTACCAGAGCTTAGCAACTGCTAGATAAGGTAGGATTAACCTTTGTAAAAACCAAAAAACCAAACCCACTCCTGTTGCATCGATTCTGACTCATAGCAACCCTATAGGACAGAGTAGAACTGCCCCATAGAGTTTCCAAGGAGCGCCTGGCAGATTTGAACTGCTGACCTCTTGGTAAGCAGCCGTAGCACTTAACCACTATGCCACCAGAGTTTCCAACCTTTGCAAGAGGTGGGAATTATGTGGCAGCAACTTCAGGCCATCTGGTGCTATCAATCACATTTTTGTTTAAAATTGCATTTCATTAGGAAAATATTTTATATTTTATGTATATATTATTATTTCATATATACATTAGAAAGATATTATGTATATAATATCATATATATGATACTATTAAATGTCCGATAACCTTCCCTTGGATATCGGCTAGGAAAACTACCTGACCACAAAGTTTTTCCTATTCTCTCCATCTTGCCACTACTACTGTGTTGGGCTAAACACATACAGTTAGGGTGGCCATGATTAAGGGGATGACCAGAATGCAGGGCTCTCAATGCTAAAAAGGGGCAAGTCCCAGGCAAACTGAGACAATTTGGTCATCCAGAAAAGCTAACATTGTAGTTCCATCAGTATGAGGATTCTTAGCCTTTTTCTCCAAACCTCGAACCCGTGTCCCCAGGCTAGTTGAATCATATAGATCTGAGCATATATCACCTGACCCAGCTGCAGACATGAAGACCATGAGGGGCAACCCAGCAAGTTAATAAAAGACAAGGAAGTACAAGAGGGCCTTCCAACCATTATTCCGGTGATCAAAGGGACGATTGTGGTTGTCCTCACAACTGTTGTCCCATGTGGCCCCCATGACAATGAGAGCCACACCTCAGAGCCAGCATATATTTTACCACAGGGAGAACCAGTTGCACACAAATCAAAACTCTGTCTCACTTTCTCGGCCAAATTAAACACTCGCATCTTCAGCTGGTAGCGGCGGGGGGCGGGGAGGGGTCGTTGTCGCTGTTAGCTGCCACTGAGTTACTTCTGATTCACACCAACTGTAAGTACAATGGAATGAAACACAGCCTGGTACTGTGCCATCCTCACAATTGTTGCTATGTTTGAGCCCACCATTGCAGCCACTGTCAGTCCATCTTGTTGAGGGTCTTCCTTTCTTTCACTGACCCTCTACTTTACCAAGCATGATATCATTCTCCAGGAACCGGTCCTTGCTGATAACATGTCCAAAATATATGAGATAAAGTCTTGCCATCCTTGCTTCTAAGAAGCATTCTGGCTGTACTTCTGGGACAGATTTGTTTGTTGTTCTGGCATCCGATGGTATATTCAATATTCTTCACCAACACCATAATTTAAAGGCATCAGTGCTTCTTCAGTCTTCCTTATTCATTGTATGGCGTTCACATGCATATAACAAAACAAAACAAAACAAAAAATCCATTGCTGTCGAGTCAGTTCTGACTCATAGCGACATAGGACGTAGGACAAGGACAACTGCCCCATAGTTTCCAAGAAGTGCCTGCTGGATTCAAACTGCTGACCTTTCGGTTAGCAGCAGTAGCACTTAACCACTATACCACCAGAGTTTCCTCACATGCATATAAGGGGATTGAAAATACCATGGCTTGCATCAGGCATACCTTACTGCCCAAGTGGAATCTTTGCTTTTCAACTTTTTAATTTTTATTGGGCTTTAAGTGAAAGTTTAGAAATCAAGTCTGTTTCTCATACAAAAATTTATATAAACCGTGCTGTATACTCCTATCTGCTCTCCCCCTAATGAGACAGTCTGCTCCTTCCCTCCACTCTCTCTTTTAGTGTCCATTCTGCCAGCTTTTAACCCCCCTGCCCTCTCATCTCCCCTCCAGACAGGAGATGCCAACATAGTCTCAAGTGTCTACTTGATCCAAGAAGCTCATTCTTCACCAGCATCTTTTTCTATCACATTGTCCAGTCCAATCCCTGTCTGAAGAGTTGGCTTTGGGAATGGCTCCTGTCCTGGGCCAACAGAAGGTCTGGGGGCCATGACCATCAGGGTCCTTCTAATCTCAGTTAGACCATTAAGTCTGGCCTTTTTATGAGAATTTGGGGTCTGCATCCCACTACTCTCCTGCTCCCTCAGGAGTTCTCTGTTGTGTCCCCTGTCAGGGCAGTCATCAGTTTCAGCCGGGGACCATCTACTTCTTCAAGTCTCAGGCTGAAGTAGTCTCTGGTTTATGTGGCCCTTTCTGTCTCTTGGGCTGGTAATTACCTTGTGTCCTTGGTGTTCTTCATTTTCCTTTGATCCAGGTGAGTTGAGACAAATTGATGCATTTTAGATGGCCACTTGCTAGCATTTAAGACCCCAGGCGCCACTCTCCAAAGTGGGATGCAGAGTGTTTTCTTAATAGATTTTATTAAGCCAATTGACTTAGGTGTCCCCTGAAACCATGGTCTCCAAACCCCGCCCCCTGCTACACTGGCCTACGAAGCATCCAGTTTATTCAGGAAACTTCTTTGCTTTTGGTTTAGTCCAGTTGTGCTGACCTCGCCTGTATTGTGTGTTGTCTTTCCTGTCACCTAAAGTAGTTCTTATCTACTATCTAATTAGTGAATACCACTCTCGCTCTCCCCTCTTGTAACCATCAAAGAATATTTTCTTCTATGTTTAAACTATTTCTCCAGTTCTTATAGTAGTGGTCTTATACAATATTTGTCCTTTTGCAACTGACTAATTTCACTCAGCATAATGCCTTCCAGATTCCTCCATGTTATGAAATGTTTCACAGATTCATCACTGTTCTTTATCAATGTGTAGTAGTCCATTGTGTGAATATACCATAACTTATTTACCCATTCATCCATTGATGGGCACCTTGGTTGCTTCCATCTTTTTGCTATTGTAAACAGTGCTGCAATGAACATGGGTGTGCATATATCTGCTCATGTAAAGGCTCTTACTTCTCTAGGATATATTCCAAGGAGTGGGATTGCTGGATTGTGTGGTAGTTCTATTTCTAGCTTTTTAAGGAAGCACCCAATTGATTTCCAAAGTGGTTGTACCATTTTACATTCCCATCAGTAGTGTATAAGTGTTCCAATCTCTCCACAGCCTCTCCAACATTTATTATTTTGTGGTTTTTGGATTAATGCCAGCCTTGTTGGAGTGAGACGGATTCCCATTGTAGTTTTGATCTGCATTTCTCTAATAGCTAATGATTGTGAGCATTCCCTCATGTATTTGTTAGCTACCTGAATGTCTTCTTTAGTGAAGTGTCTGTTCATATCTTTTGCCCATTTTTTAATTGGGTTATTTGTCTTTTTGCAGTTGAGTTTTTGCAGTATCATGTAGATTTTAGAGATAGGTGCTGATCAGAAATGTCATAGCTAAAGACTTTTTCCCATTCTGTAGGTAGTCTTTTTACTCTTTTGGTGAAGTCTTTGGATGAGCATAGGTGTTTCATTTTTAGGAGCTCCCAGTTATTCTTCTGCATTCTTAATAATGTTTTGTATACTGTTTATGTCATGTATTAGGGTTCCTAATGTTGTCCCTATTTTTTCTTCCATGATCCTTAATGTTTTGGATTTTATATTTAGGTCTTTGATCCGTTTTGAGTTGGTTTTTGTGCATGGTGTGAGGTATGGGTCTTGTTTAATTTTTTTGTAGATGGATATCTAGTTATGCCAGCACCATTTGTTAAAAAGGCTGTCTTTTCCCCATTTAACTGTTTTGGGGACTTTGTCAAATATCAACTGCTCATATGTGGATGGATTTATGTCTGGATTCTCAATTCTGTTCCACTGGTCTACGTATCTGTTGTTGTACCAGTACTCGGCTGTTTTGACTACTGTGGCGGTATAATAGGTTCTAAAATCACGTAGAGTGAGGCTTCTTCTTCAGTAGTGCTTTACTTATCTGGGGCCTCTTTCCCTTCCATATGAAGTTGGTTTTGTTTCTCCATCTCATTAAAAAATGATGTTGGAATTTGGATTGGAATTGCATTATACTTATAGATCGCTTTTGGTACAGTAGACATTTTTGCAATGTTCAGTCTTCCTATCCATGAGCAAGGTATGTTTTTCCACTTATGTAGGTCCCTTTTGGTTTCTTGCAGAAGTGTTTTGTAGTTTTCTTTGTATAAGTCTTGTACATCTCTGGTAAGATTTATTCCTAAGTATTTTGTCTTCTTGACGGCTACTGTAAATGGTATTGATTTGGTGATTTCCTCTTCGATGTTCTTTTTGTTGGTGTAGAGGAATCCAACTGATTTTTGTATGTTTATCTTCTATCCTGATACTCTGGCTGAACTCTTCTATTGTTTCAGTAGTTTTCTTGAGGATTCCTTCAGGTTTTCTGTGTATAAGATCATGTCATCTGCAAATAGAGATACTTTTACTTCTTCATTGCTAATCTAGATGCCATTTATTTCTTTATCTAGGCTAATTGCTCTGGCTAGGACCTCCAGCACAACGTCAAATAAGACTGATAATAAAGGGCATCCTTGTCTGGTTCCCAGTCTCGAGAGGAATGCTTTCAGACTATCTTCATTTAGGATGATGTTGGCTATTGGCTTTGTATAAATGCCCTTTATTATGTTGAGGAATTTTCCTTCTATTTCTATTTTGCTGAGAGTTTTTATCATGAATGGGTGTTGAACTTTATCAAATGCCTGTTCTGCATCAATTGGTAAAATCATGTGATTCTTGTCTTCTGTTTTATTTATATGATGGATTACATTAATTGTTTTTCTCATTTGAACCATCCCTGTGTACCTGGTATCAGTCCCACTTGGTCATGGTGAGTTATTTTTTGATATGTTGTTGAATTCTATTGGCTAGAATTTTGTTGTGGATTTTTGCATCTAAGTTCATGAGGGATATAGGTCTGTAATTTTCTTTTTTTGTGGTGTCTTTACCTGGTTTTGGTATCAGGGGTATGCTGGCTTCACAGAATGAGTTTGGGAGTATTCTGTCCTTTTCTATGCTCTGAAACACCTTTAGTAGTAGTGGTGTTAACTCTCTTTTGAAAATTTGGTAGGACTCTGCAGTGAAGCCATCCCAGCCAGGGTTTTTTTTTTGTTGGGAGTTTTCTGATTTTACCTTTTCAGTCTCTTTTTTTTTGTTATGGGTCTATTTAGTCGTTCTACCTCTGTTTGTGTTAGTTTAGGTAGGTAGTGTGTTTCTAGGAATTCATCCATTTCTTCTAGGTTTTCAAATTTGTTAGAGTACAATTTTTCATAGTAATCTCATATGATTCTTTTAATTTCAGTTGTGTCTGTTGTAATATCGCCCATGTCATTTCTTATTCAGGATATTTGCTTCCTCTCCTGTTTTTCTTTTGTTAGTTTGGCCAATGGTTTATCAATTTTGTTTATTTTGTCAAAGAACTAGCTTTTGGTCCTGTTAATTCTATCAATTGTTTTCTATTTCATTTAGTTCTGCTCTAATTTATATTATTTGCTTTCTTCTGGTGCCTGAGGGTTTCTTTTGTTGCTCTCTTTCTATTTGTTCAAGTTGTAGGGATAATTCTTTGATTTTGGCCCTTTCTTCTTTTTGTATGTGTGCATTTACTTATATAAATTGACCTCTAAGCACTGGAAGTGTTTTCATTCTCATTGGATTCTCTGAATTTCTTTATTCCATCCTTAGTGTCTTCTATAATCCAGTCTTTTTTGAGCAGGGTATTGCTCAGTTTCCAAGTGTTTGATTTCTTTTCCCTGCTTTTTCTGTTACTGATTTCTACTTTTAAGGCCTATGGTCAGAGAAGATGCTTTGTAATATTTCAGTGTTTTGGATTCTACTAAGGCTTGCTTGATGACCTAATATGTGGTCGATTCTAGAGAATGTTCCATGTGCAGTAGAAAAGAAAGTATACTTGGCTGCTGTTGGGTGGAATGTTCTGCATATGCCTATGAGGTCAAGTTGGTTGACTGTGGCATTTAGATCTTCCGTGTCTTTATTGAGCTTCTTTCTGGATGTCCTGTCCTTCACCGAAAGTGGTGTGTTGAAATCTCCTACTATTATTGTGGAGCTGTCAATCTCACTTTCCAGTGCTGGTAGAGTTTGTTTTATGTATCTTGCAGCCCTGTCATTGGGTGCATAAATATTTAATATGGTTATATCCTCCTGGTATATTGTCCCATTAATCATTACATAGTGTCCTTCCTTGTCCTTTATGATGGAATTAACTTTAAGTCTATTTTGTCAGAAATTAATATTACCACTCCTGCTCTTTTTTGATTGTTCTTTGCTTGATTTTTTTTTCCCCATACTTTGAGTTTTAGTTTGTTTGTGTTTCTAAGTCTAAGGAGTGTCTCTTGTAGGCAGCATATAGACAGATCGTGTTTTTTAATCCACCCTGCCACTCTGTCTCTTTATTGGTGCATTTAGTCCACTTACATTCAGCGTAATTCTGGATAGGTATGAACTTAGTGCTATCATTTTGATGTCTTTTTTTGTGTGTCGTTGACAGTTTCTTTTTCCCATTTAATTTTCTGTTCTGAGTAGATTATATATTGTCTTTTCCTTATATTCATTGTTGTTGATTTTGTTTCTGCTGAGTATTTTTTTTTTTTTGTATTTTATTTTGACATGTAGGATAGTTTGCCTCCTTTGCGGTTACCTTTTTATTTACCCCTATTTTTCTAAATTTAACCCTAACTGTTTATTTCTTTGTATCGCCTTGTCTTCCTCTCCATATGAAAGATCGATGACTACATTTCTTAGTCCCTCTTTATTGTTTTAATGTTGTCTTCTTTTACATAATAACATCGCTTTTTCCCTGTTTTGAGTGTTTTTTTATCTTGATTTATTTTTGTGATTTCCCTGCTGGGTTGACATCTGATTGCTCTGCCCAGTGTTCTAGTCTTGGGTTGATACCTAATATTATTGATTTTCTAACTAAAAAACTCCCTTTAGTATTTCTTGTAGTTTTGGTTTGGTTTTTACGAATTCCCTAAACTTCTGTTTATCTGGAAATGTCCTAATTCCACCTTCATATTTGAGAGACAGTTTTGCTGGGTATATGATTCTTTGCTGGTAATTTTTCCCTTCAATTTTTTATGTAAGTCATCCCATTGCCTTCTTGCCGGCATGGTTTCTACCGAGTAGTCCGAGTTTATTCTTATTGACTCTCCTTTGTAGGTGGCTTTTCATTTATCCCTAGCTGCTCTTAAAATTCTCTCTTTATCTTTGGTTTTGGCAAGCTGGATTATGTCTTGGTGACTTTCTTTTAAGATCTACCTTATGTGGAGTTTGATGAGCATCTTGGATAGGTATCTTCTCATCTTTCACAACACCAGGGAAGTTTTCTGCCAACAAATCTTTGACAATTCTCTCTGTATTTCTGTTACCCTTCCCTGTTCTGGTACTCCAATCACTCATAGGTTATTTCTATTGATAGACTCCCACATAATCCTTACGGTTTCTTCATTTTTTAAAATTCTTTTATCTGATTTTTCTTCAAATATATTAGTGCCAAGTGCTTTATCTTCAAGTTCAGTAAGTGTTTCAAGTCCTTCTCACATTCAGCAAGTAAGGTTGTGTCATCTGCATATCATAAGTTGTTAGAGAATCTTTCTCAAGTCCTGATGCAAGTTCCTCATATAGTCCAGCTTCTTGGATTATTTGCTCAGCATACACATTGAATAGGTATGGTGAAAGAATGCAACCCTGATCCACACCTTTCCTGAGTTTAAACCAATCAGTATCTTCTTATTCTGTCCAAACAACTGCCTCTCGTTTTATGTAAATGTTCCTCACGAGCACAATTCAGTGTTCTGGAATTCCCATTCTTCACAAAGTTATCCCTAATTTGTTATGATCCACAGAGTGGAATGCCTTTGTGCACTCAATAAATAGAGGTAAACATCTTTCTGGTGTTCTCTGCTTTTAGCCAAGATCCATCTGATAACAGCAGTGATATCTCTTGTTCCATGTCCTCTTCTGAATCCAGCTTGAACTTCTGGCAGTTCCCTGTTGATGTACCGCTACCGTTGCTTTTGAATGGTCTTCATCAAAATTTTACTTGTGTGTAATATTAATGATATTGCTCAATAATTTACACATTCAGTTGGATCACCTTTCTTTGGAATGGTCACAAATATGGATCTCTTCCAGGCGGTTGACCAGGAAGCTATCTTCCAAATTTCTTGACATAGATTAGTGAGCACCTCCAATGCTGCATCCATTTGTTGAAAAATTTCATTTAGTATTCCATCAATTCCTAGAGCCTTTTTCTTGCCAATGCCTTCAGTGCAGCTTGGACTTCTTCCGTCAGTTCTTGATCATATGCTACCTCCTGAAATAGCTGAATGTTAACCAGTTCTCTTTGGTGCCATGCCTCTGTGTATTCCTTCCATCTTCTTTTGATGTTTCCTGTGTCACTCAATATTTTCCCCATAGAATCTTTCAGTATTGCAACTCAAGTTTTGAATTTTTATTTCGGCTCTTTCAGCTTGAGAAATGCTGTGCGTACTCTTCCCTTTTGGTTTTCTAACTCCGGGTAATTGCACATTTAATTATAATAATTTACTTTGTCTTCTCAAGCTGCCCTTTGAAATCTGTTCATCTTTTTCACTTCACATTTCTTCCATTCACTTCAACTACTTGACGTTCAAGAGCGAGTTTCAGAGTCTCTTCTGACAGCCATTTTGGTCTTTTCTTTCTTTCCTGTCTTTTTAATGACCTCTTGCTTTCTTCATGTATGATGTCCTTGATGTCATTCCACATCTCATCTGTTCTTCGGTCAATAGTGTCCAATGCATGAAATGTATTTCTGAGATGGTCTCTAAATTCAGATGGCATACACTCAAATTATATTTTGGCTCTCAAGGACTTGCTCTAATTTTCTTCAGGTTCGACCTGAACTTGCCTACGAACAATAATGGTCTGTTCCACAGGTAGCCCCTGGCATTGTTCTGACTGATGACGTTGAGCTCTTCCACCATCTTTTTCCACAGATGTAGTGGATTTGATTCTTGTGTATTCCATCAGGTGAGGCTCACGTGTATAGTTGCCATTTATGTTGTTGAAAAAAGGTATTTGCAATGAAGTAGTCGTTGGTCTTGAAAAACTCTATCATATGATCTCCGATGTCATTTCTATCACCAAGGCCATATTTTCCAACTACCGATCCTTCTTCGTTTCCAACTTTCACATTCCATTCACCAGTAATTATCAATGTGTCTTGATTTCATGCTTGATCAATTTCAAACTACAGAAGTTGGTAAAAATCTTCAATTTCCTCATCTTTGGCATTAGTGGCTGGTGCATAAATGTGAATAATAGCCGTATTAACTGGTCTTCTTTGTAGGTGTATGAAATTTATCCCATCACTGACAGCATTGTACTTCAGGATAGATCTTGAAATGTTCTTTTTGATGATAAGTGTGATGCCATTCCTCTTCAATTTGTCATCCCCAGCACAGAAGACAACATGACTGTCCAATTCAAAATGGCCAGTACCAGTCCATTTCACCTCACTAATGCCTAGGATGCCGATTTTTATGAGGTCCATTTCATTTTTAACAGCTTCCAGTTTTCCTAGATTCATACTTCGTACATTCCATGTTACGATTATTAGTAGATGTCTGCGGCTGTTTCTTCTGATTTTGACTCATGACATCTCAACAAAAGAAGGTCCTGAAAGCTTTACTCCATCCATGTTATTAAGGTTGACTCCACTTTGAGGAGACAGCTCTTTGAGTGTCTTCCAACGTGAGGGGCTCATCTTCTGGCACTATATTAGACAATGTTCCACTGTTATTCATAAGGTTTTCATTGGCCAATTTCTTCAGAAATAGACTGCCAGGTTCTTCTTCCTAGTCTGTCTTAGTCTGGAAGCTCTGCTAAAAACTGTCTACCAAATACCAGTGGCATAGCTTAGAGCATCACACCACAATATGACTAACTGACAGACACAGCTGGGGAGGAGGAAAAGATTTAAACATTCTCTACAAACGACAAAGAAGGCAAGAGTTACCCATGTCCTTATTGAGGGGAATCAGAGAGAAGACAGCATATAGCTGAAGGAGGAGGAGAAGAGACACTGGGGGGAACAGAGAAAGAGCGAGAGATACATTCCAGTTATGTTTTTGCCACAAAAGTAATACTACATTTTCATTGCACGAAAAAAAAAAATTAGAAAATACTTGCTATCAAGATGAGAAACTAATTTGAGAACCACCCTTAATACCACCTTCAGAAACAACCAATCACTGTCAATATTTTGATGCCTCTTTCTAGACATTTTTTTTTTGAGGGTGGCGATACATTGAAATATACCTTGTTTGTTTTTAAAAATGGAATCGCACAATCTATATTATTTTTAACCTACTTTTTTCTGCCTGATGGCATATCATTTTATGAAAGCCATTGGCCAAGCAGTCTTTCACATGCATGCACTTCCTATACTTTAACAATTTTCAAAAAGATCAATCCACTTTTTATTTAAATGAGTATATTTTAGCAGCAAATTTACATCTCCAACATAAAAGAAAAACCAACATCTCTTGCCATAAAGACTAGGTAACCACATAAATAAAGACATAACTTTAAAAAAGATGCTCATGCATGTATCAAGAAAAATCCACCTTGGGTACCACCACGGGTAAGGGCATCTTTTAGAAACATGCTAGGGATGTCAATCTTGGTGCTTACTGCTACCATCCCCTCACAGGATCACAGGTAACCATGTGTGATCACACTCCTGAGCCACAGCTGGCTAAACCAGGGGTGCATGTGGCCCAAGGGCCCCGGCCAAGCAGTGGCTATCATCAACAGGGAGCAGCAGGCTGTCCTCTGAGTCCCAGAATAGAGGATCCACACAGGGGACCCACACAGAGCATCCCACACATTGTTGGGACGCAGCCCCAAAACGTCTCCCCTTCTGATTCATGGAGCACTGTCCCTCCGCTTCCCTCACTCAACCCATGAGGCAGCTCCCCTCAGCCCTCAGTCCCCCAGAGCTATGACCCATAGCTCCAAGCTGAGAGTCTTCACTCTTAATTATCAGATGAGGAAATGCCCCAGTGCAGGGCCACCACATCTCAGCTATGGCGGTGATGGGAGGGGGTAGGGTGGGAAGGGGAGGAAGACGACAGGAGTTAGGGACAGGGCAGCCACACTCCCCTCAAGAAGTAAGGGCAAAATGTGTCCTTGGAACCCATTCTTGAAATGTATTTGTCCACGGAAAACTTAAGATAAATGGTAGTTGGGTTCTACAGTACAATTAGCATAATATTATACCACACAGACATTATGGATAAAATAAGTTTTGTGGGTTGGCAATAACTCTGTTTCTTTAGGAAAATGCACTGTAATTTCCAAATAGCTGATGGTAAAAATTAACTTTTGTAGCATTAACCTTCTGTATGTATAATGCTACAAAAGTTAATTTTTACCATCAGCTATTTGGAAATTACAGTGCATTTTCCTAAAGAAATACCTCCTAGCCATATGCCCTCTACGAGGCAGATACAAACCACTATGCGAGTGAAGGAGGGAAAGAAGAGGGACAGAGGGTGAAGGCAGAAAGCTACACTGTTTTAAAGGCTGGGTTTTTAACTATTCTTTGTAATAAGCCAAATTTAAACCAAAGGAGCCCTATTAAAAATATGTACATATATGTATATATTTCATACAAAACATGTTACAGCTCAAAGCTATCACCAAGCCACAGAAATTAGAGCTCTTTGCACTAGAGTAATGTCTCATTCACTGAATTCGTTCAGAGAATTTTCTAATTCGGACAAAACTTATCTTATTTCACCATACTGGACGAAATCTTGATGAAACACAGCCCACATTTTCTGCTTTGTTAAACAGAGTGAACAAAACAGAGCTCAGTGTTCCCTGCACGTCCAGCCCACTGAGTAGCGGGTGGGTCTCCACCTTAGCAGGCTGCACTGTGATCTCTGTCCACAGAGAGGTGGGTTCTCTTAGCCCTTTCCTCCTCATTTCCTATCCCTCATCACTACTTACCTCCCCGCCTCCCAAAATTTAGCAGGATTTTTAGGCAAGGTCAGTTTTGTTCACTCCTGCGTCCCTTTGGCCCTGAGTAGACGCTCAATAAAAAAATAAATAAATAAACTAGGAAAGAAACCAGCATTTTAGAAGTGCCTGCAAAATAAGTCAGTAACCCTAAAAGTTGGTCTAGTGACGAACAGAGCTACCGAATATGAAAATGAAAGATGACACGGGCTTTGCACAGCTGTTTTGGAAGCTCAAAGACATTAATAAAAACACAAATGTGCTTTTCCTTCTGAAATTTGCTGGCTTCCAAGGTAAATCACAACCTTTTCAGTCACAAGGATTCCATTTAACCTAAATTGCTTTCACTACTTCCCTCCCATATGACATAGTTACTTTTCATATCTGCTGATTCAGAAAGTACATAAACACATACACACCTGAATGTGAGGTACCTGCGCAAGCACTCCAAGGCTCAGCAAGGAGCACGCAGCTTACATATAGAAACACAGGCTGCCAAAGGCAAACTTTCAGATGCAGTCGATTCTCGTTACTCCCATGGTTATGCTCTAGTGAAGTTGCTCCAAACATAATGAATACTGAACCACTGCTCCTCGGGGAGCCTAATCTACAGGGTTAGCTTCCCGCGAGCCTCTGGTCCCAAGGAATTCATCAACTGATCAATATATAACTTTGTTTTATGTGTGTTTCTGTTTAAAGACACCTCATTTAATGTATATTGCTGATTCATTAACGGCAAACTCGTGGCGAACAGCACTATAACTCAGGCCTGAATGCAGCTTATCTAACACACGTATTTTCTCTGTAAAACACATCACAGCCTTCTTGCCATCAGGAATGCTAGATGGCACGTCAGTACACACAAGGGCCATTTCAGCCAGAGAAATTCTCAACAAAGAGCACAAAAATGCAAAAAACATGGCACTAAGTAGACTGCAGAAAAGAACACGTTTGCAGTATGAGCACTGAAATAAGAAAGGGCATCGCCTTGGTCGGCCTCAGCTGGAAGCGTGTATGCCGGCAACTCAAAATTTTCACCACTCTTCACAAGCCCACGGATGACCGTGAAAATGCTAGATTGATTTCGGGGTTCCAATAAATTTTAGCAAGTGGAGAATTCACAATTAAGAAATCCACAAAAAATGAGGATCAAACGTAATTAGTAAGTGACCATACATAGGATTTGAGAAAATACATTTGTGCAAGCTTTTTGGAGGGGGGAAAAAAAAAACCCTGTATAAAGTTTGTCACCCCTCTCTCTACGTTTCATGTTCTCAATATCCCTTGATCAGGATCTGCCCCTGAAGGCTGAGGGAGAACTAGCAATCACACGGACAGCCCAGTCACCTGTTCTTCCTGCTCAAGTCACGCGTGACAAACTTCATGCCTAACAGGGCACAGCTCAAAGCCGTGTTTGTTGACAAGGTGTGCTCTATGATTTACTTATATGAGGAATTCATTTACATGGTAAAGATTATACAGAAAAACACAGAGTGCAAGGCCCCAGCTCTGTCCCCTACCACGCTTCCCCACCTCAGAGGCAGCCACAATGTTCTGCAGCATGTTGTTTCCTTTAACGACATACACTGAAGAGAATTCCATCTCACTTCAGAAAATGGTGTCTAATTCTTTTCTTTGGCTGCAGTTGCTGAGGAAGGAATAGAAGGAGAATAGAAAGCTCTCCTCCATGTGACCCTAGTCCTTGTGAAGGGTCACTCTCCTCAGACCCAGACGCCACACAGGCACAGCCAGAGGACAGGGGAAAATCCCACAGGCACCTCCTAGGCACAGGCACTGCACAAGTATTTTCATTTTCCCATTCAACTTACAAGTTAGATGTCTTGGGCTGCTATAACAGAAATACCACAAGGGAACAGCTTTAACAAACAAACAGAAGTTTATTCTCTCACAGTTTAGGAGGCTAGAAGTCTGACAAATTCAGGGTGCCAACTCTAGGGGAAGGCTTTTTGTCTCTGTTAGCTCTGGGGAAAGGTCCTTGTCTTCAATCTTCCTCTCTTGCAGGAGCTTCTCATCGAAGGGACCCTAGGTCCAAAGGATGCGCTCCCCTCCTGGTTTTCCATTCTTGGTGTCATGAGGTCCCTCTGAATCCCTGCTCACTTGTCTCTTTTATATCTCAAAAGAGATTGATTCAAGATACAATCTAATCTTGTAGGTTGAGTCCTGCCTCATTAACATAACTACCTATAATCCTGCCTCATTAACAACATAGAGGTGGGATTTACAACACATAGGTAAATCACATCAGATGACAAAATGGTGGACAATCACACAATACTGGGAATCGTGGCCTAGCCAAGATGACACACATTTTGGGGGGACACAATTCAATCCATAACATTACATATAATTGTCCATTTCACAGATGTGGAACCTAACCCTTCTCATTGTTGTTAGATGCCGTCGAGTCGGTTCCGACTCCTAGCAACGCTATGCACAACAGAACGAAACACTGCCCACTCCTGAGCCATCCTTACAATTGTTGTTATGCTTGAGCTTACTGTTGCAGCCACTGTGTCAATCCACCTCGTTGAGGGTCTTCCTCTTTTCCACTGACCCTGTACTCTGCCAAGCATGATGTCCTTCTCCAGGGACTCATCCCTCCTGACTATATGTCCAAAGTAGGTAAGCTGCAGTCTTGCCATCCTTGCTTCTAAGAAGCATTCTGGTTTACTTCTCCTAAGACAGATTTGTTCGTTCTTTTGGCAGTTTGTGGTATATTCAATATTCTTTGCAAATACCACAATTCAAGGGCATCAATTCTTCTTCAGTCTTCCTTATTCATTGTCCAGCTTTCACATGCATATGATGCGACTGAAAATACCATGGCTTGGGCCAGGTGCACCTTAGTCTTCAGGGTGACATCTTTGCTCTTCAGCACTTTGAAGAGGTCCTTTGCAGCAGATTTACCCAATGCAACGCGTCTTTTGATTTCTCGACTGCTGCTTCCATGGCTGTTGATTATGGATCCAAGTAAAATGAAATCCTTGACCACGTCGATCTTTTCTCTGTTTATCATGATGTTGCTCATTGGTCCAGTTGTGAGGATTTTTGTTTTCTTCATGTTGAGGTGCAATCCATACTGAAGGCTGTGGTCTTTGATCTTCATCAGTAAGTGCTTCAAGTCCTCTTCACTTTCAGCAAGCAAGGTTGTGTCATCTGCATAATGCAGGTTGTCAATGAGTCTTCCTCCAATCCTGATGCTCCGTTCTTCTTCATATAATCCAGCTTCTCGGATTATTTGTTCAGCATACAGATTAAATAGGTATGGTGAAAGAATACAACCCTGACGCACACCTTTCCTGACTTTAAACCAATCAGTATCCCCTTGTTCTGTCTGAACAACTGCCTCTTGATCTAGGTAAACGTTCCTCATGAGCACAATTAAGTGTTCTGGAATTCCCATTCTTTGCAATGTTATCCATAATTTGTTATGACCCACACAGTCCGATGCCTTTGCATAGTCAATAAAACACAGGTAAATATCCTTCTGGTATTCTTTGCTTTCAGCCAGGATCCATCTGACATCAGCGATGATATTCCTGGTTCCACGTCCTCTTCTGAAACCCGCTTGACTTTCTGGGAGTTCCCTGTTGATACACTGCTCCAGCCGGTTTTGAATGATTTACAGCAAAATTTTGCTTGCGTGTGATATTAATGATATTGTTCTGTAATTTCCACATTCGGTTGGATCACCTGTCTTGGGAATAGGCATAGATATAGATCTCTTCCAGTACATTGGCCAGGAAGCTGTCTTCCATATTTCTTGGCATAGACGAGTAAGCTCCTCCAGCGCTGCATCTGTTTGTTGAAACATCTCAATTGATATTCCATCAATTCCTGGAGCCTGGTTTTTTGCCAATGCCTTCAGAGCAGCTTGGACTTCTTCCTTCAGTACCATCGGTTCCTCATCATATGCCACCTCTTGAAAACAGTTGAACATTGACTAATTCTTTTTGGTATAATGACTCTGTGTATTCCTTCCATCTTCTTTTGATGCTTCCTGAGTCGTTTAATATTTTCTCCATAGGATCCTTCACTATTGCAACTCGAGGCTTGAATTTTTTCTTCAGTTCTTTCAGCTTGAGAAACAACAACCTTGTTCTTCCCTTTTGGTTTTCCATCTCCAGCTCTTAGCACGTGTCATTATAATACTTTGTCTTCTCAAGAGGCCCTTTGAAATCTGTTCAGTTCTTTTACTTCATCAATTCTTCCTTTTGCTTTAGCTGCTCGACGTTGGAGAGCAAGTTTCAGAGTCTCCTCTGACAACCATCTTGATCTTTTCTTTCTTTCCTGTCTTTTCAATGACCTCTTGCTGTCTTCATGTATGATGTCCTTGATGTCATTCCACAACTCGTCTGGTCTTCGGTCACTAGTGTGCAGTGTGTCAAATCTACTCTTCAGAGGGTCTCTAAATTCAGGTGGGATATACTTAAGGTCATATTTTGGCTCTCGTGGACATTCTCTGATTTTCTTCAGTTTCAGTTTGAACTTGCATATGAGCAACTGATGGTCTGTTCCACGGTTGGCCCCTGGCCTTGTTCTGACTAATGATATTGAGCTTTTCCATTGTCTCTTTCCACAGATGTAGTCAATTTGATTTCTGTGTGTTCCATCTGGTGAGGTCCATGTGTATCATCGCCATTTATGCTGGTGAAAGAAGTCGTTGGTCTTGCAAAATTCTATCATTAGATTTCCGGCATTCTTTCTATCACCAAGGCCATATTTTCCAATTACTGATCCTTCTTCTTTGTTTCCAACTTTCACATTCCAATCGCCAGTAATTATCAATGCATCTTGACTGCACGTTTGATCAATTTCAGGCTGCGGCAGCTGATAAAAATCTATTTCTTCATCTTTGGCCCTAGTGGTTGGTGCGTAAATCTGAATAATAGTCGTATTAACTGGCCTTCCTTCTACGCATATGGATATTATCCTATCACTGACAGCGTTGTACTTCAGGATAGATCTTGAAACATTCTTTTTTTATTTTTATTTTTTTTAACTTTTATTAAGCTTCAAGTGAACGTTTACAAATCCAATCAGTCTGTCACATATAAGTTTACATACATCTCACTCCCTACTCCCACTTGCTCTCCCCCTCTTGAGTCAGCCCTTTCAGTCTCTCTTTTCGTGACAATTTTGCCTGCTTCCCTCTCTCTCTATCCTCCCATCCCCCCTCCAGACAAGAGTTGCCAACACAATCTCAAGTGTCCACCTGATATAATTAGCTCACTCTTCATCAGCGTCTCTCTCCCACCCGCTGACCAGTCCCTTTCATGTCTGATGAGTTGTCTTCGGGGATGGTTCCTGTCCTGGGCCAACAGAAGGTCTGGGGACCATGGCTGCCGGGATTCCTCTAGTCTCAGTCAGACCATTAAGTTTGGTCTTTTTATGAGAATTTGGGGTCTGTATCCCACTGATCTCCTGCTCCCTAAGGGGTCCTCTGCTGTGCTCCCTGTCAGGGCAGTCATCGATTGTGGCCAGGCACCAACTAGTTCTTCTGGTCTCAGGATGATGTAGGTCTCTGGTTCATGTGGCCCTTTCTGTCTCTTGGGCTCTTAGTTGTCGTGTGGCCTTGGTGTTCTTCATTTTCCTTTGCTCCAGATGGGTTGAGACCAATTGATGCATCTTAGATGGCCGCTTGTTAGCATTTAAGACCCCTGACGCCACATTTCAAAGTGGGATGCAGAATGATTTCATAATAGAATTATTTTGCCAATTGACTTAGAAGTCCCCGCAAACTATGTTCCCCAGACCCCCGCCCTTGCTCTGCTGACCTTTGAAGAATTCATTTTATCCCGGAAACTTCTTTGCTTTTGGTCCAGTCCAACTGAGCTGACCTTCCATGTATTGAGTGTTGTCTTTCCCTTCACCTAAAGCAGTTCTTATCTACTGATTAATCAATAAAAAACCCTCTCTCACCCTCCCTCCCTCCCCCCCTCGTAACCACAAAAGTATGTGTTCTTCTCAGGTTTACTATTACTCAAGATCTTATAATAGTGGTCTTATACAATATTTGTCCTTTTGCCTCTGACTAATTTCACTCAGCGTAATGCCTTCCAGGTTCCTCCATGTTATGAAATGTTTCACAGATTCGTCACTGTTCTTTATCGATGCGTAGTATTCCATTGTGTGAATATACCACAATTTATTTACCCATTCATCCGTTGATGGACACCTTGGTTGCTTCCAACTTTTTGCTATTGTAAACAGAGCTGCAATAAACATGGGTGTGCATATATCTGTTTGTATGAAGGCTCTTGTATCTCTAGGGTATATTCCCAGGGGTGGGATTTCTGGGTTGTATGGTAGTTCTATTTCTACCTGTTTAAGATAACGCCAGATAGATTTCCAAAGTGGTTGTACCATTTTACATTCCCACCAGCAGTGTATAAGAGTTCCAATCTCTCCGCAGCCTCTCCAACATTTATTATTTTGTGTTTTTTGGATTAATGCCAGCCTCGCTGGTGTGAGATGGAATCTCATTGTAGTTTTAATTTACATTTCTCTAATGGCTAATGATCGGGAGCATTTTCTCATGTATCTGTTGGCTGCCTGAATATCTTCTTTAGTGAAATGTGTGTTCATATCCTTTGCCCACTTTTTGATTGGGTTGTTTGTCTTTTTGTGGTTGAGTTTTGACAGAATCATGTAGATTTTAGAGATCAGGTGCTGGTCGGAGATGTCATAGCTGAAAATTCTTTCCCAGTCTGTAGGTGGTCTTTTTACTCTTTTGGTGAAGTCTTTAGATGAGCATAGATGTTTGATTTTTAGGAGCTCCCAGTTATCGGGTTTCTCTTCATCATTTTTGGTAATGTTTTGTATTCTGTTTATGCCTTGTATTAGGGCTCCTAGGGTTGTCCCAATTTTTCTTCCATGATCTTTATCGTTTTAGTCTTTATGTTTAGGTCTTTGATCCACTTGGAGTTAGTTTTTGTGCATGGTGTAAGGTATGGGTCCTGTTTCATTTTTTTGCAAATGAATATCCAGTTATGCCAGCACCATTTGTTAAAAAGGCTTTCTTTTCCCCAATTAATTGACACTGGTCCTTTGTCAAATATCAGCTGCTCATACGTGGATGGTTCTATGTCTGGGTTCTCAATTCTGTTCCATTGGTCTATGTGCCTGTTGTTGTACCAGTACCAGGCTGTTTTGACTACTGTGGCTGTATAATAGGTTCTGA
The DNA here is from genome assembly GCF_024166365.1 of Elephas maximus indicus. Lineage (NCBI taxonomy): Eukaryota > Metazoa > Chordata > Mammalia > Proboscidea > Elephantidae > Elephas > Elephas maximus. The sequence continues at coordinate 61,157,683 of NC_064843.1, read as the reverse complement.
AATCAGGTAGAGTGAGGCCTCCCACTTTCTTCTTCTTTTTCAGTAGTGCTTTGCTTATCCGGGGCTTCTTTCCCTTCCATATGAAATTGGTGATTTGTTTCTCTGTCCCCTTAAAATATGACATTGGAATTTGGATCGTAAGTGCATTAAATGTATAGATGGCTTTTGGTAGAATATACACTTTTACTATGTTAAGTCTTCCTATCCATGAGCAAGGTATGTTTTTCCACTTAAGTATGTTCTTTTGAATTTCTTGTAGTAGAGCTTTGTAGTTTTCTTTGTATAGGTCTTTTACATCCTTGGTAAGATTTATTCCTAAGTATCTTATCTTCTTGGGGGCTACTGTGAATGGTATTGATTTGGTTATTTCCTCTTCGGTGTTCTTTTTGTTGATGTAGAGGAATCCAAGTGATTTTTGTATGTTTATTTTATAACCTGAGACTCTGCCAAACTCTTCTATTAGTTTCAGTAGTTTTCTGGAGGATTCCTTAGGGTTTTCTGTGTATATAATCATGTCATCTGCAAATAGTGATAACTTTACTTCTTCCTTGCCAATCCGGATACCTTTTATTTCTTTGTCTAGCCTAATTGCCCTGGCTAGGACTTCCAGCACGATGTTGAATAAGAGCGGTGATAAAGGGCATCCTTGTCTGGTTCCCGTTCTCAAGGGAAATGCTTTCAGGTTCTCTCCATTTAGAGTGATATTGGCTGTTGGCTTTGCATAGATGCCCTTTATTATGTTGAGGAATTTTCCTTCAATTCCTATTTTGGTAAGAGTTTTTATCATAAATGGGTGTTGGACTTTGTCAAATGCCTTTTCTGCATCAATTGATAAGATCATGTGGTTTTTGTCTTTTCTTTTATTTATGTGATGGATTACATTAATGGTTTTTCTGATATTAAACCAGCCTTGCATACCTGGTATAAATCCCACTTGATCAGGGTGAATTATTTTTTTGATGTGTTGTTGGATTCTATTGGCTAGAATTTTGTTGAGGATTTTTGCATCTATGTTCATGAGGGATATAGGTCTATAATTTTCTTTTTTTGTAATGTCTTTACCTGGTTTTGGTATCAGGGAGATGGTGGCTTCATAGAATGAGTTGGGTAGTATTCCGTCATTTTCTATGCTTTGGAATACCTTCAGAAGTAGTGGTGTTAACTCTTCTCTGAAAGTTTGGTAGAACTCTGCAGTGAAGCCGTCCGGGCCAGGGCTTTTTTTTGTTGGGAGTTTTTGATTACCGTTTCAATCTCTTTTTTTGTTATGGGTCTATTTAGTTGTTCAACTTCTGAATGTGTTAGTTTAGGTAGGTACTGTTTTTCCAGGAATTCATCCATTTCTTCTAGGTTTGCAAATTTGTTAGAGTACAATTTTTCATAATAATCTGAAATGATTCTTTTAATTTCATTTGGTTCTGTTGTGATGTGGTCCTTCTCGTTTCTTATTCGGGTTATTTGTTTCCTTTCCTGTATTTCTTTAGTCAGTCTAGCCAATGGTTTGTCAATTTTGTTAATTTTTTCAAAGAACCAGCTTTTGGCTTTGTTAATTCTTTCAATTGTTTTTCTGTTCTCTAATTCATTTAGTTCAGCTCTAATTTTTATTATTTGTTTTCTTCTGGTGCCTGATGGTTTCTTTTGTTGCTCAGTTTCTATTTGTTCAAGTTGTAGGGACAGTTCTCTGATTTTGGCTCTTTCTTCTTTTTGTATGTGTGCATTTATCGATATAAATTGGCCTCTGAGCACTGCTTTTGCTGTGTCCCAGAGGTTTTGAAAGGAAGTATTTTCATTCTCGTTGCTTTCTAAGAATTTCCTTATTCCCTCCTTGATGTCTTCTACAACCCAGTCTTTTTTCAGGAGGGTATTGTTCATTTTCCAAGTATTTGATTTCTTTTCCCTAATTTTTCTGTTCTTGATCTCTAGTTTTATTGCCTTGTGGTCTGAGAAGATGCTTTGTAATATTTCGATGTTTTGGACTCTGCAAAGGTTTGTTTTATGACCTAATATGTGGTCTATTCTAGAGAATGTTCCATGTGCGCTAGAAAAAAAAGTATACTTTGCAGCAGTTGGGTGGAGAGTTCTGTATAAGTCAATGAGGTCAAGTTGGTTGATTGTTGTAATTAGATCTTCCGTGTCTCTATTGAGCTTCTTACTGGATGTCCTGTCCTTCTCCGAAAGTGGTGTGTTGAAGTCTCCTACTATAATTGTGGAGGTATCTATCTCACTTTTGAATTCTGTTAAAATTTGATTTATGTATCTTGCGGCCCTGTCATTGGGTGCATAAATATTTAATATGGTTAAGTCTTCCTGATCAATTGTCCCTTTTATCATTATATAGTGTCCTTCTTTATCCTTTGTGGTGGATTTAAGTTTAAAGTCTATTTTGTCAGAAATTAATATTGCTACTCCTCTTCTTTTTTGCTTATTGTTTGCTTGATATATTTTTTCCATCCTTTGAGTTTTAGTTTGTTTGTGTCACTAAGTCTAAGGTGTGTCTCTTGTAGGCAGCATATAGATGGATCGTGTTTCTTTATCCAGTCTGTGACTCTCTGTCTCTTTATTGGTGCATTTAGTCCATTTACATTCAGGGTAATTATAGATAAATAAGTTTTTAGTGCTGTCATTTTGATGCCTTTTTATGTGTGTTGTTGACAATTTCATTTTTCCACATACTTTTTTGTGCTGAGGCGTTTTTCTTAGTAAATTGTGAGATCCTCATTTTCATAGTGTTTGACTTTATGTTAGTTGAGTCGTTACGTTTTTCTTGGCTTTTATCTTGAGTTATAGAGTTGTTATATCTTTTTGTGGTTACCTTAATATTTACCCCTATTTTTCTAAGTAAAAACCTAACTTGTATTGTTCTATACCGCCTTGTATCACTCTCCATATGGCAGTTCAATGCCTCCTGTATTTAGTCCCTCTTTTTGATTATTGTGATCTTTTACATATTGACTTCAATGATTCCCTGTTATGAGCATTTTTTTTAATTAATCTTAATTTGTTTTTGTGATTTCCCTATTTGAGTTGATATCAGGATGTTCTGTTTTGTGACCTTGTGTTGTGCTGGTATCTGATATTATTGGTTTTCTGACCAAACAATATCCTTTAGTATTTCTTGTAGCTTTGGTTTGGTTTTTGCAAATTCTCTAAGCTTGTGTTTATCTGTAAATATCTTAATTTCGCCTTCATATTTCAGAGAGAGTTTTGCTGGATATATGATCCTTGGCTGGCAGTTTTTCTCCTTCAGTGCTCTGTATATGTCGTCCCATTCCCTTCTTGCTGCATGGTTTCTGCTGAGTAGTCTGAACTTATTCTTATTAATTCTCCCTTGAAGGAAACCTTTCTTTTTTCCCTGGCTGCTTTTAAAATTTTCTGTTTACCTTTGGTTTTGGCGAGTTTGATGATAATATGTCTTGGTGTTTTTCTTTTTGGATCAGTCTTAAATGGGGTTCGATGAGCATCTTGGATAGATATCCTTTCATCTTTCATGATGTCAGGGAAGTTTTCTGTCAGGAGTTCTTCAACTATTTTCTCTGTGTTTTCTGTCCCCCCTCCCTGTTCAGGGACTCCAATCACCCTCAAGTTATCCTTCTTGATAGAGTCCCACATGATTCTTAGGGTTTCTTCATTTTTTTAAATTCTTTTATCTGATGTTTTTTCAGCTATGTTGGTGTTGATTCCCTGGTCCTCCAGAAGTCCCAGTCTGCATTCTAATTGCTCGAGTCTGCTCCTCTGACTTCCTATTGCGTTGTCTAATTCTGTAATTTTATTGTTAATCTTTTGGATTTCTACATGCTGTCTCTCTGGATTCTTGCAACTTATTAATTTTTCCACTATGTTCTTGAATAATCTTTTTGAGTTCTTCAACAGTTTTATCAGTGTGTTCCTTGGCTTTTTCTGCAGTTTGCCTTATTTCATTTGTGATGTCTTGAAGCATTCTGTAAATTAGTTTTTTATATTCTGTATCTGATAATTCCAGGGTTGTATCTTCATTTGGGAAAGATTTTGATTCTTTTGTTTGGGGGGTTGGAGAAGCTGTCATGGTCTGCTTCTTTAAGTGGTTTGATATGGATTGTTGTCTCCGAGCCATCACTGGGAAACTAGTTTTTCCAGAAAATCCGCTAAAAAAAAAAATGCAGTCAGATCCCTATCAGAGTTCTCCCTCTGGCTCAGGCTATTCGGATGTTAATGAAGCCGCCTGGGGAGGGTGGGGGAGGGAACAGAGAGATAGGAGAGTAGCACCTCAGAATATAGCCAGAGTTGCTTGTCTTGCTTGGAATGACTATTATATCTGAGATTCCCGCGGGGCGCGTCACCTATGTGTGCTGGCTGTGTAGAGATTGCCCCCGGGGGTGTCTGGCCTGCTGGAGTAAAGGTCAGATCCTCCGCTTCCAGCCCCACGCCCAGCGTCAAGGCTCCCCTACTGGGACGGTGCACTCCCGACTCCAAAATCAGTCGCTGCCTCCCGGGGACTTCTCGTCCCTCCAGCCGCGTTGCCATGCCGCCCCCGCGAACCAGTTGGGCCGCCTCCCGGGGTTAGTTCAGGTGGGTGGAGCAGGTCCCGTGCTTGTGCCATGACCGAGTGTCCCGGCTGGGATGCTGTTCTCCCCGCTCCAATACCAGTCGCTGCCTCCCGGGGACTTCTCCTACCGGCTGCGTCCCACGCTGCCTGCGCGACCCAACTGGGCCCCCTCCCGGGGTTAGTTCAGGGGGGTGGAGCAGCTCTCCGTGTTTATGCCGTACCTGTGTCCAGTCCAAATCCCGGCGGGATGGTTCCCTGGCTGGGACGCTGCTCTCCCCGTTCCAAGACCAGTCACTGCCTCCCGGGGACTTCTCCTACCGGCTGCGTCCCACGCCGCCGCGGAACCGGCTGGTCCCCCTCCTGGGGTTAGTTCAGGGGGGTGGAGCAGCTCTCTGTGCTTGTGCCATACCTGACTGGTACGCTGGCTCCAGGCTCTGAAAACAATCGCTGCTTCTCCGTATTAGTTCGTTCTCTGTCTCTAAATCTGTGTTTGTTGTTCAGGGTTCGTAGATTGTTATGTATGTGATCGATTCACTTGTTTTTCCGTGCCTTTGTTGTAAGAGGGATCCGAGGTAGCATCTGCCTAGTCCGCCATCTTGGTTCCGCCCCCTGAAACATTCTTTTTGATGATGAATGCAACACCATTCCTCTTCAAGTTGTCATTCCCAGCATAGTACGCTATATGATTGTCCGATTCAAAATGGCCAATACCAGTCCATTTCAGCTCACTAATGCCTAGGATGGAACCTAAGGCTTAGGGACATTAAATGACTTACACAGAGTCAGTCAGTTAGTAGTGGATTCATTCACTAATGCAAGAAGTATTTACTGAATACCTACAATGGGCTGAACATTGTTCGAGGCCCCGGGTTGAAAGCAGCAAACACGTAAAACTCCCTGCCCTCTCGGAGCTGACATTCCTGTGGATGGAGGAAGACAGTTAAAAAAAAAAAAAAAAGTAAAATAATAGGCTGTCAGGTGTTGGTAAATGCTATGGGGAAACATAAGGGGGAGAGGATGTATCGTGTGCGTGAGTATGTGTGTTTGTGTGCACACGTGTGGTGTGACTGTATTTTTAACAGGTTGCTCAACGAAGTCCTGGAGAAGGCAGCATGTGAACAGAAATGGAGAGGAGTTAACAGCAGGATAAGGCAACACCAAGGGCAGGGTCTGGAGCACAGACTTACCTGGGGTATTCCAGAGAAAAAGGGAGCCAGTGTAGCTGGAGGAAGATGAGGCCAGAAATGCAAAGGGTGCCACCCTCACCTCTTCTTCCCCCACCGGATGACAGCAGGCTTTGCAGGCCATCCTGGGATTCTCCCTTCTCCTGGGTGTGATGGGAATCCATTATAGAGGTTTGAACAGAGGAGTGACATGGTCCAACACGTTTTCAGAGAGTCAGTCTGTTGAGAGGAGGTGGTGGACAGGCAAGGGTAGAAGTTGGGAGGAAGCAGAGAGACCAGTTAAGGCCTGTTGCAATACTCAGGTAAAAGGTGTTAGTGGCTTGGACTCTACAAAGATGTAAAGGGAGTTCATCAGGTTTAAAGAACTATGCTAAACAACAACCTAAAGACAGATGAAGAAAAAAAAGATCTCTGGTTGTCTTAGTCTGGGTTCTCTAGAGAAGCAAAACCAGTGAAATGTATGTAAAAATACATAGACATTTACTTCAAGGAAGTGGCTCACGCAATTGTCAGAGCTGGCAACTCCCAAATTGTGGGTCCTGCAGCAGGCTGGAGACCGCTTCTGGTTCACAGGGTCGCGAGGGCTGGCGAATCCAAGATCTGCAGGTCAGGCAGCAGGCTATCCAAATTTCATGTTGCTCATTTCCTTAGCTTTCACTTAAGCTTCACCAGCTATTGATGTATGTTTAATTTGGCCTCGTGAGCTGTATACATCCTTCCGTGACCTCTTACCACATCTGTTTTTTAGATACATTTATGTCACTGCAGGTAACTGCACCCGACTCATTTCCATGGGTTGACTAGTATTCCATGGCGTGAATGTACCATAATTCACACATTCTACTGTAAATGATTATTTGGGCCAGTTCAATTTTTTTGCTCTAACAAATAAGCCTTCTCTGAACATTTTCCAGTTTTCTGCTATTACCCAGAATATTTTGTAAATGCGTCTTCATTCATTCCTTTGGTTTCTGACATAAAGAATATACCATCTGCAAATAGTGAGTTCCGTTTCTTCCTTTACAACCCTGATACTTTTTATTTCCTTCCTATTACAATAGCAAGGCTCTCCGGCTCAATGTTGGAAAATGGTGACGACCATCATCCTTACCCCGTTCCTTACATTAAAAGGAATTGTTAGTATTTCACCATTATGTATGGTGTTTTTTAAACACTGTTGTAGATCCTACTTCCTAATGTTTTGTTTAGAAATTCTGCATTTACGTTTATGAGCAAGACTAGCTATAATTTTTCTTTGTCCTTCGCCATGCATTGGCCACTCACCCTCCTTTCTTGTACTGCACTTGTCTGATTTTGCTCTTGTCTCTACCATGCTAGCCTCCTAACATGAGTTAAGGAGTGTTCTCTGCTTTCTGTTGCCAGGAAGTGTGATTCAGTTGGGATTTACCCAGTCCTTCAATGTTTGGTAGAACTGGTTTGTAAAGGCAATTGTGTCTGCTATGTTATTGGTGAGAGGATTTAAAACTACTGGTTCCATTTTTTTTTTTTTTAAACCGGGTTTCTTTGTTTTTTTTTGTTCATTTTAAGAAAATTTTCTAGGAATTTATTCTTTCCATTTACGTTTTCAAATTTACTGGCATGAAGTCTCTTACGCTGCTGTTGTTAGCAACCATCAAGACAGCCCCCGACTCATGGTGACCCAGGTGTTACAGAGTAGAACTGCTCCATAGGGTTTTCATGGTTGTAATCCCTATGGAAGCAGATCATCGGGCCTTTGTTCTGTGGAGCCACTGGATGGCTTTGAACCACCAACCTTCTGGTTAGTTCATGAGGAAAAGCTGCTTGTGCCACCAAGGCTCCTGGTGTCTTTCATACAGGTCCACAATCCTTTAAAGTGCAATTCCAAAATCCAAAGTCATGAGAACAGAAAGTTAATCTTGTAACTCAGTCGGCAGCAAAATATGACCTCAAGTGCCTTGAGATTACTTTCCAGTCTTTATTTCCCTCACTTCTGCAGAGTCCCACATTTTTCCCACAGAAATATCAATGTGTGTGATTATGGGGAGCCACCGCAGCCATTGTTGGTGGGGTTCAATAGTATTTGATAAACACACGGAACGAAGTTTGTAAACTCTGCATTCGGAAACACAGCTATCCCCAAAGGACTGTGTGTCATGCCCATGCTCTGCGATATCTGTAGTGTATCTAGAAATAGACATACCAAATGTTTTTTTGAGTCTTTTTTTCCTTAATCTTGTCAAAAGTTTGTTTTTCTATGTGTGTGTCTTTTTTTTAATTTTTAATTTTTAATGTGCTTTAAGTGAAAGTTTACAAATCAAGTCGGTCTCTCACACAAAAACTGATATACACCTTGCTACATACTCCCAATTGCTCTCCCCCAATGAGACAGCCCGCTCTCTCCCTCCACTCTCTCTTTTCATGTCCATTTCACCAGCTTCTGACCCTCTCTACCCTCTCATCTCGCCTCCAAGCAGGAGATGCCAACATAGTCTCAAGTGTCCACCTGATCCAAGAAGCTCACTCCTCACCAGCATCGCTCTCCAACCCATTGTCCAGTTCAATCCCTGTCTGAAGAGTTGGCTTTCGGAATGGTTCCCGTCCTGGGCCAATAGAAGGTCTGGGGGCCATGACTACCGGGGTCCTTCTAGTCTCAGTCAGACCATTAAGTCTGGTCTTTTCACGAGAATTTGGGGTCTACATCCCACTACTCTTCTGTTACCTCAGGGGTTCTCTGTTGTGTTCACTGTCAGGGCAGTCATTGGTTATAGCCAGGCACCATCCAGTTCTTCTAGTCTCAGGCTGATGTAGTCTCTGGTTTATGTGGCCCTTTCTGTCTCTTGGGCTCGTAATTACCTTGTGTCCTTGGTGTTCTTCATTCTCCTTTGATACAGGTGGGTTGAGACCAATTGATGCATCTTAGATGGCCACTTGCTAGCGTTTAAGGGTGTGTGTCTTTTTTAATTCGTTTATTTTTTATTCTTTTTGAAGAACTAACATTTGGCTTTGTTAATCCTCTACTGGATGTCCGTTTTCTATTTCATTCATTTCTGCTCTCATCCTTTATTGGCTCCATCCCGTTTTCTTTGATCTGGTTGCACTGTTCCTTTTCTAACTTAGAGGTCACCTCAGAATGTTAAGTTCTGCGAGCGGCTGTCGGTGCAGTGTGCCGGCGCCTTTGGCAGGGTTCAGGGACTTTTCCTGTGAACAATTCCAAGAGCAGTACAGCCAGGAATGGTGGCTTCCTTCTCAGTACCAATATGAAGTGGATACAGTTTTCAAACCTATACATTGATATTCCCAAGGATTTGACCAAGCCTACGATAACGATTTCTGATGAACCAGACACGTTATATAAGCGTCTGTCAGTTTTAGTAAAAGGCCACGATAAGGCTGTATTGGACAGCTACGAATATTTTGCTGTGCTTGCTGCTAAAGAACTTGGTATCTCTATTAAAGTACACGAACCTCCAAGGAAAATAGAGCGATTTACTCTTCTCAAATCTGTGCATATTTTCAAGAAGCACAGAGTTCAGTATGAAATGAGAACACTTTACAGGTGTTTAGAGCTAGAACATCTAACTGGAAGTACAGCAGATGTCTACTTGGAATATATTCAGCGAAACTTGCCTGAAGGGGTTGCCATGGAAGTCACAAAGACAAAATTAGAACGGTTACCAGAACACATCAAGGAGCCAATCTGGGAAACTGGACCAGCAGAAAAAGAAGACAGCAAGTCACCGAGCCTCAGCTAGGCCACTTGTGCCTGGGTTTGAAATGAGAACAGAGCTGATGTATGTGTTTAAATGAGATTGCTTGCAGCTGAGACAGTTTTGAGCCCACCTAATGCTCTGCTGAGCCCATAACCCTGATCAGTGGAGAGCAAGACGTGCAACTTTAATGATAGATTGGACTACAGTAGAATAACTGTGTTATCTGGGATTTTATACATGTCGTTACTTCAGATCTTATTTTAAGAAACGTGAGCAAACTATTTCGACTACTATAAGCCAAAAGAATCAGATTTTTATTGTATCAGTTCTTTCATCTGACAGTGAGTGTTTGATGTATTCCTCACATAAGGTTTTGTTGTTATCATTTGAGGTTTCTGGGAGGAATCTTTGGTAGTTTTGGTCAATTTACTGAGCAGTATAACTTTTCTTACCTACTTTAGTGACAAACTAGCATATGCTGATTTAGGAGTGGTGACCACCAATTTTACCGCATTTTAGCATTAAATTCTTGAAGTGAGTAGCCTTTGTGGCAGATCAGGCACATTTGTGATGTGCACTGAACTCTTCCTGTAGTCCAAGCCCTTACAGGACTGCCTGTGAAAGGGTCACTGTAATGGAATTTGAACTCTCAAGAAATGATTATTGATATCATTTCATTCATGCTGTGAGTCATTCATTCAACAAACTTTTATGTTGTGTTCTTTGCACCCGGCACTGAATGAGAAGTAATGGCTTTTGAAAATTGAGCAAGGCGCAGATAAATATATTTCCTGATTGTTTCTTCACTGATACCCATTGCCTTTGAGTCATAGCGACTCATAGCAATCGTGAAGGACTGCCCTATAGGGTTTCGAAAGAGCGACTGGTGGATTCAAACTGCCGACCCTTTGGTTGGCAGTCAGGCTCTCAACCACTGTGCCACCAGGCCTTCTCTTCACTGATAGAAGCCCTTTTCTTTTGGCTAATGGTACTCTTTTTGCTTGCAGATGTCTGTTATTCCATGAAATTAAACTGTAGTTAAAGCACTGAAAGAAGCAAGACAGAAAGGGCTGAAACAGCATATTAACCTCAAGGGAGCAATTCATTTCCTTTTTACAGCAGAATCAGGTCTGGGTCTTTTGTGGTTTCCTTCACAATTCTGGGGTAGTTAGGACTTCTCAGTTTTTCCCCCTTAAACTGGAGTGCCTGTAGTCTTCCCAGTCAACTATCAGGTATCAGTGTTTTGAATACATACTGCTTATGTATGAGATTTACATGACTGTCATTAACATTAAAAGAATAGCTGCCCTGTGCCCCATGACCTCATTCCACTAATAGCTCAGTTGTCGAGTGTCATTCGTAAAGGGCCAAAGCAGAAATCCCAAGGATAAGCCTCAGGATAAAAAACTAGTCTATGAAGCAAGAGTGGTATAATGGTAACTGTCTACCAAAGCAGCAATTCATGACACATTTTCATTTTAAAAGAAATAATAATTCTTTAAAAATGTAGACCCACACCTAAGCAGTTTTTTTTTTTTGTTTGTTTTTACAGACAGTATAAATCACTGTATTATACGAGGTTGATTTCTACGTACTCTGCCCTAGTAGCTTCCATGTGTGCGCCTTCAAAGGTGTGCATTTACCTGCAGCTGTTTTTAGACTAAAAACCAGAACCTGTAAACCAGATTACTTAGCCAAGCACTTCAAATTATATATCAAAATCTTGTTTTAATACATATATCCAAATAAACTGCACAGGACAAAAATAGTAGCATTGTTGCCTTGACAAAAGTTTTAGTTGTGTTTAAAACCTCCTGCTTGATATAAGCAAAGTCATTTCTTTATTCTGATAGTCTGAGAAAGTTTTAAAGAATGAGTCTCAATAAAATGCATTTTCTGAAAATTAGAATTAATGCCCAGGTCGGGGTGGAAGGTGTTGAGAGAAGACTGGACCTGACTGTAGAAAGAACCAGAAGGCAGGTAGGAAGTGAGATTATTTTTTATTGAGGAAAAGCCCTCAGTTCATTGTTCTCATATACCTATTTGACAAAAGCTTTAAAGTCAATGTAGAAATTGTAAAAAGACTTCAAAGCAGCTTAATTTCATCCCTCAATATTAAAGGACACCTTTTAAGAAGTAATTGTCAAATTAAATGTTGTTTCAAGATAAAAAAAAAAAAAAAAAGAATGTTAAGTTCTGGCCTTTCTTCTTTTCTGCTGTGAGCATTTATGGTTACAGGTTTCCTCTAAGATCTGCTGTTTTGGTCATCTGTCTCTACATAACAAACCGCTCCAAATTTAACGACTAAATTCCACCACTGTTATACTTGCTCACCTCTCTATTGGTTAGAAACTCAGACAGGGTACGGGGGGATATCTGCTGGGGTTAGAACCTTCAAGATGGCTTATTCACTCACCTCTTGTGCCTCAATTAAAACAAACAAACAAAAAAGATACCAGTTGCCATCAAGCTGATTTCAACTCCTGTCAACCCTATGTAACCCCGTGGGTGTCAGAGAACTGCTGTCCATACGGTTTTCCAGGCTGTAATCTTTTGGAAGCAGATTGCCCGGCCTGTCTTCTGAGGTGCTTCTGGGTGGGTTCAAACAATGCAGGGATTCCCTGTGCATCAAGTAGGGTGGCTCAAGTGGCTGGAACTGCTGACACAATGTCCCGGGGGCCTTGGTTCCTCCTGTGCTAGGTTACTCAATTCTCTGTGGAGTCACACTATTCCTCCCTTGTGATACGCCCTCTACACGTGGTTTCTCCACCTAGTCTCTCCAGCAGAGTAGCCAGGCTTTCTACACAGTAGCTCACACCTCCCAAAAGCCCAAAATCAAAAGCTACCAGGTAGGACTAGGATGAGGGGCACCAGGTTTCAAAATTTAAGGAGCGGCTCACTCTCAGGTTCACATAGGGTTGGCACCTGAATGCGAATACCCTGGATGCCTTGCATGCCTCACCCTAGTACCAGCCCTGCTGCCGGGCCACCTTAAGGCTTGGGCTTGGACAAGCACAGCACCACTTCCATCATATTCCACTGGTTAAGTCACAGGCCCAGCCCAGAATTAAAAAGTGAGGGCTACATCAGGGGGAAGACAACAAAGATACCTGGTGAACACAGGGAAGTATGGAAGCCTCCACTGTGATCAACTTCAACACTTGCTTTAGCAGTATTACACAAATTTAAATCTGTGATATTTTTATATTCATTCAGCTTTTAATGCATTCCAACTTCCATTTTATATCATTTTTGACCCATGATTATTTATAATTGCATATTAAAATTTCCAGACATATGGAGGTTTCCTGATTATCTTCTGGTATTGATTTCTAACTCCATTGCATTGTGGTCACATAATGCATTCTGTATGATACTAACCACAAAATTTTTTAGTCTATTTCATGGCCCTAGAGGCAGACACTCTTTAAATATATTTCCACGTCTTTTTGATAAGATTATGTATTCCCTAATATTGGATACAATATTCTACATATGTCCATTAGATCAAATTCTTTGTGTTGTTGTTCAAGTCTTTTATATCTTTACTGATTTTTAGTTTGCTTGATCTCCCATTTACTAAAAGGGGTATGTTAAAAGCTCCCACTATAATGCTGAATATGTTATTTCATCTTTTGGTTCTACCAGTTTTTGCTTTATGTATTTTAGGACTTGTTATTAGGAGCATACGAGTATAAAGCTATCATATCGCCCTCAACAACCTTGTATTATTATATAGTTGTCCTCTTTATTGCTAGTAATGCTTTTTGCCCTAAGGTATATTTTGTCTGATATTATAGCACCATTAGCTTTTTTTGAGGGTATGAGGTTTTGGCTGGCATATCTTTTTTTCCCAAAACACAGGCTTTAAAGCTTTCTAGATCTTGATGTCTTAGGTGTCTTTTGTAAATAAAATACGATTCCTTTTTGTTTTGTTTTTTTCATCCAATAGGCCTAAATTTATCTTTTAACTGGAAAATTTTGTCCAAATACATTTACTGTGATTACTGATACAGTTCAATTTCTTCTAGCTTATTATTATGTGATTTTAACATGTCTTATTTCTTCTTCTTTTTTTTCCTTGCCTTGTTTTAGTTGAGGGTTTTTTTTTTAATTTCTCATTCCATTTCTCCCTTTATAGATCAGAAGTTAAATTTCTACACCTATTCTTTTAATGATTATCCTAACCATGTTAACACACATTCCTAACAAAGTCTTTACTCTCTGTTCCAGTTATCAATTCATATGTAACAAACCACCCCAAAGCTTAGTGGCTTAAAAAACAATGTATTAGTATCTCTCATGGTTCTGTGGGTTGACTGGGTTCAACTGAGTAGCCTCTGCTTGGGGCCTCTCATGTGATGGCGGTCAATATCGCTGGGGCTGGAGTCACCAGAAGACTCAGTGTCTAAAACGGTCCACTCACATGGCTGGTAGTTGATACTGGCTACCAGCTGGGAGCTTGATGAGGCTGTAAAGTGAAGTACCTGCGTGTGGCCATGTGACTTGAGCTTTTAACAGCAGAACATCTGGCTTCTGAGAAGAAGCACTCTAAGAGACTTAGTAGAAGTTGCAGGACTTCTTATGAAAGGCAGGGCCATGATGGTGAAATAGTCAGACGCTTCATGTCATCCCTTTCGCAACAAAAACCCGAAAAAACAAGTGAACCAGATATGTATGACAAACTAGGAACCCTAAGCATCAAAGACAAAGCTGAAGAATCAGACTCAGTGACAGGTAGAAGAAGAGACAATTCAAATACAGAGGAAATGGAGAATTACAGATCCCAGCATCCAGCTAGCTGAATCGGCACAGCATGGACATATTCAGGCAAGCAACGGCATCCCAAGCTGAAACCCACCCCATCTGAGCACGAACGACTCTGCACGCACCTCCAGAACCAAACAGGAGTGATAGCAGACCTGCAAAAGTCAGGTGCATGCTCGCAACCCACCTCACGTGCCACAGCCCTACCTCCACCAGAGCTCCACAGACCGAGGAGCAGTCCCTTCCCCTCACCCATCCTCCTCCCTATTCTGACACCATTCGGCATCAACAAGTGCCCTAAGAGGGGAACTCATGGCCCCAGTCCGGAGGCACCCGCCGCTTCACCCAGCCACAGGCACAGGGGGTCCACAGGCCTGCAGCAACCTCCACCCCCTCCAGCCACCCACGCCAGTGCCTTGCTGGCCGACCCAGCACGGCAGGCCCTCGTTAGGACACAGCGGGCAGGGTTCCCAGCTGAAGCCTATTTTCACCTGCAGCACCCAAGTGGGAGCAGCAGGTCTGTGACATCTGACACTACCCTGCTCCCTACAAGGGGCCTCAACCACCCACACCAGGGGCCTGAGCGTCCGTGATACCACCCACTCCATCTAGCCGCCCACGACAGGGACCTGAGACCAGTGGCACCCCCCAATCCCTCCAGCCACCTGTACCAGGCACCCAAGGACTGACTGCACTACCCCCCACCCCAACGACGCAATTGTCGAAATGGTGTGGGGGTGGCGTCTGACCTGCTATAGCTTCACGGCGGGGTCGGGGAGGGGGAAGGAGAATCAATACCAACAGCCCCAGGCTGATTCCTATGAGGAGGAGGTCCAACATGCCTCCTCTATTCACCATCTTTACCATTCCTAACACCAGCCGTCCTTCCCACCATACCCTCTACTTCTCTGCTGGGTTTGATGATTCGTTGTGATGGCCACAAAGAACGCACAGACGATACTGATGATTATGGCGTTTGTTAGGGAAGTAACAGGTTACAATTCAGGCTCAGGAACGTTCAGGATACAGTTCGTCCATCAGGACTGCCTCTTTTCAGCTGTGCTCACAGGGACACCCCCCCCCCCACCCCCACCCCACCACCCCCCAGCCCTAGGCCTCTGTTCTGCTTAGGCAAGTGTTACAAAGCTCTTTTAGCCCCTGACCAATAAGTCCTCAGAGGCACCCTAGGCACTCAGCTTTCCCGCTTAGTGGGCTGGGAAGCCCACCATGCCATCGTTTCTCTGCCGCCGCTTCTCAAGAGCTCTCTCTCTCTCTCTTTCAGTCTGCTGGTTCCAGGAGCTTCTCATCGCTCTCCATTCCTGGCTGTTCTTCCTTGGTAGTGGTGGGGATCTTCTCCTTCCTGCCTCTGGGGTGGCTCATTTCAAGCCCAGCAGGATGGCAAAACTGACCAATCCCCTTGGTTGGCCACAATTACCCTGTTCACACAGTCCCACCCAATCACTTGGGTGGGATTATAACACCATGGTGAGAAAGTGCTCTAGAGGACAAGGGCATACCCTCCACTGGGGCAGCCGGTAGCCCCCTGCCTTGACCCCCACTACAGCCAGATACATGTTCCTGCTCCAAAAACCCCCATGCCGCCCTACCCACCCACGACCGTAGGTAGGAGTCTCTGCACCACACACTCAGTGACTAAGGACCCAGGCACCTGCACCCCGACCAACCAGCAAGCAGCAAGCAGCAGAGCACACATAAAACACCAAACCCAACGACCAGGGAGAATACCCCCACACCCACGCCCAGGTGACCAGCTGGACAGATTCATCACCTCACCAAAAACTGCCTACATCCCCATCAGCCCCGCAAGAAGAGTGAACAGACTCCCCAGTTCACACGCCAGTAGCTGCTGCGCCCGCTCGCATTTATTGCAAAGCTGTCAAAACAGAAGCAGGAGGTTTCTAGAACATGGCAAAAATCCTCAAAGAGAAAGTTGACGTTGGTTTCTGCTTACCCCCTGGATTTCCTGATTTCATTTTATAATGTTCTCTGCACAGTCCTTAAGTTGTGTGCGTATGTGTGTGGCACATGTGTGTGTGTGTCACCATTTCAGTTGTTTCCATCCAGAGGGAGTGATTAAGGTGTGTAATCTACCACAACGCCAATACTGAAATAATTTCATTGGTATAAATATTTTAAAAGCATTTTATACACATTGCTCTACTGCCCTCCAGTAAAATTATGCTAATTCATGACACACTCATCACTGTGGCAAACAGAAACTGCACACTTATAATGTCTTAGGCTGGTTTCAGTTTAAACATTACAATTGTATTCAACATAAAACTTTACGAAATCCAAAATGAGGGGCTTTTAATTTTTCAATAAAAATAATAAGGAACATATTACAAAATATTTATATTCTGGTGTTCAGAGAAGGTATAGGAGAACAAAGTTTAAAAAAAAAAACCAAAAATCCTAGCCTATTTTAAGTTTAGAAGCACACCATGCAGTGGTTAAGTGCAAAGCCAGGCTCTGCCGCTTGCCAGCTGTTTAACCTTGGGAAGGCCTCAGTTTTCACATCTATAAAATTGACATGACAGTGGCTAGCTCTGAAAGAAATCAGAAGGATTAAATGAGATGGTGTCTACAGAGCACAGAGGCAAACAAAATAAATCCTCAAATCTGGTAGCTAGAATCACTAGCTTGCCCCAAGGGACTCCACTAGTTAGCAATGCAATTGAGATTTGACAAAGCTTGCCTGAATCCTAACCCACGGGAAACCCTTTTGATTTGCCCGTTGTCACAGAATTTAGAGATCTGGCTGTCCCGAGAGCTCATCAGGACAGATTTTCTCGCTACCTGTGTTTTCACTGTGCATGAGCGCCCCGTGTCCTGGCTGGAAGCCCCACAAGGATGCAGGAGTCGGAGCTCTCCCGTGGGGGAGAAGCCTGACAAATATTCTGGAGCTTACTTAGCTGTGTACTTACAGAAGATAGATGATGTTAAGCCTCCCAAATAGCTTCTGGGTGAATTTTCTTGTGAGGTTCTTAATACAATAAACATCCTGCAATTCTGTTCTTCGGCAATGAACCACTTCTGTCTTCCCTCTTGGAGAAGTGAGTACCGACATTTTTTATCCTGCCCCAGAAAGAGAGAAAAGAGTCCATTAATAATCTGACACGGCAAGCCAGCCAGGTTACAGCATTCACAAAATTGGACCTTAACTCTTCCTATATGGTCAGAGTGAAGATGGCATTTGGGGTGCAGGGGCAGCACATCTTCCCCTGGGGACAGGTTGTGACGATGGTCACTGCAAACCAGCTGACGTGCTTCTCTGCAGGAGAATAAAATTCTGAGACCTGGCCTGTTCAGGAAAATCAGCTAACCAAAAGGTCGGGAGCTGGAATCCACCAGGCACTCCTTGGAAACCCTATGGAGCAGTTAGTTCTACTCTGTCCCATAGAGACACTGTGAGTCAGAATCCACTCGACGGCAACGGGTGTTTCTGGTTTTTGTATTTGTTTCCAGCAAAGCTGCTTTAAAATATTCTAACAAAAGGGCTGGAAAAAAATGAAAGGAATTATTTATTGATTCAGTGTCCTCATATTTAACCAGCCACAACTGCATGTGATCAAGAGTTACATTTTACAGTTGTTGCCTATATTTCAAACAGAGTTCCCTAAACCAGAGCCCTGAAGGACATCAGTCCTGAGAGACATTTTGTGACAAAAAAGTTCTGTAGCCACGTAAGTGCAGGAAATGCTACACGCAAGGCCTTCCTGGGAAGTCACAATCCTACTGAAGTCTTGCAGAAGTTCCATAAAAAATAAACCTGCTTTCTTTGTTTCACCCAGCCTTTCCCACACCCTTTCTAAGCAGAATCTGTATTGACAGAGACAATGGAGGGTCTAATGTTCCAAAAAGACACTTTGGGAAATGCTTCTGACAAGCCACAAAGCAACCACAACCTCCCGCTGTCCTCCTCTCTCCTCTTTCTTCCTTCCTTTTTTTACTTCCTCCCTCTCTCCTTCCCTCCCTTCTGAGAAACATTTTGTTATATACTAACCTATGAGCTCAAAAACAGGAAACTTAATTTTTAACCATGGTATTGGCTTTAGGAACAATACAGGACATTTCCAGCACCCAGAAGGCTGCCTCATACCCCCTCCCAGTCAACCTCCCTCCAAAGATAACTAGCTTTCTGACCTCCGTCACACAGATGATTTCTGTCTAATTTTGAACTTCACATAAATGCAATTATGGATTATGCATGATTTCTCAAAACACAACATTATGTATTTCATTACTTATCGTTGCCGTCATTTAGAAACATATCTTTGCATAATTTTCATTTTGCCAAAGTATCACAGAACTTTACACTGCAAGGGCCCGGAAGAACACCAGACCAAGCTCCTTTTATGTCAGATGAGGAATCCTAGGCCCACGAGGTAAACCGACTTGCCTCAGGACACACACATTTGGTCAGAAATAGAACCTTGTGCATCTCTTTTCAGCCCAGCCCCCTGCCCGTCTGCTCTGTTTAAATGACCCACCAGCTGGCTCTATGGATAAATGGCCCCCTGTTCTCACTATCCACTGGTGTTCAGACTAGTTGTAGGCCAACCACTCCTAACCATAAACCTTCAGAAGCTAAGGGTTTGACCTGCGAGGTGATGCTGAGGGGGTTCTCTGAAAGACAACAGGTGGCCTTCACCTTGGCAAATTCCCACCTTCCTCACCTCCGCAGGCTTAGGAAGGGACTGCATCAGCACTAGCAAAGCAAACCCAGTTCTTGAAGTTGGGCCCAACTCTTCAGGCTCACAGACACTGAGAAAGGAGTCCAAAATGCCAATTAATTAATGTGCAGAGGAAAGTTAACAGCTGAGCAGTCCAGCTGTGTCTGTAGGCCAGGCAGTGAAAAAATGGTCAAGTGGGCTAAGCACAGTCCGATGTTCTCTCTTCTGATAGAGTCGTGGTGGGAGAGAACCACCCCCCACCAAGGCATCCCGTGCCACTGTTCTAAAGCCTTGGAGTCTAGAGGCGACTGTGGGGATCAGCCAGTTGTTGCCGTGTGGAAATGGGGGCTCAGAATGGTAGCTTTTCACATTACTCAAAGGAAGAAAATATTGGTATTTATGTAAAATCTCCAAAACTTGAAATAAAACTCAAAATTTTTTAACATTCTGCAGACATAAATAAACACATCTTTAAGTGGAATGTAGCCTCCACACCCACTGTGGTCAAGGCACCATCACGTTCTCTCTTTGTAGACAAGCGAGATGGAAAGCCCAGCTTTCAGAAGGTGGATTTGAGGGAAGTGGCACGAGGTTGAAGAATCAGAGGACCAGGGTGGGAAACCCAGCTTCCACTGCTTAGTAGCTGCATGACCTCAGGCAAGTTATCTAAACTACTCCATGCCTCAGTTTCCTCATCTGTAAATTAGGGATGAGGGATCGATGATTCAGTGGTAGAATTCTCGCCTTTCACGCAGGAGACCCCGGTTCCATTCTCAGCCCAACACACCTCATGCATAGCCACAACCTGTCAGCAGAGGCTTGCACGTGGCTGTGATGTTCAAACAGCTGTCAGTGGAGCTTCCAGACTAACATGAACTAGGAAGAAAGGGCTGGCAATTTACTTCCAAAAATCAGCCAAAGCAAACCCTACAGACCACAACGTTCCAATCTGCAACGAATCATGGGGATGGCGCAGGACGGGGCAGCATTGTATGCCATTGTGCAGGAGGTCACCATGGGACGGCAACTCCACGGCAGCTAACAACAACAAATAATGGACATAACCCAATGAGTTGTTCTCAGTGAATTAGTATGTGCAAAACACTGGGGAGTATCTGACATACATGTATGTGCTCAGTACAGATCAGCCATCTTTATTAAAATTACTATTGCTGAGCACGCTTGTTCAGGATTCAAAATACTGCATATCGAGAAGCCACGCAGCTTCTGGAGCCTGAGTGCCCTCACCCACTGTGGAGAAACCAAGGCAAAGAAACTGAAGATGGGCAATGCTTGGATGGCACCTCCGCACTTTGCCAGGTGTCTCTATTCTCTCTGACCATAGGGCTAGCTGATCCGCTTTGTGGTAAACACACTCTCACAAACACAATGTCGGTGAGTACACTTAAAGTTGGGCTGCAGTAAAGTTTTGATGGCCCAATACATTTCCTCTCTGAGGTGGCTTTCCATAACCCAGCTGCAATATGAGTTGATCTTACATTCTAATGCTAATATCAATCCTGTTTACATTTTTCCCTCATTTTCCATTGTCGTGAAAACCTACACACCAAAACATCCACCAACACAACTTCCACACTTACAACTCAATAACGTTGATTACGTTTCTCACGTTATGCCACCATTATCACTTCCATTATCCCTTTTTTTTGTTGTTTTTAATTGTGCTTTAGGTGAAAGTTTACAGCTCAAGTTAATTTCTCATACAAAAATTTATACACATATTGTTCCGTGACACTAGTTGCAATCCCTATACAGTGACAGCACACTCCCCCTTCCCACCCGGGTTTCCTGTGCCCATCCAACCAGCTCCTTATCTGGTTCCTATTCTCAAGAGGAATGATTTCAGACTCTCTCCATTTAGCATTATGTTGGTTGTTGGCATTGTATAAATTGCCCTTTACTATGTCGAGGAATTTCCCTTCTATTCCTGTCTTGCTGAGGTTTTTTATATTAATGGGTGCTGGACTTTGTTGAATGCCTTTTCTGCATGAATTGATAAGATCATGTGGTTCTCAGACAAGGATGCCCTTTATCACCACTCTTATTCAACACTGTGCTGGAGGTCCTAGCCAGAACTATTAGGCTAGATAAAGAAATAAAGGCATCCAAATTGTCAAAAAAGAAGTAAAAGTATCTCTGTTTGCAGATGACATGATCTTATACACAGAAAAACCTAAAGAATCTACACAAGAAAACTACTGAAACTAATAGAAGAGTTTGTCAGAGTATCAGGATACAAGATAAACATACATGAATCAGTTGGATTCCTCTATACCAAAAAAGAGAGCAACTAAGAGGAAATCACCAAATCAATACCATTAGCAACGGCCCCTAAGAAGATAAAATACTCAGGAATAAATCTAACCAAGGATGTAAAAGACCTGTACAAAGAAAACTATAAGACACAACTGCAAGAAAGCAAAAGAGACGTAAATCTGTCCACATATGAGCAGCTGATATTTGACAAAGGCCCAAAGTCAGTTAAATGGGGAAAAGACAGTCTGTTTAACAAATGGTGCTGGCATAACTGGATATCCAGCTGGAAAAAAATTAAACAAGACCCATGTATCACACCACGCACAAAAACCAACTCAAAATGGATCAAGGACCTAAATATGAAATCTAAAATGATAAAGATCATGGAAGAAAAAACAGAGACAATGCCAGGAGCCCTAACACATGGCACAAACAGTATACAAAACATTACCAGAACTGTATGAAAACTAGAAGAGAAATTAGATAACTGGAAGCTCCTAAGAGTCAAACATTTATGCTCATCCAAAGACTTTACCAAAAGAGTAAAAATATTACCCACAGATTGGGAAAAAGTTTTTAGCTATAACATTTCTGATCAGCAGCTGATCTCTAAAATCTACATGTTACTACAAAAACTCAACTGCAAAAAGACAAATAACTCAATGAAAAAATGTGCAAAGGATATGAACAGGCACTTCACTAAAGAAGACATTCAGGTAGCCATCACACAAACAGATAAATGCACACTCATGTTCACTGCTGCACTGTTTACAATAGCAAAAAGATGGATGCAGCCAAGGTGTCCATCAATGGATAGATAAATTATGGTATATTCACACAATGGAATACTATGCATCGATAAAGAACAACAATGAATCTGTGAAACATTTCATAACATGGAGGAATTTGGAAGGCATTATGCTGAGGGATATTAGTCAATTCCAAAAGGACAAATATCGGATAAGACCACCATTACAAGAACTCAAAAAATAGTTTAAGCATAGATGAAAATATTGGTTGATGGTTACAAGAGGAGGGAGGGTAGGAGAGGGGTATTCATTAATTAGATAGTAGATAAGAACTACTTTAGGTGAAGGGAAAGACAACACACAATACAGGTGAGATCAGCACAACTGGACTAAACTAAAAGCAAAGAAATTTCCTGAATAAATTGAACGCTTCGAAGTCCAGCATAGGGTGGGGGTTTGGGGACCATGGCTCCAGGGGACATCTAAGTCAATTGGCACAATAAAATCTATTAAGAAAACATACTGCATTCCACTTTGGAGAGTGGCACCTGGGGTCTTAAATGCTAGCAACCAGCCATCTAACATGCATCAATTGGTCTCAACCCACCTGGAGCAAAGGAGAATGAAGAACACCACGGACACAAGGTAATTACCAGCCCAAGAGACAGAAAGGGCCACATAAACCAGAGACTACATCAGCCTGAGACCAGAACCAGATGGTGCCTGGGTACAATCGATGACTGCCCTGGCAAGGAACACAACAGAAAACCCCTGAGGAAGCAGGAGAGCAGTGGGATGCAGACTTCAAATTCTCGTAAAAAGACCAGACTTAATGGTTTGACTGAGACTAGAAGGACTCCGGAGGTCATGGTCCCCAGGCTTTCTCTAGCCTAAGACAGGAACCATTGCCAAAGCCAACTCTTCAGACAGGGATTGGACTGGACTATGGGATAGAAAATGATACTGGTGAAGAGCGAGCTTCTTGGATCAAGTAGACACATGAGACTATGAGGGCAGCTCCCATCTGGAGGGGAGATGGGAGGACAGAGGGGGTCAGAAGCTGACCAAATGGACACAAAAATAGAGAGTGGAGGGAAGGAGTGTGCCGTCTCATTAGTGGGAGAGCAACTAGGAGTATATAGCAAGGTGTATATAAAATTTTGTATAAGAGGCTGACTTGACTTGTAAACTTTCACTTAAAGCAAAATAAAATTAAAAAAAAAAGCTTGTGAGTGGCCATGTAAGATACAACTATTGGTCTCTACTCATCCAGAGCAAAAGAGAAAGAAGGAAACCAAAGACTCAAAGAAGAAATTAATCTACAGGACTAACAATCTACATGAACCATGGTCTCATCTACCCTGAGACCAGAAGAAATACATGGTGCCCAGTTACCACTACCAGTCATTCTTATCAGGGCCCAAATGGATGGATTCTTAGAGAACAGGAGAAAAATGTGGAACAGAGACCAAATTTTTAAAAAGTCCCAACTTACTGGACTGGTTGAGACTAGAGGATTCCCAAGACTGGCACCCTAAGAAACTCTTTAAGCCTTGAAATGAAACCATCCCCTGAGGGAAAACAGAGTGGCTCATAAAATAAAAGGAAACCCTGGTGGCATAGTGGTGCCTTTAAAAAGTCATCTATGAGACCAAATGGTCAACAATCACTCTAAACAAAGATGAAGAGGTTAGGGGGCAGGGAAACCAGATTACTGGAAACGAAATTAATAAGAATGTTGACACATTGTGAAAAATATAACTAATGAACTAATGTAACTAATATAGAAACCGTTAAATGAGAACCTAATTTGCTATGTAAACTCCCACTGAAAACGCAATAAAATATTATTTTAAAAAAATGAGGAAGAAATAAGACACCTGTGAAAATATTGACGACCTACGAAAATGTTAGAAGTTAAACAGGCACCACAAGAGAAATAGTTTCATTATGTTTTGCCCAATTAATGATTAACTGCTTAAAAAAATACTCTTGTTTTAAAAAATGAAGGTGATATAAAGACACTTTCATACAAAAAAACCTTGAGAGAGGTTACCATTCAAAGAACCCAGTTAAGAGAACTAGTAAAAGATGTATTCCAGAACGAATAAAATTAAAATCAGAAACGAGTGGAATACAAGATGCACTGCTGAGAGAAAAAAGGTAACATGCAGGTATAGCTAAATAAGCACTGATGGCAAAAAGAAAAGTAATAATAATGATAATTTTGCTTAAAAACCAGGTTGTACTAAACAAGCAGACAAAAAAAACATGTGAGAGGAAAGAATGGTGATTAGGAAGTAAAGCATTTTAAGGTGTTTGTATCTCTGAGAGGAGGCTAAAACCAAAAAAACAAACCCATTGCTATTGAGTAGATTCCAACTCATAGCCACCCTATAGTACATAGCAGAACTGCCCCATAGGGTTTCTAAGAAGGGGCTGGTGGATTCCAACTGCCAGCCTTTTGGTTAGCAGCTCAGCTCTAAACCACTGTGCCAGTGCCATTAGGGGTGATTAACTTTGTTAGATCAACTATGCATAGTTACAAATTGAAGGGAAGTCATTAAACATGTTTTTATTTTAATAGCTATTTCTTTATTTTGTTAGGTGACTTCTTTTATGATAAAAAAAATTATGATAAAAAAAATTATGATAGTGACATAAAATCTCTAACTTTTTAATGTGAGATAACTTAAAAATATTTAAGTAATATAAGTAAGTGGTACAAAGCTGTGGCAAATATTTTGATGTTTTTTAACTTAAAAATGTTTAAGTAATATAAGTAAGTGGTACAAAGCTGTGGCAAATATTTTGATGTTAGTTAATAATAACTGTAATTTAAGAAATCTGCATAAAACATTTTTTGAAAGCAGTATCTGCATAGGTAGGACATGCTTGAAATTACTACTTACATAAATATATAAATACATATTTTGGAAAACACCGAAAGAAACTTGCAACTGTCAAAATTCTCTTAACCGTTTGGCTTGCACAGAATTAATTTTTCTGTTGTTGAAGGCAGGTCAATAATTATACCAGATAGCATTATTAAGCACTTTACACAGGTTTTCTTTTTAATCCTGTGAAATAGGTATTGTTATACTTGTTTTACAGTCGAAGACCTTGAGGCTAAAATGATTTAAGAGGCACACTCGCAGAGAATTTAAACATTGGTTTATATGACCACGAGGCTGGATGGTTTGCTAGTCACTTTGCTAATTGATTTTCATTCCTTTTTTTTTTTTTTTTTAATATCTGGCTTTAAAATGTCTTCCATTATTTTAACTTCTAAGCATTAGAGTTAATTATTTGGGTTCCAAATCAAAACCAAACAGTTGCCGTCGAGTCGATTCCAACCCACAGCGACCCTACAGGACAGAGTAGAACTGCCCCATAGGGTTTCCCAGGAGCGGCTGCTGGATTCAAACTGGTGACCGTTTGATCAGCTGCCAAGCTCCTAACCACTGTGCCACCAAGGCTCTCATCTTGGGCACAACTGTCCAGAAACGAACAGGGAATGAACCTCAGGGACTACAACACCCAGAATGTAAAGCGGCGCTGGGCCGCCCAGGAACGCGGCACGTCGCCACTTGGCATGCTGGGAGTGGTAGTTTTCAGCCGGCCTCTCTTCCCCGTCCTTGAGACCTTCCAAATCGGAGCTAGCCGATGGCGCCTGGCAAAATCCACCGGCGCTGCCACTGTCATCTCAGTCCCGAAGTCCGACATGGGGATGCGCCTCGGACGCCCTAGGCCCAGTCTCCGCGTCCCTTCCTGTCAGGACGGCGCTACCCACCTCATCAGCAGCCCCAGGGCGCGCGCTCCTCCGCCAGCTCCGGGACGGACGCGCATCCCGTTACCACAGAAACGGCGCTTCCTGCGTCACGGCGCGTGCGAGAAGTCAAAGGTCAGCCAAGGTAGTTCCGCTTCCGGTTCCGGGGTTCTGCTTGTTGTCAAAAATCTTTGGTGGTGTCGGCCAGCCCTCCAGGCAACTTCGGGGATTCAGGGGTCTCCGGAGGCCCGCGGCTGCAGACATGGCGGCCTCCACCGCGGCCGGAAAGCAGCGGATCCCCAAAGTGGCTAAGGTGAGCCGCTGCTACCCAGAGGCCTTTGGGGGGCGGGCGGGAGGGGGGCTAGGAAAGGGGATTCCCCCCGGCCCAGCCTCCGCGCTGCCCTGGGCGAGGGAGTGTTGTCCTGGGTTAGGCCCATGTGGCATTCAATACTTTTTGTGCCTCAATTCCCTAAATTTTTGTCGGGCACCTCTTATGTAAAAAGAGCTGCGAAGAAAACAGTAATGAGCAGAGTCGGTATAAGAGAGCACCGTCCAATGGAAGTATAATGCGAGCCACTTACATAATTTTCAATACTCTTGTACCCACGTTAAAACATCAAAAATGAAATTAATGTTAATTGTTTAATCCAGTGTACCGAAATATTGTCATTTCGACACGTAATATTAAAAATTTTTGGTGGGGTAGTTTACTTTTTTTTTTTTTCCTTCATACTAAGTCTTCGAAATTTCCAGTCTCAATCTGGACTCCCCACAGGTGGCTTGTGACTAGCATGTTGGACAGCAGAGCTCTAAGACCTCACAAAGTTCACAGTCTAATGACGGGAACTTACTGAATATTGTCTTTGACTTGAAATAATATTAAAAATCAAACTGTTCTTTACCAAGGGCATTGAGATAAGTTGAAGAATCCCATAAGTGGAGGTTATAATAAGGAGCCCTGGTGGCACAGTGGTTAAGCACTTGGCTGCTAACCAGAAAGTCACAGTTCAAGGCTACCAACCACTCCATAGGAGAAAGATGTGGCAGTCTATTTCTGTAAAGATTACAGTCTTGGAAACCCTATGGGGGAGTTCTATTCTGTCCTATAGGGTCACTATGAATCAGAATGTAAGAGAAAAACAGGTTTTTTTTCTCTTCAGGCTCATAGAGAAACGGGAACATGTCATAATCAGGCTGTCTTGTAATAATGCTTATGAAGATCATAAGCTAAAAAGTGTTCATTTGTTTTGTAAACCTTGAGCACCTATATAGAAATGTCATTTGTCTTAAAAGGTGAAAAACAAAGCCCCGGCTGAGGTACAGATAACTGCTGAGCAGCTCCTAAGAGAAGCTAAAGAAAGAGAACTTGAGCTTCTTCCACCTCCACCTCAACAGAAGATCACAGATGAAGAAGAGTTAAACGATTACAAACTAAGGAAAAGGAAGGTCAGTCAATGTGTTACATTTCAGAGAGCCTATTAATATTGTTAGGAATTTATAGATCAGAATTTTAAAAGCTCCTCATTGATTAGAGAGTCTGTAAGATAAGAAGTTAGTGTTTCTAGCCATATGAATAATATAACTTCTGGTTACCAGATAATTGCATTTTGCTAAACTATCTAAATATGCCATGAGTTGTCTGTTTTAAAGCATAAAGGAATTAAATCCACCAGAAAGATAATTTTTGGTGCTACATTGAAGATGGAGCCCTGGTGGCATAGTGGTTAAGAGCTCAGCTGCTGAGCAAAAGGTCAACGCTCCAAATCCACCAGTCACCGCTTGGAAAATGGGGCAGTTCTCCTCTACCTGTAGGGTCGCTATGAATCGGAACCAAATTGACGGCACCTAACAACAACAACATTGAAGATAGGTGGAATTTTAACTGATGGAAACAACTGGCAGCCGTAAAAGGGAGTACTAGCAAGAAGGGCATACTAGTAAGGCTGCATCCTGGTCTTCTGTCTGTGCCACCTTCTGTGTTAATAGTTAAGACCTGGGAAAGGGCTAGGAAGACGCTTTGGGATATGATCTGACTTTCCCACCCTAAAATGTGGGATTGTTTTAAACCACTAAGCCTGTCATGTGTGCTTATTAGATATTTTCAATGAGTTATACATGAAGTTCTTAGACGTTACCAAGAAGACTTAAAGGTAATAGTCAAAAACATTTTCTTATTAGGAATACGTATAGGCTGAAGTATCAGTTAGTTGTCATAGGCAACAGGAGAAAATATCAATAATTACACTAATCTTTATATCTAAGATTTCACTTTCTTTGCATATAAGACTTCAAAGAAACACCTGTGATTCTTATCTTCTTTAGTGGGCTTTTTATTCTTCAAGGATTCCTGGATGTCATTTCTCTTAAATAAGAGTAGAATGAATGGCTTTTTTAATACAAGGATTAATAAACAAAGGATTATATCATTTTTAGCTGTCTTCCCTCTAGCTTGACGCTTTTTGCATTTCTCCAGACTTTTGAAGATAACATAAGGAAAAACAGAACCGTGATTAGTAACTGGATAAAGTATGCACAATGGGAAGAGAGTCTGAAGGAGATCCAGAGGTAAAATTAATGAGAGAGTGATTTTTTTATGTGTCATGGGCTAACAGATACAAAAAATTAGAAAAAATTAAAGCCCAGGTAAAGGTTGTGTCCCTCGTGGTTTTCCCGCGGGTTCTTTTCGTGGGCCTTGGGCAGTATGGACGGGTGGCCTACGGGAGATGGCAGCAGGAGCCTACACAGGTGGACGTCACCACCATCACAGCCTCTGTAACCAGAGAAGCTCAGTGTCAGCTGCTTTCTATACACTGAGAGTTTTTTAAAATTCCACTGAAATCCAGTAGCCAATAGGATAAAAATCTGAGTGCAATCTGTCATCATGACCTGGTCCTCCCTGTCATCTAGCCTCTCCCCGTTCTCTCAGCGTACCCTCTGATCCCACTGTACTTGCCATGCCCTGAACACTTCATGGCTCTTACCTGGGCGCTTGGCTGGCCTCCTGGTAAACAGACATTTTACTCACATTCTCAATTCTGAAGTTACCTACTACTTAGCCTTTCCCACCAGACATTTTCATTTGTTCGCTCTGCTTCCTTGGGCACAATTATCACATTATAATTACATGCCTGTCGGTCTTTTTATGAGACTTTGTAAGATTCCTGAGAACAAGCCTCATATCTTTTCACCTTTTTGTGTCCAGAACTTGGCCCATGGCAGACACCCATTAAAATAGCAGGTCATTACAGACAGTTTGGCATCGTCGCCATATGTGTTGTACAGGTTATTTTTCACGTCCTCCAAATCTTGCTTCCTCAGGGCTCGTTCCATATACGAGCGTGCTTTAGATGTGGACTATCGAAATATTACACTCTGGCTGAAATATGCAGAAATGGAAATGAAGAATCGCCAGGTCAACCATGCCCGAAATATCTGGGACCGGGCCATAACAACTCTACCGCGGGTCAACCAGTTTTGGTGAGTTTCTGAAGTGACACACAGCAGTTTTTTGTAGATCAGAAAAGTCCCATATTTCTGTGGGGCTTTGAGTTAATTGCTTTCATTTAATTTTTTTTTTTTTGACCCTTCAAAAATTGTTTTATTCATGTGTATGATTTAAATAATTTTTTTTTATTAACTTTTACTGAGCTTCAAGTGAATGTTTACAATTCAAGTCAGTCTGTCACATATAAGTTTATATACATCTTACTCTTTACTCCCACTTGCTCTCCCCCTAATGAGTCAGCCCTTCCAACTTTCATTTAATTTTATATCCTGCTTATTTCTTTAAACATATTAATAAGTACTTCTTAATGGCTCATAGTCTAATAAGCCATGATCAGTGCTTAATGGCTCATAGTCTAATAAGCCATGATCAGTGCTTAGTAACTGTGTAATCAGAACTAAAACTTTGATTGCAATCTTCTATGAACAAGAAACTTCTTGTCAAACTAGACAATTTTTAAGGAAAAAATCTTCACATCTGTTTTCAGATTTATATATTAATAAGAAACCATGTTTAACGTAACTTAGGGAGGGTAAAGATTTAAATTTTCCTCACATTTAACAAAGAAAGAACTAGAAATCACCAAAGAGCATTTTTTTCCTTAAGTTATTTTGACCACAGTAGTATTTTTTGAATAATTGTATTACAGGTACAAGTACACGTACATGGAGGAGATGTTGGGGAATGTGGCTGGTGCCCGGCAGGTGTTTGAGCGCTGGATGGAGTGGCAGCCCGAGGAGCAGGCTTGGCACTCCTACATCAACTTTGAGCTGAGGTACAAAGAGGTAGACCGGGCCCGCACCATCTATGAACGATATATCCTTTGGACAAGGCTGCTGCTCCCCACAGGGAGATGCTGTTATTAATGGTCAGGAAACGTAGTCTTTAATGCTGGACTGGAAGCCTAGGGTGCAAGATTTAGCTGTTGCATTTTCTGGGGACATGGGCTGTTCACACTGCGAGTCTGTGGTCCTTATTTGTGGTAAGTCTTTTCCAGTGAGGCTTTGGATTTGTCTGTGTGGAAAATGACATAGTAGGATTCTGGTTGCTACCGCGGGTTCTGTTTTTCTAAGGTTGTATTGGTCACTAGCACTGTTACTGGAGTGTAATCTAAAGCTTTGCTGCTTGCCACCTGTGTGGCCTGAGCGAGTCATTCACCCTCAAGTGCACTCATCTTTAAAGCAAGAATAAAGATACCTGCCATGGGCTAATTGTGGAGATTAAATGGTACACGTGAAAGCACTTTTAGGAACTGAGGCATTGTGCCATATTAAGATCTTAAATTATCTCTACTCACTTTAGTGTTAATAGTTTAACAAAAGCTTCTGTAATCCTTGCTGTGTGTCTGGCATTTAAGTACTTTACAAGCATTAAAGTTGTTCAGTCTTCTGGACAACCCTGTGCTGTGGGAACTATGGTTGAGGGAGCTGAAGCACACAGGATTGAGCAGCTTGCCCAGGTCTAACAGGTAGTGATCGATGGTGGTGGGATTTGCAGAGCAACTTCAGAGCCTGTGCTCTTGTTGTTAGCTACTGTCGAGTTGGTTCCAACACATAGCGACCCTGTGTACAACAGAAGGAAACATTACCTGGTCCTGCGCCATCCTCACAATTATTATGCTTGAGCCCATTGTTGTAGCCACTGTGTCAGTCCATCTCCTTGAGGGTCTTCCTCTTTTTCACTGACCCTCTACTTTACCAAGCATGATGTCCTTCTCCAGGGACTGGTACCTCCTGATAACATGTCCAAAGTATGTGAGATGAAGTCTCTTGCTATCCTTACTTCTAAGGAGCATTCTGGTTATACTTCTTCGAAGACAGATTTGTTCCTTCTTTTGGCAGTCCATGGTATATTCAATATTCTTCACCAGCACCACAATTCAAAAGTGTCAGTTCTTCTTCAGTCTTCCTTATTCATTGTCCAGCGTTCACATGCATATGAGGTGATTGAAAACACCATGGCTTGGGTCAGGCCCCCACAGTATGAAAAACTGACAGACACATGGGGAATATAATAGGTATCATTTATTGAGCATATTCTTTGGACATGAAACTGCTAAGAGGTTTACATTCATTTCCTCATTAAAACTGGCAATAATCCAGTGAGATTGGATGACATGAAAACACTGAGATTTAAACAGTTTAAATGACTCATCCAGCATCACATGGCTAGTGATTTTTCTTTGGCTGCAAGTTCCTGTTCGTACTCAGTCCTGATGTATTGGAGAAGCGCTGGAGGAAGATGGCGGCGGACGAGACAGTCCCTGCCCTCACAGAGGTCACAGCTGAGTAGTTCCTCGTCTTCATGTCTGTGATGTAACTTCTCTCCCATAGTTGCAGTGTGCATTGTTGAGGTTTTGTTGGTTGGTTGGTCTAGTTGGTTTTAAGCTACCTGCCCAGGATTCCAGTGTTTCCTTAATTCCTCTGCACTTGTCCTTGTACACCCTGATGTTAAGAACTGGATCAAGTATGCCCGCTTTGAAGAAAAGCATGGTTATTTCGCCCACGCACGGAAAGTGTACGAGAGAGCTGTCGAGTTCTTTGGAGATGAGCACATGGATGAACATCTTTATGTGGCCTTTGCCAAATTTGAGGAAAATCAGAAAGAAGTAAGTACCCTTACAGAACTCCGTTATGTTGCAGAACAGCTTAGGAAAGAGTACTTGTGAGCAGTGAGTTTATTTCCATTTTTTCTTACTTATCCTCAGAAAAAAATGCCTTTAAATACAGAACATATAGTTCCTCAGAGAAACCAGCATGAACTCCTGGCTGTGCCTCAGACTGGGAGCTGAGTGATTACAGATTCTGTGTAACTCTTAGTTTTATTGTGCTTCGTCCAGAAGTTAGGCCTTCAAATCTGACTGTGTATAAGCTGAGAGTTAGTTATTTGGCATCTTTATTAAAGGGCTTTACAGGTAATAAACCAGGGAAACGAAAAACCCCAAAGCCCTCAGAATAGAGCACAGAATTTGAAATGAAAGCAGAGATTGCCCCACAAATAAGTCAGTTCTTTTCTTTCATAGTATAGATGGAAAATGATCCCTTAAAGTTGCTCAGACAGTACAGAGTTAGAGAGGTAGGCTGAGGTCTGGATGCAGGGTTGTAAAAGAGTGGGAGAAGTAGAAGTAGTAGTATCAGAACCTGTAACTTCAGGGGGATAATGACCAGGATCAGCCCAAGGATGATTGCCGTGAGGTGGAGGTCAGACACACCTCCACCCTCCTGCCCTTTTTACCAGTTCTGACACCAGCCGTCCCTCCCACAGCACCCTTTGCAGTTCTGAGACCAGCCATCCCTCCCACAGCACCCTCTGCATCTCTGCAGTTCAGAAACCAGCCGTCCCTCCCAGGCACCCTCTGCAGTTCTGACATCAGCCATCTCTCCCACGGCACCCTCTGCATCTCTGCAGTTCTGACACCAGCCGTCCCTCCCACAGTACCCTCTGCGTCTCTGCAGTTCTGACACCAGCCATCCCTCCCACAGCACCCTCTGCATCTCTGCAGTTCAGACACCAGCCATCCCTCCTATGGCACCCTCTGCAGTTCTAACACCAGCCATCCCTCCCACGGCACCCTCTGCGTCTCTGCAGTTCTGACACCAGCCGTCCCTCCCACGGCACCCTCTGTAGGTCTGAAACTAGCCATCCCTCCCACGGCACCCTCTGCGTCTCTGCAGTTCTGACACCAGCCAGCCCTCCCACGGCATCCTCTGCGTCTCTGCAGTTCTGATACCAGCCGTCCCTCCCACAGCACCCTCTGTAGGTCTGAAACTAGCCATCCCTCCCACGGCACCCTCTGCGTCTCTGTAGTTCTCACACCAGCCATCCCTCCCACGGCACTCTCTGCGTCTCTGCAGTTCTGACACCAGCCTCCCTCCCACAGCACCCTCTGCGTCTCTGCAGTTAAGACACCAGCCGTCCCTCCCACAGCACCCTCTGCAGTTCTGACACCAGCCGTCCCTCCCACGGTACCCTCTGCGTCTCTGCAGTTCTGACACCAGCCATACCTCCCACAGCACCCTTTGCATCTCTGCAGTTCAGACACCAGCCGTCCCTCCCACGGCACCCGCTGCAGTTCTGACACCAGCCATCCCTCCCATGGCACCCGCTGCAGTTCTGACACCAGCCGTCCCTCCCACGGCACCCTCTGCGTCTCTGCAGTTCTGACACCAGCCGTCCCTCCCACGGTATCCTCTGCGTCTCTGCAGTTCTGACACCAGCCGTCCCTCCCACGGTACCCTCTGCGTCTCTGCTGGGCTTAATGATCCATTGCAGTGGCCTCCCAGAACTCAGACTATCTTCCAGTTGAATGGTTTGTTAAGGAAGTACAACCCAGGATCAGGATCAGGAAGCACGTAGGCGAAACCTCCCTACAGTGCAGGACAGATCTCTCAGCTCCACGAGTCACTGAGTCCCGTGCACAGCTGAATGAAATGCAGCCCAGTCCTGCACCATTCCCATGTTTGGGTGCAGATTGGACCATCGTGAACCATAGGACTTTCATTGACTGATTTTCAGGCCTCTCTTCCAAATACAACTTAGAGTTAGGATTTCATGTCATACAATAGATGAGTGGTAACTCTGGTGAATTAAGACAGTACACAATACTGGCGAAGCCAGCATAACTTGTATAAGACAAGGTCATGGAAGCTCCATAGACACATCCAAACTCCATGAGGGACCAAATTGCTAGGCTGAGGGCTGCGGGGACCATGGTCTCAGAGAACATCTAACTGAATTGGCATAACATGGTTTATAAAGAAAATGTTCTACATTCTTCTTTCATGAGTAGCGTCTGGGGTCTTAAAAGCCTGTAAGCGGCCATCTAAGATACTCCACTGGTCTCACCCCTTCGGGAGCAAGGAAGAATGAAAAAAAAAACATAAAAGGGAAAGATTAGTCCAAAGGACTAATGGACCACATCTACCACAGCCTCCACCAGACTGAGTCCAGTACAGCCTGACGGTTCCTGGCTACCACCCCCAACTGCTCTGACAGGGATCACAATACAGGATCCCAGACAGAGCTG
The DNA here is from genome assembly GCF_024166365.1 of Elephas maximus indicus. Taxonomy (NCBI): domain Eukaryota; kingdom Metazoa; phylum Chordata; class Mammalia; order Proboscidea; family Elephantidae; genus Elephas; species Elephas maximus. The sequence continues at coordinate 61,123,498 of NC_064843.1, read as the reverse complement.
GAGAAAAAAGTAGAAGAAAATTCTAACTCACAAAAAAAGACCAGACTTACTGGCCTGACAGAGATTGGAGGAACCCTACGAGTATGGCCCCCTGGACACCCTTTTAGCTCAGTAATGAAGTCACTCCTGAGGTTTACCCCTCAGCCAAAAATTAGGCCCATAAAACAAAATGAGACTAAGGGGCACACCAGCCCAGGGGCAAGGACTAGAAGGCAGGAGTGGACAGGAAAGCTCGTAATAAGGAACCCAGGGTCGAGAAGGGAAAGTGTTGACATCTCATGGGGTTGTTAACCAGCGTCATAAAACAATATGTGTATTGTTTAATTAGAAACTAGTTCTGTAAACCTTCATCTAAAGTATAATAAAAATATGTATTTCATGTTACACTTGCTCAGCAAGTTGTGACTAGAATTAGAATACTGTGTTTTAGAAGGTAACCGTCCTTTCTGTTTTCAGTTTGAAAGGGTACGAGTGATCTACAAGTACGCCTTGGACAGGATTTCAAAACAAGAGGCCCAGGAACTCTTTAAAAATTATACCATCTTTGAGAAGAAGTTTGGTGATAGGCGGGGTATTGAAGATATCATTGTGAGCAAACGGAGATTCCAGTATGAAGAAGAAGTGAAGGTGCGTGCTGGTGGAGAAGGCTAACTGCAGATAACTGAGGTGTGCTAAATAGTACTAAAAGTAATACTAGCTATAGTAAAATGGGTGGTGTTAGGACCGCAGTGATGACACAGCTGATAGGGCTGCAGTAAACCAGCAGCTGTTCACCAGGTGGGGTAGACGAGCTGATAGAATGGAAAGCAGACAGCATGTGGCTTTGCTCTGGCACCCACATTTTGAAAAGCAGGTTGTTGATTGCAGACAGTGTGCTGTAGAACTTGAGCAAAAGAAATTCCGGATCCATTTTAGCTAATTTTTGAAAGAAGATAGATCCAAAAAAACATGTTTTTCCACATCACTTTTTATCTTAACTGCTTGAAGGAAAGATGTGTTATAGATAGGCTTCCATTCTCAGCTTCTTATCTGTAATGTGCTGTTTTGATCCAAATTCTAAGATAGAAGCATTTTTCTTTACTGGTCTATGTGGTGTTAAATACTTCTGCTTAGTCAAATGAATTAAGAGATCTCCAAACTCAGAACTAACTCCAGGGTTAAATGAGGTGGTAGGTCAGCAAGATGTGTTCAAGAGAAATGACTGCTGATGAAGAGGTACGTTTCACAATTGCAACCATGGTATAATCCCACTGTAATTTTAAATGTGCACATAATTATATGTAGCCACATGTAGAAATATATTTATAAGAACAGACACCTAATTGTTTAGTAGTTATCTTGGGAGTGGCAGCTGCAGATGAAAGGGGGCATGCTGTGGGATACCTGGCTAGCTATGGTCCTTATTCCTTCCTGTTTATAAAATCTCATGAATTACATTTAAAAATTGAGATCATGTGAAATCCAAAAAAAGCTGCTGTAATGTAGAAAGTCAGTTGAGTGCCCCCTTGGGCTCACATGGCCTAGCAAGGGTAGCTCTTGTTTTCGTTTTCAAGTATTAAGCTGGTTTTCTTTCTAGGCCAATCCACACAATTACGATGCATGGTTTGATTATTTACGCTTGGTAGAAAGTGATGCAGAAGCCGAAACCGTGCGAGAAGTCTATGAAAGAGCCATTGCCAATGTGCCGCCAATTCAGGAGAAGAGGCACTGGAAGCGCTATATCTATCTCTGGGTCAACTATGCACTCTATGAAGAGCTGGAGGCAAAGGTGAAAAACGGAAACACGTACCAGCCGTGAATGGCTTCCTCAATCCTGTGCTTATAACTCTGCTGTTGTAGAGAGTAACTAAAACTTATAATCCTTGAAACAAAGGCAATTAGTGTTAAATGTCAGTGGACCTCTGTTCAGCCATACGGTTGTATATTCACTCTGTAATGTTTCAGAGTATGGTTGCTTGTTTGCTTTTTAGCCTCTTTGAGGCATAATGAGATGTCACTTGGTTGGAACCTGAAGGACACAGTGATCCAGCCCTTAGTGTAATTATGTATAGTTTCCTCATAAATGGGGATCATGGCTAGGTTGTACATTTTTGCTTCTGGTAAAGATCAAGTGGCATTTGCAGAGGTTGGCAGTGTGTAAATTAACAGAAAAAGATGAATTTCATGCTATTGACCTGAGAATGTAAAACACTCTTGTTTCTTTCTGCTGTCAGGCAAAAAAAAAAAAAGCCTTTCTAAAAGAAGCACTCAGAGTTTGATGGCTATTTTGTTGGTGATTCTTAGACCAAAGTTTGACGGCCGAAGGTAGTTCACATTTTTCATCATAAATGACAGGGCTTGAAAACAGCAACTTGTGAAAGTATGTTCAGTATTGGGGGTGTTCATTTTTATTAGTAAAATTAGTAACTTCTAAAATTAGTATCAGCAGAATTTGTGAAATTTTCTTCTTCTGTTACAGGATCCTGAGAGGACAAGACAAGTGTATCAAGCCTCTTTGAAACTAATTCCTCACAAAAAGGTATGTTTGTTCTAAAGTGTTTAGTTCCGAACAGTCAAAATCCTGCTTCTGTTACTCATAAAGTCATTCAGTGAAATATATTTATTATTGAATATTTCTTTGTGCTAGGCACCATGGAAAATACAAATAACCAGATATGCTCCGTTGTCGAATTGGTGTATGTCCTGCTGTGTTATGTTCTCAACAAAAAGAAATAAATTATTAAAAAAAAAAAAATTCTCTTTGCTGCCAAAAAGAGCTCACCGTCCAGTTGAGAGGACATGTGTAAAGTAACAAACGAGTAGGACAGATGACATGTGAAAGTCAGAGGAACAAGGGTAATTTAGTAAACTGAGCCAAAGGAGGAAGACCCACAGGCAGAGAGCACGTGGCATGTGGGGGACGAACGACCAGGTGTCTGTCAGCCAACAGGCGTGTGCCCACGCAGGAGTGAACACCTGCATTTTCTGTCTGTGTCTGAGAGGCTATCTCTGAGCATTTCCCAGCATGAGATACAAAGTATTTTTTCTTCTGTAAAAATACTGAGTTACCTTCTAGATGAGCAGTGGGACATTCAGCTCACTAACAGCCGAGAACAAAGCCTGTGGCCATGGGGGCTGCAGTGGCATCTTGCCGTGTCATGAAGTGCAGTAAAGCTTCTAGGTCATGGTGGCTTGTTTGTTTCTAACTTTGATGAAGTATAGTCATCTTTGCTTGTAAAAAAGCAAAATAAATCCTTCCTAGCTCTGAAGTTGTAGGGGAAACTGTCAGTGGCCTTTAGTTAATTTAAATTAACTAAAGCTAAATGTTTCTTAAGCTAAATGTTTTTGTGCTTTTGTTTTCTAGTTCACATTTGCCAAGATGTGGTTGCTCTATGCACAGTTTGAAATAAGACAGAAAAATTTACCATTTGCCCGAAGAGCTTTGGTGAGTAAAGGACCAGAAGCATCAGTCAGTTCTGTGGGGAAGAAAATGTCAGTGCTGACAGGCCATACAATTCCTGTCAAAAAAGCAGCAGAGATGTCATGCCTCTGTAGCCCATACATGTTAGAAAACACATAGCCTTTGAATAAAAATCAGATGGTCATACTTTAAATTGTCCTTACTGGGTGGGACAGATGAACATTCTACCTCACAGGAAACTTCTGTAGCCACCAGTTGCCAGACCTTTTTTAAAACTAGAATTAGTAGTTGTATTCTGTGCAAAATTACTGTTGTGTTAAATGCACCTCTTTTATTTTTTTATAATGTACTTCTCAACAGTTGTTCTAAAATTCTTTAATAAGATCAGGTTCTGTGCTTTACGCTGATAAGCTACTTGCACCCGGCTCTGGGCAGCAAAGAGCCCTGGTGGCGCAATGGTTAAATGCTTGGCTGCCACCTGGAAGACTGTCTGTTGGAACCTACCTGAGGCTCCTCGGGAGAAAAGACCTGGCAATCTGATCCAGTAAAGATTACAACCTAGGAGACCCTTCGGGCAGTTTTGCTCTGTCATGTGGGGTCGCTATGAGTCAGAATCGACTCAGTGGCACACAACAACAATGGGCAGCAAGGAGGCTTCGTTTTTAGTTACTTATAAGAGGTTTTATACATCTGACATCCATATTCCCTAAGATATCCTGAGTTATTTGAAGTATAATCCAAAAAGTTGTCCCAACCCTTGTGGAATGCTGCCCCTTGCTAAGCAGATAACAGTGAGCACAGGCTCTCTTGTCAGCTGAGTGTCAGGAACCAGCGTGAACAGTGTGGGGTATGACAAGGAAGGAACAGCCATGTATACAGGGACTTCCTCAGCAACAGCCCGCCACTAGGGCAGATGGACAATGTCTGGGCACAAGTTGAACCCACTAAGGTATCACAGTGGTTTGATCATTTTATTTTCCAGGGAACTTCCATAGGCAAATGTCCAAAGAACAAATTATTTAAAGGCTACATAGAATTGGAGTTACAGCTTCGAGAATTTGACAGATGCCGGAAGCTTTATGAAAAGTTCCTGGAGTTTGGACCTGAGAATTGTACCTCTTGGATTAAATTTGCAGAGTTAGAGGCGATCCTTGGGGACATCGAGCGAGCCCGGGCCATCTATGAGCTAGCCATCAGCCAGCCTCGCCTGGACATGCCAGAGGTGAGGGTCTCAAGCTGGATATAACTTCGCTCTAGAAGCTTCTCTCATATTATCTTGATGGCTGTCTAACTCTGTGTGCATTATCTAACTGTGTGCATTTTAGAATATAAAGACCAGCTAACTAACCTCCAAAAAAAAAATTTTTCTTTTTTTTTTTAACTAACCTCCAGTCTTTTCTACCCACAGGAGGACTTTCTGTTTTTAGGATAGAAAGGTGGGGGAGGGGTATCAGCCCTTCAGTCTGATAACCAACCCAAACAAAACCGAACCCCTTGCCATCAAGTTGATTTTGACTCATAGCGACCCTACAGGATAGAGAAGAAATGCCCCATAGGGTTTCCAAAGAACGGCTAGTGGATTCTAACTGCCGGCCTTTTAGTTCGCAGCTGAGCTCTTTCTTAATCACTGCTCCACCAGGGCTCCAGTCCAACACCTGCTGACAGTAAGTCCCCAGTGTGACACCCAGGGTGAATTGGGATACGTGTAATGGGTGATTGGCCCCCTTACTCCTGAGGGGGCGAGAAGGCCAGGCAGGGCAATAGCTAGCAGGCAACCCCATCTTAGAGATTAAGGGAGTTGGAGGGTGAGATTCTCCTGACACAGTCTGGCCTGGGCTGGGCCAACAAAAGGAGCTCCAGCTAAATCAGGATGTTTCTGGTGTTAGCGCGGCTGCTGGCTGAAGTCCTGGCCACAGCTTGGAGTCATCCCATCAGTATTTCAGCTTGAGCCACAAGGTGGTATCTAGGACCAATTTGAATCTCTCAGGAGCCAAGGAATCCAGCCCAGCCGTTTTGTTAATCTTGTGCTAATACGACCCTGCACCTAATGGTTTGGGTCCTCCTGAGCACATTAGGGCAGGATTCTTTGTATCACTGGTTCCGTCAGTTCCGTCAGTTCATCCACTAGACTGCCTGCTCCCAGGGGTCAGGGTCGTATTTTACTCATCCTTGTGCCCTGACAGACTGCACCTAGCAGCTGGGCAGCTGTTCAGTGAATGCATGTTGAGCTCCAGCAATAACAAGGGATTTACAGTGGAGGTGAGGGCAGTACATACTGGTTAATCCAGGCCTGTGTTCTCAGAGTTCCACTGCATCTGCCCGGATCATGAAAAAGTGGCTGGGAGACTCTTGGCAGGTTTTTTTAAGCTCTTCTTGATAAGTCAGCACTTGAAAGACTCTGCAAGAAAATCCCCAAAAAAATGAATCCAAGGCCTTTTTCCTTGTATTCTAGAGTTCTAGCCAAGATTGGTCCAGCCTGTAAATACTGGTACTATTTATTTTATCCACATGCTATTTGTTCTTTAGCTGTTTGGTAAACATTCTAGATTCCTGTCCTTTAAAAAATCATCTATAGAGACCACTAGGTTACTTTAAAACTGAGAAGATAAGGGGGCAGGGAAATTACATGAATGAAAACAGAACAACCAGAACATGCGTTATGAAGAATGTAACCGATGTCACTAAACAATTTGTGTACAAATTGTTGAATGGAAACCTAAAATGCTGTGTAAACCTTCACCGAAAACACAATAAAGCATTGTTAAAAAAAAAAACAAACCTAGATTCCTGGGTTCAGGTTAGATTGGTAGGCAAGATGTTTTTTGAATGGGGGCACCTTGCTTTCTAAATATCAGCGCTAACCTATTAACGGTATCTTTCTTAGGTGCTTTGGAAATCGTATATTGATTTTGAAATTGAGCAGGAAGAAACTGAAAGAACCCGAAATCTTTACCGACGATTGCTTCAGCGAACACAGCACGTCAAGGTATTCTGTGCTTTGTACGTTTTCTTTTGGTGTTGCTAGAATCAGAGGACTTCAGACAATGAAAATACTGTATTTCTGTATTTTTTTTTAATTAATTTAAAATAACTTCTTTTAAACTTGAGAAGCTGTGAGTCTCAGAGGACTTCGGATATTAAGATTACACGAGGTCAGTGTTTATACTTCTTATAAGTTGGATATCACGTGATTGGGGGGGTGGGAGATAAACTCTCGTCAGAATTTTAAGACTATTTCAGATATCTCTAAATAGAAACTGTTCGTATGTTTTATGGAATACTAGATATGAACACATTAGTGTGTTCAGATGTCATTAACTAGAAATTAGCTTTATTATTACTAAATTATTAACTTCTGGATGACATAGCTAATTTGATTCTATAATAACTTTGTTTTCCAAGGTATGGATCAGTTTTGCTCAGTTTGAGTTGTCGTCAGGGAAAGAAGGAAGTTTGGCTAAGTGCAGACAAATTTATGAAGAGGCTAACAAAACCATGCGAAACTGTGAAGAGAAGGAGGAGAGACTCATGTTGCTGGAATCTTGGCGAAGCTTTGAAGATGAGTTTGGAACCATATCTGATAAGGAGAGAGTGGACAAACTCATGCCAGAGAAAGTCAAGAAGAGGAGAAAGGTCCAGGCTGATGATGGGGTAAGAACTAAGCCCCCGGAGCTGTTACTCTCACGGCAAATGACTAGAAAACACACCTGACTTGGAAATTGTACTTTTAAGTGGCATATGTACAATCTTAGGATGAGAGCAGACAGCCTGGAGTAGGAGACAGTTTCCATCTGGTTACAACAGACACAGTGGGGCATATAGTCCAGCCAGAGTTGGGGAGCGGGAGGGGGCTGGTGATTGATTTCTGAAACTAGGCAAAGTGTAGTAACGTTAAGCAGGAAGTCAGGGTGCTGTGAAAGGAAACGGAACTTTCAGTAGGAGCCAGGACCCAGAAGGCTTTGTAGGCCATATCAGGAAGGTTGGTGGGAGTCATGGAAGGCTTTCACACACAAAGTGGCATTACTGGCTCATCTTTTGGCGACATCTCTGCCATCTCCTACCGGCGGACCAGAGGGGCTTCTATTGGAGACAAGCAGACCAGTCAGAGGCTGTTGTAAACGAGGCCGGCGATGAGAGGCTGGAGGCAGGGCAGGGCCTCAGGGAGAGAGTGTTTGGGAGGTGGAGTGAATGGAGGCGGGCTGTGAGGGCAGGAAGTCCGAACGGTAACATACAGGTTTATGGCTTTGGCTACCAGGTAAATACTAGGTACACCTTAAAAAGTCATTTAAAATTGTAACCAGAAGACTGCAAGGTGGAGTTGTAGGCAGGCACTGAATAGCTGCTGCTTGGTCGACTGACTCCAGGAGGAACTATGCTTTATTAGATTTCTACAGTTTTCTCAGTGAGCTATAATTGCAAATACCAATCTGACAGTTACATTTTCCCTCCCAGTCTTTCAGGTTCAGCCCTTGTTCTTTCTGTGAACTTCGATATTGTTTTTAAAATGAAGAAAAGTTGAATTTGAACTCTTTTGAGCTTCCCAGTGAAAATTCCCTCTGTTTTAACCAAAATGTGGGTGTTTCAGCCACATGTAGCGTATCTTTTAATTGCTTTTTTTCTGTAGTCTGATGCAGGCTGGGAAGAATACTACGACTACATCTTTCCAGAAGATGCCGCTAACCAGCCCAACCTCAAGCTCCTGGCTATGGCCAAACTCTGGAAGAAGCAGCAACAGGAGAAGGAGGCCACTGAGCAAGACCCAGATAAGGACGTTGATGAGAGTGAATCCTGACTTTTTTTTCATATTGATAAATACTTTGTTTTTATAAATTAATATTTTGGAACTCCTGTGACTCCTGTAAGTTTCTGTATATTCCACCAGTAACGAATCTGCTGGTGTCTTTTACAGCTACGTTTTGAATTATTTTTAAAATACTCTTGGCTTAGAGTTAGGGGTAAAGTTAGGGTAGGGGGTTTTTAATTGCTGGTTTCTTTATCTGACTGATGCCACGCTTTCCTCACGCGTTTGTCCGTGGCTTGCATTAGGAAGTCCAGTTAACACTTAGCATCTGTTTTAAATGGATTCCAAAATATTTGAAAGGTCTTTTTCTAGAAGTTTTCAGGTTACATTCTGCACTGACTTTGAAGGTGTAGTTTTCCCGTGCTTGTATTCTTCACTAAGATGTTTTTTATGCATTCACCTCAAATCTGTAACTTTTGCAATCTTCAGAGTCAGACTTGAGCTCAGTACCCAGCTCTGCCACTCAGTAATATGTAATTCTTTATTTTCCATTTCGTCATTCGTAAAACGGGGCTAATAATTTGCCAACTCATTTTATAAATTAGAAACCTACCTGGCACATAGTAGGTGCAGTAAATGTTCATTCCCAGCCACTTTCTTATATGCGTTAATCCCTTTTAGAATTGAGTGTGCTCAGATGAACCTCTCAATATCCTTACCTTCTTAATAGTGGGCAGGAGTAGTAAGTGCTTTTTAAAACATTACTTGAAAAAGTCTCTGTGACTGTATTTCTGAACAAGGCTTTTTTTCATCAAGAACATTTTAGTTGAAGTCATTATGCTCTAATCCATTTCCCAAACTGGCAGACCTTTGTAATGGTTTTTTAAAGGACAGTAACAAGCTTGCTCTGAGAAATGATGTCTCATCTTCAGATGAGTTTGAGGAACCCTGGACTAAGGGCTGAACCTTGTTTTTCGAGTCCCTTTATAGTTGGGCTTTCAGGAGCCTTTGATGTGCTCCTGTTCATTACGAATCTCTAGGAAGGATACTGCCATATTGTTTCCCAGATTTAATGGAATTGTTTACTGAAGAGAACCAATAAACCACTCCCAGTTTGCCACAGTAGAAAATGTGCTTGTCACACCTGATACATTAAACTTACCCTTGGTTTAGAGAATGTGTAAAAACACGTAAGATAACCGTTAAATAACGAAACTTAAAGTAACAAAAGAATGATAGATTTGCTGATACCTGTGCTCACATCCTCAAGCAAAAAATATTTGCCTAGATTAACTGATCCGAGGTGCTTTCTTTCTGCCTGGCCTGTTATCTTTCAAGCACGTTTTTCTTGTTTTGCTCGCTGCCCACACTAAACTAGCACTTTGTCTTCAAGATTGCTTTTTACACAAAGAACCAGTAATGAGCCAATTTATTGTTAAACTTGCAAATTTATTATTCACCCAAGGGAATAAAAGCTAGTCAATAATGTTACTAAATTGTAACTTAAAAATAAGATAGTGTTTGAGGGCAGGATAAAAGAGAACTGCTATAGAGTTGCTATGAGTCGGAATCGACTCAACGGCACTGGGTTTGGTTTTTTTATTAGGATAAAAGGCAAATCTGTGCTCACTGGACAAATGTCTGCCACAAGGTGTCAGCTTGGCTCTAACTGCTGAGTAACCCCCATTGCCCAGTGCCATCAAGCTGATTCCAACTCACAGAGACCCTACAGGACAGAGAACTGCCCCGTAGAGTTTCCGAGGAGTGCTTCGTGGATTCGAACTGCCGACCTTTTGGTTAGTAGCTGTTAACCATTACACCACGAGGGTTTCCAGTACAGTCTACTGTAATTTTAATGTCCTTTGAGTAAATCAAGGGGTGAAATGAAAGCAGGTCAAAATGCTAATGTAAGTGACTAGTCATGGAGTTTTTCTAGAATTATCTGTTATGTTGCATGTATGCATAAGAAAAAATTACTTCTCAAGTACTCAATGTAAACTCCTAACACTTTGTGACAAGTGCCAGTGTGAAACACATGAAGGAAATATTCTCTCACGGGAGAACAAAAAGGATTCATTTCTCTCTGACCCTAAACTCTACCAAAGTAAGTCCTTTCAAAAGTAAAAGCTTTTTCATAAAAATCATTCCTCATGGCTTTTTCTCTAGCTGTTCTTTTCACTCTCTGGGTATTTTCAGATGTTACAGGTGATGAAAATACATGGTGGGCCTGTGATCTAGTTGTACGGCTTTTCTATAGGAATTATGTTCTTTTTCCCCTTAAAAAAAAAATCTCAGCCTCTTTATATTCAGAAAGGAAAGACTTACTTAAGCAATGTATTGTCAGAAGCGACCAAGGATCAGGGACTGTGGGGTAAGAAGGAAGCTTAGGTATGCCGGGCTGTGATCCAGGTGTGCATAAAATCATGTAAAATGCAGTCAGGAAGAGAAATAACACATCCTAAATGATTACTTTTCTCAATTCTGATTCAGTTTTATAAATGACCAACAAACTTCCATAAAACATTTGTAGGATCAACAGTGTATTTTATTATACATCTTAGATTTATACATTTCATATATGCTTTTAAAGCTTCAATTAACAAACAGCTGAATACAAAATAAAAAATACATAGGAAGCAGTGGTTCTCAGGCATGGAGATTAGGAGGAAATCGGAGCGAGTTTTTCCCTAGCATTTAGTGATGATTACGAACCGTGACAGTGGAATGTCTCCTGACCTAGCTGCCTTTCTGACTGAATTTTATTACAGTGAACAGCTTTGTTGTTGTTGTAAGCCATCAAGTTGACTCCGACTCCCTGGCGACCCACTAGGTCAGAGTAGAACTGCCCTGTAGGGCATCCTAGGCTGTAATCTTTCAGGAGCAGGTCACCAGGTCTTTTCTCCCATGGAGCTGCTGTTGGGTTTGAACCACCGACCTTTCGGTTAGTAGCTGAACCCTTAACCATTGTACCACCACGGCTCCTTTAAATAGCTTTTGTAGGTATGATATTGCATAAATTTATAACCTGTATTTTCTTGACGTCTTCAAGACCTAAACGATTATTTTTCTCCTAATAGAGCTCCAAGATCATCCAATGAAAATAATATTGTCCATAAACTCTCTGGAGCATCTGCCTAAGAACCACTGCCCATGGTTATTCAATGTCTTCAGGCCTCACAGGATGAGGTAATGGTATGATGGATTTCTTCTCTGTGTCCCTGGAGAGTGCTTTCCTCATGTCTGTTAGGAAACAAAAGTTAATATAAGTACCGAAATATAAAAACATTTTATGTAAAACTCTTAAGTGTATAGGTAAAACTACGATACCATAAGCATCCTCGTCAGGCTCCCCGTTGCTGGCTGAATAGTACTCTATGACCGTCCTGTAGACACTGTAGCCCAACTGCTTGTACATGTTGACTGCAACCTGGTTAGATACTCTTACAAAGAGGTCAACAAAAAAGCCACCCTTTCTTTAAAAACAAACAAAAAGGAAAATGTTACAATGTGAGAAACCCTAGAAAACAGATGCATACATGTTAGAATACTTTGTCTTGACCACTCCTAAAATGATAGTAATAGGACCTTACATCTGATTACGCCATGTATCAATTTTTATTAGGATTTATGGTAATCATTTTGTAGTATAAAAAGATGACTTTCTGTGTGCATACTAATAGTGTAAAGCTACAGGTTTTCTCAGAAGATAAGCCCCAAAAAAACATTTTTCTTTAACCACAGTTCTACACCCTGGCTTAAATTACTGCATACTTCGTCATAGTAACTGATGTGCTCATTTTACAAATTAGTCATAGCATACGGTTTTCACTCATACGTATAAACCTATTCCACAATGAAGATTATGAAGCATGACCCTATGTGGCCATGACCCAGGTATAGCTACGGAACATTGGTCGAAGCCCTGAGGCCCCTCCATCAGTGACATTTCCTTGCTCATCCAGAAGTCTCTATACCCTCAATCTTGTGATGACAATCTCCTTGCTTTTTGCTATAGATTTAGCACCTACTTTCTCCTGTTCATGGACTTTATATAGTGGAATCTAACTTTACGTTCTCTTTTGTAATTTGCCTGTCGGTCAGTATTGTGCGATTCAGCCTCCTGTGTAGCTGCAGCTTGTTCATCTCCACCGCTTGTTGCGCATTCCACCGCGTGACTGCACCAGTTGTCCGTGGTCCTACTGATAAGCGTTTCCAGTTTTCACTATTACAAACTACACTGCTGTCAGTGTTCCCGTTGTGTCTCACGGTGCAACATTTAAGGCCAGCAGCTAGAAGTGTCGTTACTGTTCAAGTATACACATCTTCAGCATCTATTAGACGATGCCAAAGTGCTTCCAACCAGACTGTACCAACCACACTCCCGCAGACGTGGGTTGAGTTCCATTCCCATAGTACCAGGGCTTGTTGTATCAAGCATTTATTATTTTTGCCAACCTTAGAGTGTAATGGTATCTCGGCCTTACAGTATGATGGTGTTCAATTTGCACTTCTGATTTCTAACAAGCCTTGAATACCTTTTTGTGTTTACCAGCCATTTGGATTTCTCCTTGTGTATAGTCTGTACAGGTCTTTCACTCTTTTTTTTTTTTTTTCCAGTTGTAGGTCTCTATGTATTCTGGACATTGAACAGTGTTCAATGTTTTGCCAGTATCTTCTAATTTTTGGCTTATTATCCCTATGGTATCTTTTCATGAACAAACTTCCTTAACATCAATGAAGTTGAATGTATGAACCTCTCCTTTACAGTTCACGCTTTTTTGGCTTGTTTAAGAAATTCTTCTCTACCCTGTGGTCATGGAGATACTCTCTACTGTCTTCTAAGGGTTTTTTAGTTTTGCTTTTCATGTCTAGGTTTTTTATGTCTGGTAAGGTAGTAATCTGGAAAAATATTTTCCCACGTGGCTATCCTATCGTCCCATCACCTTTCACACCACTGATCCGCAGTGTCTCCTCTCAGGTATGTCAGGCAGGAATCCACGGGAATCCACGTGTGCCTGGAGCTGTTCCTCCAAGTCTGTGTATGGTCTAGACAACTATCCCAGCCCTGATACACAGTCTTACCACAGTCCGATGGCTGGAGGAGCAGACCCACCCATTGTTATTCCTCAAGAAAACCTTGTCTCTTTTTGGCTCTCTGGATTCCTCTGTACATTTTAGAATCACCTTATCAAGTTGTACAAAAATACTTAGAGATTTTGACTTGATGACATTGCATCTATGGATCACTCTGGGGAGAATTACGAGCTTTACAGAACCAAGCACTATCACCTATGGACATAGTTTCTCTCTCCACTTAGGAAGGTCATCTTTAACGTCTCTCAGTAAAAATTTATCAACCTGAGAGGTCTTGTACAGCTTTTGTCAAAGCACTTGGTATTTCTCAAGGTCACTGCAGATGGCATCTTTTTCTGAATCTTATTTGTATACCGAAATGTAACAGATTTTTATACTAATTTTATATCCAACTTAACTTTTATTCCAAACATTTGTAGATTCAGTGGATTTTCAATTTGTACAATCATATCTGTGAAAAATGTTTTGTTTTTATTTTCTCAATCCTCCTGTCGTTGTTTTTTTGCTTTAATAGTGTCTAGGATTTCAGTAAATTATTAAAGAGGGGCGGACTGCACCCACTATGCTTGTCCCTGATTTCAGGGGAAGAGCATCCAGTGCATCACCACAGAACTCGGTGTCGCCTGCAGGTGTTTGCAGACGCTGTTTTCATGTTAGAAAGTTCTCCCCTCCTGTCTCCTAGTTTGCTAGCAGCTTTGTTGCTGTTTTCCACTAATAAATACCGGATTTTATGAAAGCTTTTCATCAATTCTTGTGTTTTTACTTTGGAACTATGTCATTGGGTACATAAATTCTGACTTGTTATACCTTCCTGATGAGTTACATCTTTTATCAATATGCAATAACCCTTTTTTACTCTGGTAATTGCTGCCTTGAGCTATAACATGATAATTATTCCAGTTTTTCTCCTCCTCGTTTGGAAATTATATACTATTTTAAGTGTATACGTTTTAAAACATGCATATGTATGTATGTACATGTATACACATACACACAAGGATCACTTACAGCTTAGCAACTATTATAAAATGAAAGTTAGATAACAAAAAGGACGGGAGCTTAGTCGTTTTCTACTCAGAGATAATCTATCTTATAAATATATTACATTGTATGTACAAGCTAGTTAGAACCCGCCTCCTCACGCTTGTCCACCATACGATAATGCCACATACTTTTTCTTGTTTTAATAAGGTATGCCATTAATGTGTGTAAACTGTAATCTCGCTAAAAAAATTTTCCCGTTCCTTATTAGGTCTAAGGTGAATTTTTAAAATTATTACAGACTAGAGTTGACTTTTTTTTTCTGCTCTCTTGTCTGAATGACCTCAAATTCCTCTTGCCCCCACCCTGGCTCAGAGTGTTTGCCGGGCCACTATTCTTCAAAACTTACCTTTATTAAATCCATTAATTAAGTAGAAGTGAGGCCTCAAAAGCCCCTCTCAGCAACTACTGGCCACTTATGCATTTGGAGATGAGAAAGAAATGGCAGCCTGACAACTGATTAAACTTACATTTCATCCCTCCTAGTACAGGAGCTGGAAAGGGAGTCTCCTTTTAATGAGGGTGCCTACCAGCTGGTGTCAAACCAGTTACAACTCATGGCCGTCCACGAGTGTCAGACGGGAGCTCCGCGTGCCTGGGGCGGGAGCTGGGCTCCGCGTGCCCGGGGGCGGGAGCTGGGCTCCGCGTGCGTCGGACGGGAGCTGGGCTCCGCGTGCCCGGGGGCGGGAGCTGGGCTCCGCGTGCCCGGGGGCGGGAGCTGGGCTCCGCATGCGTCGGACGGGAGCTGGGCTCCGCGTGCCTGGGGCGGGAGCTGGGCTCCGCGTGCCCGGGGGCGGGAGCTGGGCTCCACAGGGTTTTCAGTGGCTGATTTTTTGGAAGTAGAGCACCATGCTTTTCTTCGGAGGCACCTCTGGGTGGGCTTGAACCTCCAACCTTTTGCTTAGCGGCCAAGCACATTAACTGTTTGTACCACCCCAAGGGCTACATAATGAGGGTGTTTGATATATAAAAATGCCATAACATTGGCAGTTCTCATACTGTCCACTGAGGCACCCCAGAGTACCCCCACAAACTGAGAGGCACCACAGGGTATTTTAGATTTTCAGGGAAAAAAACACAGTGAAACCGGACTGGCAGATTACTAGGTTGAGGCAGTTCACAAATTCAAAGTTAGATTCTGCTATATTTCTTTTTGATGGCATGATACCTTTCTGAAGCTGGGTTTTTAACAATTGCTGTGATTAAAAAAAAAAAAAAAAAAAACAAATAAAAACGTGAAGTGGGAATGCAGGTGGTGGTGTTGAATCTGTTTCCAGGATTTGAGGAGTCATTCAGTGCCCACGTGCACACATATCCCATTAGCAGGCAAACATAGTTATTTAAGAATGAAATAAAAATATTGTTTCTTTCCATATTTTTTTTCCCAAACAGCTATTAGGTTGTTAAGCCATAAGTAAATACTGACTAAGCGGTTAGAACATAACTGCTTAAGCTGAACTGTTAGATATTTCTTTGGGGCTAGAAACACTTTGAAGGAATTACTGAGACACTAAGGGCAACGTAAACAGAATCTGGGTACATCTGCATGGTGGCAAGAACACTTCAAAAAAAACACCTCGAAGGCTGGTCTTAGATTCCACTGGGTACCCAGGTTATGACCTACAGCAGGTCACTCAACAGTCTGCCTTGATTTTCCTCAGTGGCAAAGTGGGGACAATAATACTGCTCTCAATTGTGAGGACTGGAGGCTGAAAATGAAATTCCTGCAAACTTTAAAGCACAAGAGAAATTCAGCCTGAAGGGGGAAAAAACTTGAGATGTTCACCAAGAGAAAAATGGAAATGGTTAGGTTTATTTGAAAAGCAGGCTCTCACCTTTCTGAAATCTCCTCTAACAGCTCCATAAGTTTAGCAGCCAAACCAAGGCGTCGGAATTCCGGGGCGACAGACAGAGCCGTGACGTGCCCGTGCCACTCCTCCCTTGCCACCGAACCTTCTGCTTTCCCCATAACTGCCGACGACAATTTGCATTCAGTAATTAAACACACCTGATTTAGGCAAAATCTGTAACTGCTGTTGGGACATTTTTATTACAAAGGAAACAAATGGCAAAGCTTTGATTTTTAAGTACTATCTGAGGTCATCTGGCTAAGGATTAGTGCTTTTATTTGAATTTCACTTTCAATGTAATGTTAAATCTAATTCTAGAATCAGAATTAGAAAAAGTTTTAAAAAGGGATGATATACTACAAACTAATTTTCAACAAAGAACAAGCATATGTATATTTTTAAAATACAGATTTTATGTGTGTGTATGTGTCCATATAACTGCAACAACCTGTAGCTCAAATTCGTGGTTAGTGTTAACAGTAATTCAATGCCTACAAATAAAGGTATTAACGTGTACCAAATACGTCATGTAGAATTTAACAAATACAGAATGAGAGATCTGAAAAGACAGACACCATGACCGTGTGGCTAACTGGCGTGCCTCCTGGGCCTAGCACAGTGGCGAAAACCGAGATGACGTCAGTAGGTTGTTCAGTAATTGAAAATTCAGGCAAGGAGATTCTAGGCACCATGATTGTACTTCCAAGTCCACAATCTAAAACAATCAGGATGAAAACCTATGGATTAAAACCGCAACTACCTACCCGCAAAAGTACCAGTGGTGTCATACTTACTGTAACCCATTAGCTCTCCACCAGGTGCCTCTGCCACAATGAAGTACTCTGGCCAGTGGGCGAGGTACTGTAAGTAAAAAGGAATCCCATACTAGAGTCACGTTAAGGAGTGTGGGAAGTAATGGACAGTAAGAAGTTCCCTTTAGAAAGTCTATTTGTGACTTTATCCTCAGTTCTGTGTATTTCTATAATCATAGAATTACATGGCATATTTAGGTTACCCTGATTTTTAAGAAACTCCCTGAACATATAACCTCAAATGTGGAATGGAGCCAGCACCACATAAAGCAGAAAACCAGGGCTCCACAGTTCTGTAACGTTTCACTCCTGATCACACTGTCTAAATCTTGGCATAGCGCTTAACTATCACCTGACATTTCTACCTGTTCACTGTCTCCTCTGTCAGAATGGGAGCAGCAGGGATCTCTAGTCTGTTGGCTCTATCCCTAGTGCCTAGAACAGTGCCTGAAACGTAGGAGGTGCTTGGTACATTTATGTTTCCATAATTACAAGGGAAAACTGCAAATTAAGAACTAATGGCCAGTTTCTACCTGGGCTTCAGCGATAGACTGTGAAAATAACTTTTAGACTTAAGTACTTCAAGAAGCAACTTAACCAGTGTTTTCCCTCCAGTGATTTAAATTCTCCACTTCTGTTGGTGCAAATACAGAAACTCATTTACAGAGTCAAACATGTTAAGCGGGAATGCCTGAAAAATTTGCTCATTGCTTAACTCTTCCACCCTAGGCGCCTGTACTATAGACATAGGCGTCTTCTCAGTGGGAGAGGGGATTGCAGATTTATGAGGGGATGCTAATACTCATACATAAAGCAAATTCCTGGAAAAAACCTACTTAGCGTTAAACTCTTCAAACTCTCCTCTGAAGGACAGCTGCTATCTTGCGTACTCCTCAAACATAACCCTTAAAATGGCAGGCCAGCCCATCTTCCTGCCACCCAGCTACTGACATACAATATAACCACTAGGAGCAGACAGGTGACTTTCAAATATGGGTCCACATGGATTACGAGACTTTTTCTGTGAAATTTAGATGTAACTGGAAGCATGCTATATAAATTGATTTGTATCCTGATATTTTTAACTTACTACATGGGTGAAAATTTTTGTCGTTCATAGTTCTTCAAAAACCTTTTTAAAATACTAACGAAAACTAGAGTTTTTTTTTTTTCTTTTTGCTTTTTCTACTCAACTTCATTTCTAACAAGTAGCCATGCTGTTGCCTAGACCTGTAATTAATTTTTACTGCTGTATAGTATTCCACTATGTGAATGAATAAACAAGTTAAATATCCTGTCTCCTGATAATGGGCATCTGAGCCATTCCAATTTCTCAAAATTTTTAAATCCTTCAGGAATACAGCATAATTTATTTTGTTATTGCTGTGTATGAATGTCACTCCAAATCCCCTGTAATAAATACTTTTATGATGATATTACTCAGGGGTCAGCAAACTTTTTCTGTTAAGGTGCCAGATAGTAAATATTTTAGCCTCTGTGAGCCATGTGGTTTTTGTCAAACTACTCAATGTACAAAAGGCACAGACAATATGTAAATTAACTGGCATGGCTATGTTCCAATAACATTTTATAAAAACAGGCTGTAGTTTGCCAACTGATATGACTGCCTCCATTTCTGATTATTTTTGGATTCCAGGAAGTGGAATTACTCAGAAAGATCACAGCAGTTTATACTCTCACCGGCTATTTATGGGAATATTCTCACCCTTGCCAGCATTGAGTTTCAATCATTTTTATTAATTCTTGATAATATGATAGGTAAGATATGGCATCTCATTTTGGTTTCAATTCACGTGTGTTGTAACCATGAGAATAAACTCTCATTAGCCTTCTCTATGCCCTCTTTTGTTAAATTATCAGTTAACAGACCCCTCCTATCTACCTGCAATGGACATGGAGCTTAAATCCAACTGTTTTAAGCTGCTGAAATGTAGGGGTTGTGTGTCAGTGCGTCATAGCCTAGAGTACCCAACTTCACACATCTTGGCCCACTTTTCTATTGGGGAGCATGAGAAACTGCTAGTTGTTACTCCAAATCCTTTCTTTGCTTTAGTAACGATCCCCAGTTTTCAGCTGGGCACATTCTTGGGCAGGTGTTGCATGATACAGGTGCCAGTCAGTGAGCCACAGGAGTGCTGCAGGGTACTTCCCGAAGGTGCCCTTGAAAGGAAGGACACTCCCTCCTCCCCTCTGCAGATCCTGAGGCCAGGAGCATGGTTGTGATGCCTGGTGCTATGGCAGTCATCTGGGAAAGGAAGACAAAAGCTACCCTGGGAATGGCAGAGTGGCTGATCTGCCAGGAGCCCAGTCAGCTGGTGACTTCAGGGAACCACCACCTGCCCTGGACTGCTCATCTCCAGACTTGGTTTACAGCAGAGAGAAATGACCCATCCTGCTGAAGTCACCGTGCTTTCTGTTGTGTGCAGCCATACTCACGACAGAAGAGCAAGGTGGGAAGGGGGGCCGAATGTTAAAGGTTTATGTGAAGTCTATATAGTAACAGTGTGTCAAAGAGATTAAGAAAACTCTTGCTCCCAGTTATTTTTGAATTGCTTTCAATGTTGCTTGTGATATTGCCTGACCTGTAAATTTTTAAAGTTGTGAGTAATTGTCTTTTTCTTTGGTTTTCACCATTTCTTTTATTCTTAGAAAGTCTTCATTTAACTTTTTAAAGAAAGGATACAGTTTCTGTAAGCGGATCCAAGTTACTGAAAGAAATAAGGGAAATGTCAATTAGTAAGCAGAGTTTACAAACGTAGGTTTAAATAGCCCATTAAAACTAAAAGGAAAACAACACATGCCAAATCCACAACCTTAAGACCAACTTTAGGGCGAAAGAAAATGGTTTAAATAAGGGCCAGCTGAGCCGTTACAATGACTATAAAGGTATCTGTATGTTTTCATCTAACTGCTGCTGCTTTCCAAGTTTTTTGTATAGTTACTGAATCTACATCAAAATCTTTCATCTTCTAAAGGGCAGTAAATTGTTAATGCAATGGGAACGATTAGGTGTGCATGGCAGAAGAACAAGGTAGGCCACGCGGGCCCTCCCCACTGTCTCTGGGCCTTCCCTGACAAGTTTTTCTTCCCCTCTTCAGTCCTCTAAGCATGGGCACTCTCGCCGCTCAGCCTTTGTTCCACCCTACATGCTGCTTTTTTTTACATTCCAGCCTGCCCTTCCCCGCTACCCTATTCCTACGCTTTAATTCTGTCTTCTCAGAGGAAGCCTCCCCAAACGGGCTCTGACACTATGCTTCCAACTGCTGTGGAGCTGCCGCACCAGCATCCCCATCGCCAGCACCCCCCCAGTCAGTGTTAACACGGACCTCCTCTTCCATCCCCAGTCAGCTCTCCCCTTCACCTTCCTATCCAGGGAACAGGCTTGAAGCCAGCTACCTTCAACTCTTCTCCCTCACGTGGACCCCATTTCCTCTTCCCACACTCACGTGAATTCTTTAACGATGCCTGACACTCGATGCCTGACACTCACTACGTTTC
The DNA here is from genome assembly GCF_024166365.1 of Elephas maximus indicus. Classification (NCBI taxonomy): domain Eukaryota; kingdom Metazoa; phylum Chordata; class Mammalia; order Proboscidea; family Elephantidae; genus Elephas; species Elephas maximus. The sequence continues at coordinate 61,103,041 of NC_064843.1, read as the reverse complement.
TCCAGCCCAGAAGTTCTTAAACTTTTCCATTTCAGAACCCATTTACACTCTTAAAAATTATTGAGGACCCCAAAAAGCTTTTGTTTGTGGGCTATAGCTATCAATATTTAAAATTTCTGAACATTCATTCAAAAGTAAACCTATTACATAAAAAAAAAACCTATTACATGTTAACATATATAACTTTTTTTTTTTTTTTTAACAAAAGTTACTATATTTTCCAAAACAAAAAAATTTACTGGCGAGAGTGGCACTGTTTTATCAATCTCTTTAATGGCTGGCTTAATAGAGGACAGTGGGATTCTCACATCTGCTTCTAGAGTCAATCTGTTGCAAGATCACACATCTAGAAAACTCCAGTATATACTTGTGAGAGAATGTGTGTGAAAAGACAAAAAAAATTATCTTAGGATTATCATGAAAATAGCTTTAACCTCAGAGTCCTCGAAACAAACGTGGGGACCCCCTAGATGCCCAGGCCACACATGGAGAAGTGTACTTAAGTCCAGTGTGGGGGATTCCTCTCACACTTCTTGATGACTGTTTTTTATTCTCTCAGCTCTCCAACAGGCCTCCGTGCCCCACCCCCCCGCCCCCAATTGATCTCAGCAGCTTCCTACGTCACAGAAAATACAACAGTAAGAAGAAAGCTTCACCAAGGTCCCACAAACCCACAGAAACCATGGATGGAGTGCTGATGAGTAGATGGCACCCATCACTACCTAGAACCCTGCTCCTGCAGTTCTCGCTCGGCTGGAAGAAGTACACAGATATGCTGTACACTTAGCCAGCAAACCTCTCGACAGTTTCCCACTCCCTCTTCACGTGGCTTCCAAGCCCCACCATCCTGGCTTTCCTTCCACGCACTACGCCAGTCTCGTTTACTGGCTTCTCCAGGTCTCTGAGCTCTAATGCATGCGTGTCATGGGATGCCATCCTTGAGCTGTTTTCTACCTACACTCACTGCATCACTGATATCCCCTAGCCTTGTGGTTTCACATACCGTCTATATGGTGTGGATCCCCAATTTCTATCTTCAGCCCAGACCTGAACTTGACACGCCCATGTCCAGCTGCCTATCTGACCTCTCCACCTGAGTGTCTTAAGTGCACTTGGCAGAGAAGCCCAGGTCCTCACAAGGCCAAGGACGGCCTCTCTAAGACCCAGCCCCAGTAACACTGACTTCCCATGCCTAGACTCCCACACTTGCTCTACTCCAGCCACACTGGCCTTCTCCCTGGATCTGAAACAGGTCCCTCTGCCCTCTGCCTGGAAGCTCCCCTACCCCAGATCCACATCCCACTCCCTCACTTCCCCTGGATCTTTCTTTTCAATGGCATCTGTCCTGAACACCCTCTCTGCAGCTGAATCCCCACTTGCTTCCTATTTTCCTTCCTTGCTTTTTTTTTTTTGCTTTGTATTTAACATTCAATCCTACATGTTATATTTACCTATTTCCCCCCTAAAATGTAAGTTACATGGAGGCACCAGTTTTTGTCAGTTTTGTTCAATGCTGTATCCCCAGCACAAGCATATAGCAGACACTCAAATATCTTTCCAAGAATAAATAAAAGATGTGTTAATTGCAATGTTTCTATATCCACTGCATCTTTCCATCCCTACTGCAACACCCCAATCCAGTGATTCTCAGAATTTTCTACCAAAGTGCCCTCATTAGGAAGAGAGAATTAGGAGAAAACTGGCATATTCAGAAGAGGACTTTTAACAAACCAAATGGTTCTTTAAAATCTAACGTTTTATCAGAAATGTTCGTGTATATTTTCCTTCTACTCCATTCACCTTCATATAAGTGTTGTCCCTTCCTAGGCCATCAAGAGGCTTTGCCTTGTCTGTTCTTGAAGCTTTAAGGTGCCCTGTCACCTCCCAGGCTGCACCTCCCAAACCCAAACCTTTGTCAAGTCGTCATCTCTGGGGCACTGCCAAGGCCCCTAGGTGACTCACTGCCCTGTTCTACCTCTTCTAATCACCTCACATCCCCAGTGATGCTGCTGCTGCTGCTGCTGGTCAGGGCCCCTCCTTTTGAGAACCACAGCTCTAGAGCCAATGGCCTTGGATGGGACTCCCCACTGCACCCAGGCCCACCTCAGGCTCTATCACCTGTACCTTAGTTTACTCAGCCATAGCTCACAGGCTGTGGGGATTCAGTGGGTTATTCTGTGGGAGACTGAGAACAGTGGCAGACTCCTGTGTTAACTATGCTGCTTTGACCAGGGCAGGCCCAGCAGGTTATTCTCCTCACAGGAGCAAATCTAAATTCCTCAACAATGGAGCCAAAGTTCAGCTTCTCTCTGACTACTCAGTTACAAAAACCTCCCCACTATATCCACCTTGGAGCTCTGGTGGCACACTGGTTAAGGGATTGGCTGTTATTAAAGGTTGGCAGTTGGAATCCACAAGCTGCTCCTTGGAAACCCTATGGGGCAGACCCACTCCATCCTATAGGTTCTCTGAGTCGGAACCGACCCCACAGCAGCAGCTTTTTTAATACCCAAGTTGATCTCCTCTGTGGTCTGACCACCCCGCCCACTTCTCCCCTCCACACCCTCTCCCTGTTCTCTGGCCGGCTTATCAACTTTATGCCTCCTCGAAGCCGCCTCCCTCTGTGAAGTTTCCCTGGCCGCCCATTCTAACCCTGCCATCTCAACGACCGGGTCCTCAGTTTTCACATACTACCCTGCGCTCTTCCAAAGTGGAGCCGGGACTGACAGACGATGGGACAGGCAGATACGTGATGAAGCCAACGCAGCAAAAGGTTAACTGTGGGATCCAGGTGATGTGTCTACAGGCGTTCGCAGTAAAACTTCTGCCCCAACGTTCAGAAGTTTTCCTTTTCTTTAGGAAAGAAAAAGGTAGCTGCACGTTACAGGTCCTGCCTGACAGCGCTGTGCGCACGGAGAAGGGCGTCTGCCTGGGAGCGGAGCTGCAGGAGCACGTGACAGACAGCCCCCGAGGGCGGCAGCCGCGGCCGGGCTGCGGGGACCGCAGTGTCAGCAGGCGGCCCTGCGCCAGCCGAACCCCGGGGACCCGCCGCACGGCCCACGCTCCGCGCCGGACACCCCGGCCTCCGCCCAGCTCGGCCGCGCTCACGGCCAGGAGGCGGCAGGGAGGGCCCCGCGGGCCCGCAGGGGCGCACGGGAGACGCCGCAGGCCCCGGGACCGGAAAGGCCGGCCGGCACGCCGCGACCGCTCGGGGCGCCTCACTCACATGTTGTTGAAGCGGAACAGGTCGTCGCACGTGAAGGCTCGGAGCGTGGTCATCGCGCCGCCGCGGAAGTCGGCTCGCCGCGCCCCCGCCCCGCCGGAAGTGGCCCCGCGGCCGGCAGGCGGGCGGGGAACTACTTCCGGGCCACGGGTTGCTGGGCAACGACTGGCCGCGACGCAGCTCCCCCTGGTGGCCAGATCCCGCTCCTGTAAAGTGGTGGTCTCTCTTTTCAGAGCCTCATAACCCCGCCTTAGAAATGACTGAATAAAAAAGGCGATGTGATCACCTGGGAAGGAGGAAAAAACTGCCAGGAATTAAGAATCAAAACCAGAAAAGCAGGGTTCAGAATCACGTGCGAGCCTCATGGGAAAAAGAAAGCAGCAGGTGGAGTGGAATGGGAAAATTCATGGTCCAGAGTGGCACTGTCCCATAGAAACATGAAGTGAGCCCCATATCTAGTTGTTGTCATTGTTAGTTGCCACTGAGTCTGATCCGACTCATGGCGACCCCACGTGTGCACAGTAGAACTATGCTCCGCAGGGTTTTCAAGGCTGTGACCTTTCGGAAGCAGATTGCCAGGCCTGTCTTCCAGGTGCCTCTGGGTGGGTTCTAACTGCCAACCTTTCGGCTAGTCGTCAAGTGCTTAACCATTTCCACCACCCAAGGACTCCATATTTTCTGCTAACAACATTTAAAAACATAAAAGAAAGGCAAAATAATTTCAATAATATATTTTGCCCAATATATCCAAAATATCATTTCATCATAAAACAAAACGTTAGTGGGATATTTTCTTCGTACTAAGTCTGTGAAACCTGATATACATTTTACATTTGCAGCATATTTCAATATGTGAGCTAAACTGTCAACAGAGATATGTGTTCTATATTTAGATTTCATAAAATATATGACTAAAAAGTAGATTCACATACCCCAGTGGTACCAAACATACTGTCTTCAAGTAACTGAATTGAACATATTTTAAATTTTAAGTTAATAAAAATAAAAATTAAAAATTCCATTCTTCAGTCGTACTAGCTACATTTCAAGTGCTCAGTACCCTCATGTGGCTAGTGGCTACCATATTGGACACATAATTTCAAACACTAACAAATGAGCATATTCTTCCCACTTTTGAAGATTCCGTCCCCTCACTCCTTTGCAAAGCAACTACTGTGGTCTCTTAGGTGACTGGCTGCACGTCAAACCAACGCAAATAACCCTCAAGAAGAAGTCATACCCCTATCTTTGGGGCCCCAAGTTGCTCCACAGGTGCCTCCTTAGCAATCCCCTGCCCAGACATGTGGCTCAGACATTGAAGGAGGAGAAGGAGAGAAAACAGATGGTTGAGGAAGCAGGTAAGCCCAATAAAGATCGCCAAAGGCCCAAGCTCAGCTCCAGTCATTGTTTCCAACCTCAATAATCAAGACACATTAGTGTAAACACACCTGTAAGAGTCCGTAAGTGGTGCAAATTCATGTCCACAGGTACTAGAGATGCCCCAGGAGGGCAAAATGAATAAGCACAGACAGTTGCTGCCATGCATTTTAAACAGGGAAAATTTTTAGAGGCAGTTTTGTATTAACAAGATTAAATTTTATTTCAGCATTAAACCAAGCACATTAACTGAATGTCAAAGGTTGAGTTTTAGAAGAAAGAACAATCACAGTTGTCATACAAATATAAAATGAACATGTCAAAATTTTATTTAATTCATTAATTAATAAAAGAACCAATACAACAGGAACAGACAAATGCATGCCTATGTTCATTGCAGCATTATTCACAATAGCAAAAAAGTGGAAACAACCTAAATGCCCATCAATAGATGAGTGGATAAGTAAATGTGGTACATATGTACAATTGACTACTACTCAGCAGTCATGAAAAATGACATCTTACAACGTGGATGAACCAGGAGGACATTACATTGAGTGAAATAAGTCAATCACAAAAAACAAATATTGTATGCTTTTTTATAAAATTATGCAAACAGGTAAATACACAGAAACTGATGTTCATTGTACACCCAGAATGCTCCTTAGAAGCAAGAATGGCGAGACTACGTCTCATAATTTGGCCATGTTATCAGGAGGGATCAGTCCCTGGAGAAGGACATCATGCTTGGCAAAGAGGAGGATAAACGAAAAAAAGCAAGACCTTCAAACAGATGGACTGACAAAGTGATTGCAACCATGGGCTCAAACAGCAATGATTGTGAGGATGGCACGAGACTGGGCGGTGTTTCATTCTGTTGTGCTTAGGGTCACTATGAGAAGGAACCGACTCAACTGTATTTAACAACAACAACAATATTCATTAGTGGTTCAGGGAAGGGAGGGGTAAGAGGGAGACATACTCCTTAGGTAGTAGTCATTTTTGTTTATGGAAATGAGAAAGGTGTTACCAAATACGGGTGAAGTTTGCACAGCATGATGGATGTAATTGATGTCAATAAGATGTATATATGGAAAAAGGATGAAGAGACAAATGATAGGTTGTGTATGGTTTTGCAACAATAACAACAGCCAAAAAAAGGGGGGGGAGAATACAGATGCTGATACTAATTGTTGTTGTTGTTAGGTGCCATCGAGTTGATTCTGACTCATAGCAACCCTATGTACAACAGAATGAAACAATGCCCAGTCCTGTGCCATCCTCACAATCCGTGCTATGCTTAAGCCTATTGTTGTGGCCACTGTGTCAGTCCATCTCATTGAGGATCTTCCTCTTTTTTGCTGACCCTCTGCTTCACCAGGCATGATATCCCTCTCCAGGGACTGATCCCTCCTGAAAATATGTCCAAACTATGTGAGACAGTCTCACCATCCTTGCTTCCAAGGAGCATTCTGGTTATATTTCTTTTAAGACAGATTTGTTCATTCCTTTGGCAGTTCATGGTATATTCAATACTCTTCACCAACACCACAATTCAAAGGCGTCAGTTCTTCAGTTTTCTTTATTCACATGCATATGCGGCGATTGAAATCACCATGGCTTGGGTCAGGTGCACCTTAGTCTTCAAGGTGACATCCTTGCAATGATATTCCTGGTTCCGCATCCTCTTCTGAATCCGCTTAGAATTTCTAGCAGTTCCCTGTTGATACACGGCTGCAGCAGCTTTTGAATGATCTTCAGCAAAATTTTACCTGTGTGTGATATTAATGATATTGTTTGATAATTTCCACATCTGGTGGGATCACCTTTCTTGGGACTAGGCATAAACATAGATCTCTTCCAGCTGGTTGGTCAGGTAGCTGTCTTCCAAATTTCTTGGCCTAGATGAGTGAATACTTCCAGCGCTGCATCTGTTCATTGAAACATCTGAACTGATATTCCGTCAATTCCTGGAGCCTGGTTTTTCGCCAGTGCAGCTTGGACTTCTTCCTTCAGTACCATTGGTTCCTGCTCATATTGTACCTCCTGAAATGGTTGAACATCAACCGATTCTTTCTGATATGGTGACTCTGTGTATTCTTTCCATCTTCTTTTGCTGCTTTCTGAGTCATTTAATATTTGCCCCGTAGAATCCTTCAATATTACAACTCGAGGCTTGAATTTTTTCCTTAGTTCCTTCAGCTTAAGTAATGCAGAGCGTGTTCTCCACTTTTGATTTTCCATCTCCAGGCCATTGCACATGTCATTATAATACTTTGTCTTCTCCAGCTGCCGTTTGAAATCTTCTGTCCAACTCTTTTACTTCATCATTTCTTCCTTTCACTTTAGCTACTCAATGTTGAAGAGCAAGTTTCAGAGTCTCTTTTGACATCCATTTTGGTCTTTTCTTTCTTTCCTGCCTTTTTAATGACCTCTTGCTTTCTTCATGTATGAAGTCCTTGATGTCATTCCACAACTCATCTGGTCTTCGGTCATTAGTGTCCAGTGCATCAAATCTATTCTTGAGATGGTCTCTAAATTCAGGAGGGATATACTCAAGGTTGGCTCCATTGACTTATTCTAATTCAGTTTCAATTTGAACTTGCATATGAGCAATTGATGGTCTGTTCCACCTCGTTCTGACTGATAATATTGAAGTTTTCCATTGTCTCTTCCCATAAAAAAAAAAAAATGTAGTCAATTTGATTTCTGTGTATTCCATCTGGCAAGGTCCAGGTATATAGTCACCATTTATGTTGGCGAAAGAAGGTATTTTTAATGAAGAAGTCATTGGTCTTGCAAAATCCTATCATGAGATCTCCAGCATCATTTCTATCACCAAGGCCATATTTTCCAACTACTGATCCTTCTTCTTTGTTTCCAACTTTCACATTCCAATCTCCAGTAATTATCAATGCACCCTGACTGCATGTTTGATCAATTTCAGACTGTAGAAGTTGGTAAAAATCTTCAGTTTCTTCATCTTTGGCCTTAGTGGTTGGTGCATAAATTTGAATAATAGCTGTCTTCCTTGTAAAAAAAACAACCAAACCCACGCCGTCGAGTCGATTCCAACTCATAGCGACCCTACAGGACAGACTAGAACTGCCCCATAGAGTTTCCAAGGAGCACCTGGTGGATTTGAACTGCTGACCTTTTGGTTAGCAGCTGTAGCCCTTAATCACTACGCCACTTGTAGGCGTATGGATATTATCCTATCACTGACAGCATTATACTTCAGGATAAATCTTGAAAAGTTCTTTTCGACGATGAATGCAAGCCCATTCCTCTTCAAGTTGTTCCCAGCATAGTAGACCATACGATTGTCCGATTCAAAATGGCCAATACCTGTCCATTTCAGCTCACTAATCCCTAGGATATTGATCTTTATGGGTTCCATTTCATTTTAGACAATTTCCAATTTTCCTAAATTCATACTTTGTACATTCCACATTCTGATTATTAATGGATGTTTGCACCTGTTTCTTCTCATTTTGAGTCATGTCACATCAGCAAATGAAGGCCCTGAAAGCTTGGCTCCATCCACGTCTTTAAGTTCGACTCTATTTTGAGGAGGCAGCTCTTCCCCAGTAGTCTTTTGAGTAACTTCCGACCTGAGGGGCTCATCTTCTGGCACTATATCAAACAATGTTCCACTGCTATTCATAAGGTTTTCACTGGCTAAATCTTTTTAGAAGTAGACTACCAGGTCCTTCTTCCTAGTCTGAGTCTGGAAGCCCAGCTGAAACCTGTCTGCCATGGGTGACCCTGCTGGTACTTGAATACCGGTGGCATAGCTTCCAGCATCACAGCAACATGCAAGCTCCCACAGTAGGACAAGCTGACAGACACGTGGGGGCTAATACTAATTAGACACAACCAATTACCTCATGAGATTAGTTCTCTTGGTTTGGAGGCTTAGTTAGGGCTGTGGTCTTGTGGGACAATTCAGTTAATTGTTATAAAATAGTTCTTTTTTTCCCCAACATTTTATGTTTTAGGTGAATGTTTACACAGTAAATTAGTTTCCCATTGTTCTAGGGTAAAATCACCACAAAGTTACAGTAGAACAAACAGAAAGGTTTTTTTCAGCCTATGTTCAGAGGCAAAAGTAGGAAGCGCACAAGCATGCTGCTAGAGCCATGTCTGTCTGAGTCTGAGGAACATTACAGAATCATCGGTAGATATTAACAACACAAATGGGCAAAACCATTGAAAGCTCCACCTTTTCAAAGATTGGTTGAAAACTGTTAAGTCACTGTGATTCTACATTTTGAATCTCCTTTCTTCACAATCATTGGTACAGGTTTCAGTAGCGACAGTCAGGAGGGTCCTCACTGGTCCAACAAATCTTAACTATTCACTAAATGCTAACAGAAAAAGACTGGAAACTATGTGGATCTTTAATGCTGTTTATGATTTGTTTATGTGAACGTTCCCTAAAAGATGTTTTCCAAGATTGTCCTAGCTATTGTCTCTGCACCTCAGGGCCCAGTTGATGTGTCCTTGTGGGTCCTTGTGAGTCCAGCTTTAGCTGGGTCACATTCCTTATGCTCAAGGGCAAGGAATAATGGCTTTAATTGCCTCCTAAATCACCATCCAGCAATTTACACACAAATTGTTCCTTGATGTTTGTTGTTATTCCCGCAATGTGTCAGCCCTCTCCCCATTTCCACCCTGTCTTCCCTATTTCTATCCCTCCGGTTTCCCTGCTCCTCCTTGCCTTCTTATCTTTGTTTTTGGGCAAATGTTGCCTATTTGGTCTCGTATAGTTGATTGCTCTAAGAAGCACATTCCTAATGGGTATTATTGTTTATTTTATAGGCTAATCTATTATTTGGCTGCAAGGTGACTTCTGAGAGCGGCTTCAGTTCCAGGTCAAACAGGTGTCTTAGGGTGATAGTCTCGGGAATTCCTCCAGTCTCTAACAGTCCAGTAAGGCTGGCCTTTTTTTTATGAATTTGATTTTTGTTCTATTTTTTCCTCCCTTGCTAACCAGGACCTTCTATTTTGTCCCTGGTCAGAGCTGTCAGTAGTGGCACCCAGGCATCATCTAGTTCTTCTGGTCCCAGGCTAGAGGAGGCTGTGGTTCGTGTGGTCCATTGGTCCTGTGGACTAGTTGCTTCCTTGAATCTTTGGCTTCCTGCACTTTCCTTTGCTGCAGCAGAGAAGAGACTAATAGCTGTATCTTAGATGGTCATTCGTAAGCTTTTGAGACCCCAGATGCTACTCACCAAAGTATGATGTAGAATATTATCTTTATGAACTACGTTATGCCAATTGACCAAGATGTGCCCCAAGACTATGGTCCTTAGGCTTCAAGCCAGGTGTGTTTGGGTATGTCTAAGAAGTTTCTTTAATTGTGTCCCCTATGTATTCTATTTATAATGTAGTTCTTTATGTTCTACCTTCCAGTATGGTGAGTAGTGTCTGAGGTCTTAAAAGCTTATAAGCAGCCATCTAAGATACAATTATTGGTCTTTATTTGTCTGGAACAAAGCAAAAGAAGGAAACCTAATAATCAGAGAAGGAACAGGACTACAGGACTAACTGTCTACATGAGCCACTGCCTCAGCCACTCTGAGACCAGAAGAACTAGACTGTGCCCAGCTACTGCTACTGAAGGTTCTGATCAGGAACATAATAGAAAAATCATGACAAAAAGGGAGAAAAATTTGGAACAGAACTTCCAATTGTTGAAGAATCCAGGTTTACTGGACCTACTGAGTCTGGAGGCGTCCCAGAGACTATGGGCCTCAGTTGCTCTTCATACCTTGAACTGAAAATTTGCCCTGAAGTCACCTTTAAATAAGTAACAGTTTAGCCCAAAGAATAAAGAAGATTGTCATTCTTGAGTACTGCGTTACTTAAAAAAAAAAAAAAAAAAAAAATCTGTAAGTAGACCAAAGGCTCAACAGCTATTTTAAAGCTGGGAGATTAAGTGAATGGGAATGAAGCAACTAGATCAGAAATAATGAGAATTATTATTATAATAATGAGACACAATGTCACTCATTGTTATGCCTAGAAGCTGTGGAATGGGAGAGGGTTTTGCCACGTACGTTTTCATCAAAAGTAAAATTTTAAATAAATTCCACTTTTTTTGGCAAAAATTGACAAGATGATCCTAAAATTCATATGGAAATTCATATGCAAGTGATCCAGCATAGACAAAACAATATTGAGAAAGAAGACCAAAGTGGAGGGAATTCACACTTCACAACTTTAAAAACTTACTGTGAAGCTACAATAATCAGAAAATGTGACCCTTGTACAAGATAGAGCTATCAATTCTATCAATGGAATAGAATCAAGAGTACAAAAATAAGCCTTCGCATTCTTAAAAAAAAAAAAAAAAAAAGCCAGTACAACATTACAGCTGGTTCGAAGGAGAATTTAAAATAATAAGACAATTAGGAATGCTGAAATGAATAAACCAAGAGCTGTATAAACCTGGCCAATATCTACAGAGCGATAATCAATTGCTTCTTCACTAGACACAACATAATGCATTTGTGGTGCTGTGGACAACAAATATTAGCATTACTATCAGTTTCAACCCCCGTGCGTCTATCAGAGAAGATGGAAAAGGTCAGTATCACCAGTAAGAACAAGGCCAGGGGCCAACTGCGGAACAGACCATCAATTGCTCATATGCAAGTTCAAGGTGAACCCACTGCCATTGAGTCGATTCTGATTCATGGCGACCCTATAGGACAGAGTGGAACTGCCCCATAGCGTTTCCAAGGAGTGCCTGGCAGATTCGAACTGCCGACCTTTCGGTTAGCAGCCGTAGCACTTAACCACTATGCCACCAGCAAGGTGAAGCTGAAGAAAATTAGAACAAGTCCAAGAGAGCCAAAGGACCATCTTGAGTATATCCCACCTGAATTTAGAGACCATCTCAAGAATAGACTTGATGCATTGAACAATAATGACCCAAAGACCAGACCAGTTGTGGGATGACATCAAGGACATCATACGTGAAGAAAGCAAGAGGTCATTAAAAAGGCAAGAAAGAAAGAAAAGACCAAAATGGATGTCAGAAGAGACTCTGAAAGTTGCTCTTGAACGTCAAGTAGCTAAAGCGAAAAGAAAAAATGATGAAGTAAAAAAACTGAACAGAAGATTTCAAAGGGCAGTTCGAGAAGACAAAGTATTATAATGACATGTGCAAAGACCTGGAGATGGAAAACCAAAAGGGAATAGTATGCTCAGCACTTCTCAAGAACTAAAGATGAAATTCAAGCCTCGAGTTGCAGTATTGAAGGATTCTATGGGTAAAATATTAAACAACACAGGAAAAATCAAAAGATGGAAAGAATGCACAGAGTCACTATATCCAAAAAAATTGGTCGATGTTAAACCATTTCAGGAGGTTGCATATGATCAGGAACCTATGGTACTGAAGGAAGACATCCAAGCTGTACTGAAGGCACTGGTAAAAAACACGGTTTCAGGAATTGACAGAATACCAACTGAGAAGTTTCAACAAATGGATGCAGCACTGGAAATGCTCACTCGTCTATGGCAAGAAATTTGGAAGATAGCTTCCCGGCCAACCGCTTGGAAGAGATCCATATTTATGCCTGTTCCCAAGAAAGGTGATACAACCAAATGCAGAAATTATCAAACAATATCATTAATATCACACACAAGTAAAATTTTGCCAAAGATCATTCAAAAGTGGCTGCAGCAGTATATCAACAGGGAACTGCCAGAAATTCAAACCGGATTCAGAAGAGGACATGGAGCCAAGGATATCATTGCTGATGTCGGATGGATCCTGGCTGAAAGCAGAGAATACCAGAAAGATGTTTACCTGTGTTTTATTGACTATGCAAAGGCATTGGACTGTGTGGATCATAATAAATTATGGGTAACATTGCAAAGAATGGGAATTCCGGAACACTTAATTGTGCTTATGAGAAACCTGTACGTAGATCAAGATGCAGTTGTTAGAACAGAACAAGGAGATACTAAGTGGTTTAAAGTCAGGAAAGGTGTGCATCAGGGTTGTATTCTTTCACCATACCTATTCAATCTGTATGCTGAGCAAATAATCCAAGAAGCTGGACTATATGAAGAAGAACGGGGCATCAGGATTGGAGGAGGGCTCATTAACAACCTGTGATATACAGGTGACACAACCTTGCTTGCTGAAAACGAAGAGGACTTGAAGCACTTACTGATGAAGATCAAAGACTACTAGGGAGTTGAAACTGACTTGACGGCACCTAACAACAACAACAGCATCAGTTTTAACTAGCTTATACATTTGTAAAATAGGTCAATTAAATAAGTCAATAAAATAGGTCAATAAAACCAAGACAGAACCTGGAAGGGAGAGTTGTCTTTTTTTTTGCTCATTTCAAAGTCTCTTGCAATTTTTTTCTGACATGGATTAATGTTGTTTTGAATTTTGTTACTTGTGAAGTTTTGATGATTTATATAAAATCTTTTGGTTTTGATTTATTAGTACTATGGATCACAGCAGTCAGATCCACAACCAATCCTAGGGATGGTACAGGATCGGGCGGCATTTGTTCATATGTGGGATTGCCATGAGTCCGCGGCCAACTCAATGGCAGTTAACAACAACAAGCATAAGCCAAATATCTGTTGCCGTGGAGTCAATTCTGAGTCATAGTGACCGTACTGGACAGAGTAGAACTGCCCCAAAGGGTTTCCAAGGAGCAGCTGGTGGATTTGAACTGCTGACAGCTTGGTTAGCCATTGAATGCTTAACCAAGCATAGGGAACTTATAATTAGGTTTATGTTTGTAGCTACTTAAGTAATGGAGTCCCTGGGTGGTGCAAATGACTAAGCCCTGGGCTACCAACTGAAAGGTTGGTGGGCTGAACCCACCTGGGGCTGCCTAGGAATAAAGGCCTAGCCATTTGGTTCTGAAAGGTCATAGCCATGGAAACCCCACGGAGAATAGCTCTACTCTGACAAGCGCGGGTTTGTCACGAGTCGGAACTGACTCAATGGCAACTTATTTGGTTTGATTTAAGTAACGGTATAATAAAAAACAATTTTGATTTTAAAAATCAGCTGTGGACTTAATACAAAGAAAGCACTTGAAGACATGAGGACTGGACACTATGGGCCATTAGTTTGCAGCCACTGATAGGTAATTGTAATTCAAAATCATCATTTTGCCTCATGGATCAGAGCTGTACGGTAACCACATGGCAAAGGCAAAACGTGGCCATGGGGAATGTGGAGGACAATATGAAGAACACTGTAGAAATGCAAGATGGATCTCCTTTCTCTCCCTGATTGTCTACTTACTTTAAAGTTGTTATGGATATCCATTGCCGAGCACCTCTGATCAATTAGCATCTAGAGGGCTGCCCAGTAAATATCAGCTGAGTGACTGAATGAAAGGTGCTGTAGAGATCATGTCAAAGATGTTACGCCTGGTAGCTTCCAAACTGGGTACTCACATTATCAACTAAGTGGTTTCACTTCTTGGGCCTCTGGAAGTGCCTCGGTCTCCACCTCTGCCAAAGGTGAGTCAGGAGAGTACAGGCTTCCTTGGGTTGTTCTGAGGATAAAAGGAGTTCATGTTTGAAAGGCCTCAGAATAGTGCTGGCCACATTTTAAGTGCCATATCCGTGTTTGTTAAGGAAAATTTAAAAAAATTAAGTATTCTGCATTTAGAAGAATTGAAATTTGGAAATGCAGAGTGCAGGAGAGGGAAACCACCACCCAGACTCCTTAGCAAAGCCAGCGCAGGGCGGAACATGCGCTCACGGGGCCGCCAGGAACAGCTCAAGCTGGAAAAGCTGGGCAGAAGGGTCTCCTGCAGCCACCCCCTTTCCTGCTATCGTCCTGCTCCGTCCAGAAAAGCCGACATGGCCACGCAACTCTTACGGGTTTTTAAAAATACCTCTTAGTGCTGTTTACATTTTTTAAAAAATCTGTGTTGCTTAAATAAAAGTGATATGTGCACATTATTAAAAATTCAGGACCCGTGGAAATGTAGAAAAAAGAAATCAACAAATCACTCAAACTTCTACTACCCAGGAGAAAGCCATATTAACCTTTGGAAACACCACTTCAGACATCTCTCAATGTAGTTTACGGGGAGCAAGAAAGTGAATTTTGTTTTTAAAAGGGCTCAGGTTATATATGCAAACATTAAATAAAAGTTAGTAGTTAGTTTTCTGAATTTTAACTTCTAAGCAACACAGAATTCAGGGTACCTAAATATTCCTGTAAAGTTTAAGATATATGTTGTATTTTATATTCTCACATATTCTATTCTATTATTATTATATATTCTATGTATTATATAATACCTATATTACATGTGTAACCAAACCAGCCAGTTGCTGTCAAGTCAATTCTGACTCATGGCAACCTCGAGTGTGTCAGAGTTGTCAGAGTAGGGCTGTGCCCCATAGGGTTTTTAATGGCTGTGACCTGTCGTAAATAGATTGCCAGGTCTTTCTTTCAGAGCACCACTGGATGGATTCAAATTGCCAACCTTTCAGTTAGTAGCCGAGTACTTAACAATTTCTGCCACCAAGAGACTACATAATATAATGTATACTACATATATATATATATATACCAAAAACAAACAAACAAACAAACCCAGTGCTGTCAATTTCGACTCGTAGCGACCCTATAGGACAGAGGAGAACTGCCCCATAGAGTTTCCAAGGAGCGCCTGGCGAATTCGAACTGTAGACCCTTTGGTTATATATATATATATCAAATATTATTTCAGCTTCTTACTGAAAGTAAGTGGTTGGAAATCTATTTTTTTTTTTTTAATTTCAGTTGAGGACACTATTGACTCTTTGTAGTGGAAGATGGGGTGATGACCTTTTCATCTCCCCCTTTACTCCATTCCCTTAATTATGTATGTGGCTTGTAGCATTGCATCTCATCAGGATTATATTTACACTTTGTGTGACAACCATGCATCCCCCATGACTTGCTTGAGCCTGTTATGCCTTCTTTCCCTCCAGTTTCTCCCATTCGTGATGGAAAAGTCTAGCTTGTGCCTGTTCTGCCATTGTACTTTGGAAGCAGATAACATGTATTCTAGATTTCACAGATGAAGAGGAATTTTTGGATTTTGGACTCATAATTGATTTAAGACTTTTGCTATGATAAGATGGGGTGAATATGTTGTACGTGTGTCAAGGACATGAATTTTGGGGGGCCAAAGGGTGGCATGTCATGGATTGAATTGTGTTCCCCCCAAAATATCTGTCAACTTGGCTAGGTCATGATTCCCTTGTATGATTGTCCACCATTTTATCATCTGATGTGATTTCCCGGTGTAGTAAATCCTATCACTATGATGTAATGAGATGGATTAGCAGCAGTTATCCTGATAAGGTCTACAAGATTAGTGTCTTAAGCCAATATCTTCTGAGATATAAAAGAGAGAAGTAGAGAGACATGGGGACCTCATATCACTGAGAAATCAGCACAGGGGGCAGAGCATGTCCTTGGACCTGAGCTTCCCGTGCTGAGATGCTCCTAGACCAAGGGAAGACTGATGACAAGGACCTTCCTCCAGAGCTGACAGAGAGAGAAAGCCTTCCCCTGGAGCCAGTGCCCTGAATTCAGACTTCTAGCCTACTGGACTGTGAGAGAATAAACTTCTCTTTGTTGAAACCATCCACTTGTAGTATTTCTGTTATAACGGCCCTAGATGACTAAGACACCCCATTTGTTGGTTTTAACTCTGTAACTGAATGGATTTAATATTCACTACCATTTTTATTAAAATTTTCTCATTCCACACTTCATTTTGATTCATTTATGGGCTGGCTGGATTTCACTATGTGTTTTGGTTGTTGGTGTTATTTTGCTTTGCTTTGTTTGTTTTTCCGGGAGCCTCCAGACACTGGTGCTCTGTTCAGAGAGCTCCTTCGTGTGTTAGGGTGTCTTCTACAGTGTGTTAGGATGTCCTGATTTATGTAACAAGCCGTGGTGGGGCATCTCACCACCTCTCACTTCACAAGGGGGAAGGGGAGTCATTCTCAGCCTCAAACTGCCCACAGCGTATTCCTGTGAGGTGGAAGTCAGACATACCTCGTTTTGCCAAACTTTTTACCAATTCTGACACCAACCGTCCCTCCTATGGCACTCTCTACTTCTCTGCAGGGTTTGATAATTCCTTGCAATGGCCACACAGAACTCACAGACCATACTCATAGTTATGGGGTTTATTAGGGAAGTAATAAGTTACAATTCAAGTTCAGAAGTGCTCAGGATACAGTTCTTCCATCAGGACAGCCTCTTCTCAGTGGTGTCCACAGGCAGGTGTCTCTCTGGCTCTCAGCCCCTCAGCTCTAGCTCCATGGGTTGGCAAGCCTAGCGCCACTCAGTGCCCAGAGGCACCCTACTCCACCAGCAAGCCTTCTGACTAAAGGCACCCAACTTTCTCAATCTGTGGGCTAGGAAGCCCAATGCGCCATCTCCTGCTGGTCTCTTGACCCTGCTGCCTCTGCTGTTGCTGCTTCTTGCTATCCCTCACTATCTTGTGTTACAGCTATCTCTCTGTCTCCTGAGCCAAGAAGGCCCTCAGCACCAATCTCGGATCCAAAGAACACTCTCTGCTCCTGTCTCTTCTTCTTGGTGGCTGTGAGGTCCCCTCTGTCTGCCTCTGGGATGGCTCATTTTAAGCCTAGCAGAATGGCAAAACTGACCTATCCCCTCTTTAGGTTCCATACACCTTATTTGCATGGTCCCATTCCCACACAGGTCCTGTGTACCTTATTTACACTATTAGAAGCTATCCAGTCTCGTTGGTGGGCCACAAACACCTCATTTGCATAGTCCCACCCAGTCATTTGGTTAAAGTTACAAAGACTATGGCTAGAAGGACCATATTAAGTAATTCACTGCACCACAGCTGTATATCCGTGGGTCTGGCCGGGACTTTGTAAACATCATTTTCCATTATTTTCTGGAGAAAAGATCAGCATAATTTTTCCCCCTTTTTTTTGGGTGACTTAACTTGTATTGGAGTATCATTTATTATAACAGTTCCAGAAATAAAACATTTTCATCAGTGCATACATTTTAAGCTTAGTGAATCTCTGGGAATTTCTGCTGTTTAACACTGGAATTTACGATAAAACTCATAGCTGGATCACACATATAGCTGGTGGGAAGGGAAAAAGGTACAGCCACTCTGGAAAACAGTTTGGCAGATTCTTAAAAAAACTAAACATGCAACTACCATTCAACCCAGCAGTTACACTCCTGGGCATTTATCCCAGAGAAATAAAAATTACGTTCACATAAAAACCTCTACACAAATATCTGTAGCAGCTTTATTTATAATCAGCAAAAACTTGGGACAGCCCAAATCTCAAATCGTAAATGGATAAACAAGCTAGGGGCCACCGTATAGTGGAATATTACTCAGCAATAAAAAGGAATGAACAACTGATACAACGACACGGATGAATCTTAAGTACGTTATGCTGAGTGAAGGAAGCCAGGTTCAAAAGATTGTGTACTGAATAATTCCCTTTATATGACATTCTGGAAAAGGCAAAACTATCGGGACAGAAAACAGATTAGTGGTTTCCAGGAGCTGGGGTAGGGTGGGAGGAAGCAAGGAGATTTTGGGGGCTGATGGAAATGATCATGATGGTGGCTACAGGACCAAATGTGTCCATCAAAATTCACGGACTGTAGATGTGTGGTGTACTCAAAGAATTTGGTCCTTGGAATTTCTTCATCGATTGGCATCTTTGTTATGCATAAGGGAGCCAGGCCACACCTGGGGGTTTATGCTAAGGAGGTGACCCTTGGGTGGGGGCTGGCCCAGAAAGACCCACTATGTGATACCAGCCTGACCTCAGTGAGGGGAGGAGAGGGCCTGGAGGTTGAGGTCAACCACACGGGCAATGATTCAGTCAATCATACCCGTGTCATGAGACTTGAGTAAAAACTCTGGACACAGGGGCTCAGTGAGTTTCTTGGTTGGTGAAAGACATCTGAGCGTGGGATGGTAATAAGTACCTTTGAGGACACGGAAGCTTGGCTTTGCGGATCCTCGCAGACCTTGCCCTAGGCATCCCTTCATTTGTATCCTTTTTTGCTATAATAAAACTGTGATTGTAAAAATAGTGCTTTACTGATTTCTGTGAGACATTCTAGCAAATTATCAAGCTAGGGGTTGGGGGTAGCAGGCACAAATCTCTGCCAGCAGGTCAGAGGTCAGGGTACCATATGGACTCCTGAGCTTGCAGCTGGCATCTGAGGTACTCGGCAGACTTGGCAGTCTGGAGGACTGTGCCCTGTAATGTGAGGTCTGACCTAGCTCAGTGGTTAGGCTCAGAGGAAGAAGGGCTGTGTTTGCAATTGGTGTCAGAGAGAACAGTTAGAGTGTAGAGTTGGCCTCAAAGAAGGCAAACAACCTAGATAGTAGACTAAAAGGGTGAATTTTACTGTATGTAAATTATGCTTTAATAAATCTGACTAA
Organism: Elephas maximus indicus; assembly: GCF_024166365.1. Taxonomy (NCBI): domain Eukaryota; kingdom Metazoa; phylum Chordata; class Mammalia; order Proboscidea; family Elephantidae; genus Elephas; species Elephas maximus. The sequence continues at coordinate 61,083,967 of NC_064843.1, read as the reverse complement.
AAAGTAATAGAATCAATATAGCCTTTACATCATTGTTTCCATTATTCCAATAGGTTTGTTTGAAAAGCATGAACTACATTAAATCCTTTGCCCACTGCAACTCATAGCAACTGTACGGGGCAGACTAGAACGGTCCCACAGGGTTTCCAAGGCTGTAAATCTCTGTGGAAGCAGACTGCCACATCTTTTTCCTGCAGAGCAAGGTGCTAGGTTCAAACTGCCAATCTTTTGGTTAGCAGCTAAGTGCTTAACCTCTGCACCACCAGGGCTCCTTCATAAGCCCCACAGAGACCATAACAGCTTCTGAGCATATACGTTTTCTTCAACCCAGAGCTTGGCATGGACAGCAGTTGAACAGTTTCCTTTGGGGCAAGGCAGTAGCCCATAATAAGTTTTGAAATCAGTGTTAGTCCTCCAACTTTTTCTTTTTTAAACTTCAACATCTTTTTTGGAGTTGTTTTGACTACTCTGGGTGGTGCAAATGTTAATGCGCTCAGCTGCTAATTGAAAACTTGGAGGCTTGAGTCTGCCCAGAGGTGCCTCAGAAGAAAGGCCTCGTGATCTAGTTCTAAAAAATCAGTCATTAAAACCTTCTCTGGAGCACAGCTCTACTCTGACACACGTGGAATCAACTTTATGGCAACTTTTTTTTTTTTTAAACCTTTCCAGGTCCTTTGCATTTCCACATGAATTTTAGAATCAGCCTGTCAATTTCTACAAAAAGTCTGCTGGGATTTTTGATTGGGGTTGCATTGAATCCGTAGGTCAGTTTTGGGGAGAATTCACAACTTTAACAATATTGTGTCTTTCGTCTCTTGAATGAGGCATATCTTTCCATTTATTTAAGTTTAATTTCTCTCAGCAGTATTTTGCAATTTTCAGTGTACAGACCTTTCACATATTTTGAGACTTATCCCTAAGTATTCCACAATAATGTTCCATGCTATTGTAAATGGTATTTTTTTAAAATTTCAACTTCCAATTGTTTGCTGAAGGTAGATAGAAATACGATAGATTTTTGTGTATCGATCTTTTATTCTACAACCTTATTAAACTCACTTGTTAGCCTTTAGAGTTCCACAATTATTTGGGCTTCTAGGACATGCTGTTACTGATTTCTGTTAGCGAATTAGACTTTACTTTTACCACACAGGAAACACTGCTTCTGTCCCAGCTGCACACTTTCCCTACATTAAAGATGACTCATAGAACTTTTTATTTATCATTTTAATTGTATAATTTCTTTTACTGCTTAGTTGGAAAAAACTACAAGCTTTTACCACATTTTATCGTGAAACATTTTCCTGCTTGTTGAAACAAAACACCATGTGCTCTCTGTAAATAGTGCTGACCCAGATTCCCATCCAGCACCGCAAAATCCCACATTTCAAACAAGCAAACAGCTTGGCATTTCATCTGCTGTCGCTCTGTTTCTCTTCTTTCAGATTTTGTGGGAAGCACAGAGTGCATAGTAAATACATATTTTGATAAATCCTAGGCAATGTGCTTGACTATAAACAGCTTGGACAGGTGCTTTCCAATAAAAAAGTATTTCTGTAAAATAATAACTGGCCAGGGTGATGCACTGACCCTGAGACTATTTTCAGTTTTGCCAACCGAGACCCACAGACGCATTCGCTCTTCCTTCCACCAAAAGCTGACTACAGGTTTCAGAAAAACAAGGCAGGCTGAATACATCTGCTCCCTACCAACACCCCACTAAAACGACAGAGAATCAAAAAGGCCTAAGTCCATACAAACAAAAGAGAATGGAAGCTGAGACGATGCCAATGATAACTGCAACAAAATTTTGGACGCTAGAAAGCTCATTTAACAGATAGCAGAAAGCTGAAAGTGAATCGCCTGAAGGAGGATAAGCCAACAAGAAGCAAGGAAATTGACCTCTGGTGCAGACTCTACTGAGGCTTAGGAATTATAGACACAGGTATGACTGGAGGGAGAGGATGAGAGGCTTGCTCCCTGGAGAGCCACAGGAAGCTGCGTCTCTGAGTCCACAGGGCAGTGAGGGGAATTGGTGAGACGGTGCACTGAAAATGAAGAGGAAGTCAAAGTTGGCATACTGAGCCATTGCCTGCTTAGCTCCCAGGAGGCTGGCTGCTCAATTTAAAACTGCAACTCCCAATAGGATACTAGAGAATTTCTTGTGGGGAAACTATCTGACCCAAGAGAAAAGCCCCATAGATACTCACATCTTGGGGTTCTCTAATGAAATAGCCAGGTTGCCACATGGTCGTTCTAGGGGGAGGACATTCAGAAACCCTACCCAAGACACAGAACTTCCCATCAGTTTTGTGGTATTTTACATTTAATTATGAATAGTCAAACATCACTGAGCATTGAGTACAGCCTCTAACCCAAAGACAGAGATCAAAACATTTAAACAGAAAAATGGAACTGGGATGAATCAAAGCTATTGTAGAGAAAAATCAATAAAGAAAAAAGAAAAATGTATAATTAATACTATAACTAATATTCACAGGTAGATAAGATATTGTATCAATGAAAAACCAAAATATTATAGGAAGTACATTCAGAGTCAAGAAAGAATTTTTGGAAATTGCAAATATGTTATTATAAATAGAAAATGCAATAATTGAAGAAATGCTCCAAAAATATTCAAAAAAGAGATAGAAAATAGGCACTAAGGCCCTATCCTTCACCCCCAAAATAGGAGCTCAATCTAGTAGTTCCAATATTCAAATAATAGGAATTCCAGAAAGAGAAAACAAAATAGAGAAAGGGGGATAATATTTTTTTAAATACAAGAAAATTTCTCAGAATTAAAGAAGATGAGCTTTCAGGATGAAAGAGACCACTGAGACTCCAACACAGTTTATGAAAAAAATCTATATCAAGGTACATCACTGTGACATTTGAAAATAACAGGGTTAAAGAGAAGATTCTAAAAGTTTCAAAAGGGTAGAAGAAAGTGCATCAATTAGCTTTTGCTGTGTAAAAAAAATCACTCCAAAATGTAGTGGCTTAAAAAAATTCTATGGCTTGATTGGGTGGCTCTTTGGTCTGAGCTGGATGCATGCTGGGTGTATGGTCTAGGGTAGCCTTATTCACATGGCTGCAACTTCAGCTGGGATGACTGGCACTTCTCACCTCCTAGTCTCTTATCTTCCAGGAAGCTACCTTGGGCTTGTTCACAGGGTGATGAAAAGTTTCACAGCAGTACAAGAGGGCAAACCCTCAAAGGTCAGAGTAGCAAGGAAGGGGGTATGGGGACCATGGTTTCAGGGGACATCTAGGTCAATTGGCATAACAAAATGTATTAAGAAAATGTTCTGCATCCCAGTTTGGTGAGAGGAATCTGGGGTCTTAAATGGTAGCAAGCGGCCATCTAAGATGCACCAATTGGTCTCAACCCACCTGGAGCAAAGCAGAACGAAGAACACCAGAGACATACGGTAAAGATGAGCCCAAGAGACAGAAAGGGCCACATAAACCAGAGAATACATCAACCTGAGACTGGAAGAACTAGATGGTGCCCAGCTACCACCGATCACGGCCCTAACAGGAAACACAACAGAGAAGCCCTGACGGAGCAGGAGAACAGTGGGATGCAGATCTCAAATCCTTGTAAAAAGACCAGACTTAATGGTCTGACTGAGACTAGAGGGATCCTGGAGGTCATGGTCCCTGGACCCTTTGTTAGCCCATGACTGGAACCATTCCCAAAGCCAACTCTCCAGACAGGGATTGGACTGGACTATAAGATAGATATTGATAATGGTGAGGAGTGAGCTTCTTGGCTCAAGTAGACACATTAGACTATGTGGGTAACTCCTGTCTGGAGGCCAGATGAGAAGGAAGAGGGGGACAGGAGCTGGCTGAATGGACACAGGGAATACAGGGAGGAGAGGGGATTGTGCTGCCTCATTGGGGGAGAGAAGATAGGAGTACATAGCAAGGTGCATATAACTTTTTGCATGAGAGACTGACTTGATTTGTCTACTTTCACTTAAAGCACAATAAATAATTTTTTTTTTTTTTTTTTTTAAAGAGAGAGGGCAATGCTCAAGCCCATTTCAAGCCTCTGCTTGCATCATGCCTGTCCTGTTGACCAAAGTAAGTCATGTATCTGGACCTAGAGGCAAGGCAGAAGGAGACTATCCACGGGCATGGATAGAGTGAGATGTGAGTCACCGTGGCGCCATTGCAGCACCTACGTACCTACCACAGAAGGATCAGAAATCAAACGTATCAGGCTTTTCAGTAGTGTCTCTGAAATCTACAAGTCAAGAAAGGGAAGATTATTTCTAATCTTAAAAATTCTGAACAGGACAGGAACCATCCCTGAAGACAACTCATCAGACATGAAAGGGACTGGTCAGCGGGGGGGAGAGAGATGCTGATGAAGAGTGAGCTAATTATATCAGGTGGACACTTGAGATTGTGTTGGGAACTCTTGTTTGGAGGGGGGATGGGAGGATAGAGAGAGAGGGAAGCCGGCAAAATTGTCAAGAAAGGAGAGACTGAAAGGGCTGACTCAAGAGGGGGAGAGCAAGTGGGAGTAGGGAGTGAGATGTATGTAAACTTATATGTGACAGACTGATTGGATTTGTAAACGTTCACCTGAAGCTTAATAAAAGTTATTAAAAAAAAAAAATTCTGAGAGAAAATTTCTAATAGAATTCCCTACCCAGCCAAACTATCAAGTACTGGTAAGCATAGAAGAATTAGAAAAACCCACTGCCATCTTGTCAATTCCGACTCATAGTGACCCGACAGGACAAAGTAGAACTGCCCCACAGGGTTTCCAAGGAGCGGCTGGGGGATTCAAACTGCTGAACTTTGGGTTAGCAGCCAAACATCTAACCACAGAGCCACCACGGCTCCAAAGATTTAGAGGAATATGTAACTCTTCAAAAATTTCACCTCCAAGACTTCTGAGAGATATGCCCCACCAAAATAAGGGAAGAAAAAGAAAGAAAAGGGACCTAAGAAATAGGAGATTTGACTCTGCAGAGTGATAAAGAAATTTCCCAGGATGACGGCTCTGTAGCAGACCCAGAGACCAACTGGTCATATTGCAACCAGAGAACAGAAGGCTCCAGGAAGGATATCTCAATGAAAGAAAGAAATGACGAATTATTCTGAATTATTTGTTGATATTGTGAAAGAGAGGTTGAAGATGAATTAGTGATAGGTACACCAAAAGCAAGCAAACCAGAAAAAAAAAAAAAAAAAAATTAACTCCAAGAAAAACCAAAAGCTGTCCAAAAAGGAAATATAATTGTATTGTAGCTTTGCTCTGAACAATATTTACATTGCCCTAGTAATAAAATCATGAATTTACCCGAATTAGCCTATAATTCTTTGGGGAGGATGTGTCTGTGTGCGCGGTGAAGGGAGGGCACGGCGGAAGAAGGCTAAGTCCTCACCTTCTGGAATACGGAATCAATAATTAACATCTGAAATTGAAAAAGAAATCAGTACACAGCAGTATAAACATGTGTTTGAAATGCAGCTGAAGGAGTTGTTTGTGGGAAGAGGCATCAGAAATAAAATATTTGACTTTGTAAGTTATGTATTATATTTGTTAAAAAAAAAAAAAAGAAATCTCACCTTACCCCCCAAAACGTAGGGGCAAAATCACGTGAATGAACCAGCACCATGGAGAAAAGCAAAGGAGGGCTCAAAATTGTTCGGAGTTATAACCTGGAGATGTGTATGGGTTCTGGAAGGTCCACCACCCTCTCCCTCTGTAATGGCTGCTGCTGGCTCCAGAGGAGCTCACTTTTCGAAAGATGCCCTAAATAGTTCACTCCTGTACACCAAATACATTTTATTAAATGTACCTTTTATGTTTTTTAAAATTGATGAGTAAAACGGACCCATAATTAATAGATCTTCAGGAATAAAATGCTTTTAAAAGGAAGCCAGCTGTCCTACAAGAGTATAAAAAAGCTCATAAACTTCCTACATCACGTGCAGACAGCGTTGACTAATTATACAGTCTGTGTGAGACTGTCCTTGCATATTTACACACACAAGCAGAAGCTGCTCCAGACAGAAAGAACCTCCTGACTCAGCTCCTGTTTGTCCTCACATGGCCAGAGGTAAAAGAAGATGACCCCTGACAAAGTCATGAAGTCTGTCTTCATCATTCCAGCTTCATTTTCAGTCTTGTCTCCGCTCCCTTCAGGCCCCTTTTTCCTATTAAAGCAAGAAGAATATAATGGATAACCAGGAAGTATAAACTTGTTTTCTGACAACTGCATTTTAAGCTTTTGTAGGTAATTTGTTTAGTTTATGCTTCTTTTTAAAAAGAATTGAAGTTTTTTCTTCCTTGTCTATTCCAGAGTTTGAACAGCAGCATGCTTACATTTGTTTATTTGTATAAGCTATCCCATTTTTTTATACCAAAAGAGAACACGTTCAGCACTTCTCAAGCTGAAAGAACTTTTAAGAAAAAATTGAAGCCTCAAGTTGCAATATGGAAGGATTCTCTGGGTAAAATATTGACTGACGCAGGAAGCATCAAAAGAAGATGAAAGGAATGAATACACAGAGTCACTGTACCAAAAAGAATTGGTCAACATTCAGCCATTTCAGGAGGTGGCATATGATCAAGAACCAATGGTACTGAAGGAAGAAGTCCAAACTGCACTGAAGGCAATGGTGAAAAACAAGGCTCCAGGAATTGACGGAATACCAATTCAGATGTTTCAACAAATGGATGCAATGCTGGAAGTGCTCACTTGTCTACGCCGATAAATATGGAAGACAGCTACTTGGCCAACCAACTGGAAGAGATCCGTATTTGTGCCCATTCCAAAGAAATTAGAATGCAGAAATTATCGAAGAATATCATTACTATCACATGCAAGTAAAATTTGGCTGAAGATCATTCAAAAATGGTTGCAGTAGTCCATCAACAGGGAACTGCCAGAAATTCAAGCCAGATTCAGAGGAGGACATGGAATGAGGGATTTCATTACTGATATCAGATGATCTCGGCTGAAAGCAGAAAATACCAGAAAGATGTTTACCTGTGTTTTATTGACTATGCAAAGGAATTCAACTTTGTGGATCATAAGAAATTATAGATAACATTGCAAAGAATGAGAATTCCATAACCCTTAATTGTGCTCATGAGGAACCTGTACATAGACCAAGAGGCAGTCATTCAAACAGAACAAGGGGACACTTCATGGTTTAAAATCAGGAAAGGTGTGCATCAGGGTTGTATCCTTTCACCACACTTATTCAGTGTGTATCCTGAGCATATAATCTGAGGAGCTGGACTATATGAAGAAGAATGTGGCATCAGGATTAGCGAAGACTAATTAACAACCTGTGATATGCAGATGACACAACCTTGCTTGCTGAAAGCAAAGATGATTTGAAGCACTGACTGATGAAGATCAAAGACTACAGTGTTTAGTATGGATTACACCTCAGCATAAAGAAAACAAAAGCCCTCACAACTGGACCAATAAGCAACATCATGATAAATGGAGAAAAGATTGAAGTTGCCAAGGATTTAATTTTACTTGGATCCACAGTCGATGCCCATGGAAACAGCAGTCAAGAAATCAAACAACACATTGCATTGGGCAAATGTGCTGCAAAGACCTCTTCAAAGTGTTAAAAAGCAAAGATGTCACTTTAAGGACTAAGTGCACCTGACCCAAGCCATGGTATTTTCAATCGCCTCACATGCATGCGAAAGGTGGATAATGATTAAAGAAGTCTGAAGAAATTGATGCATTTGAATTATGGCATTGGCGAAGAATATCAAATATAGTGTGGACTGCCAGAAGGATGAACAAATCTATATTTGAAAAAGTACAGCCAGAGTGCTCCTTAGAAGCAAGGTTGGTGAGGCTTTGTCTATGGCTTTGGACCAATCCCTGGAGAAGGACATCAGGCTTGGTAAAGTAGAGGGACACCAAAAAAGAGGACCCTCAACAAGATGGATGGACACAGTGGCTGCAATAATGGGCTCAAACATAGCAATGATTGCAAGAAGGGCACAGGATCGGGAAGTGTTTTGCTCTGTTGTAACATAAGGTTGCTGAGTCGGAACCGACCGGATAGCAACTAACAGCAACCACATACGTACAAATGCCACTACCCCAAATGTGCTTTGAACGAGTGTTTCTCAATCAAACACTAACATGCTCAGGAATCCTCTGAGGAGCTTGTTAAAATGCAGACTCTGAATCAGCGAGTCTAGGAGGGGACCTGAGTTCAGCATTCCTAACAAGCTCCCAGGAGATGCTTGTCAGGAAAAGAGAAAGATACAACTGAGTGAAACTGGAATCTGCTAAATAAACCTACCCTTCATGCTTTGTAGAGTTGGTAAGAAACTGGAAGCATGGCCCTCAGAGATTAAGAAATTTTATCAAATGCCTTATTCCTTTTGGTAAAACAATGCTTGTAAGAGTAATCCTGCTAAATTATATAAATTTTTACATAAATACCTAAATAAACAATATAATAAAAAGGCTGGGGGAGCATTGTCAAAATCATCCCTGATTCTCAGTGCATTTTAAGCTAAAGAACAACTCCTTTCTGGGAAGTGCTACTGTAGACCTGCGGGAGCAGACATGGCCTTTTTCCCTTTCCCCTTCTTGGCAAGAGTTGCTACTGGCTGTGGGCTCTGACGATGCTGTTGGCTAGTAGAGAATACTAGGGAAGAGGGGTTACTCTCTATTTACACACACCGCTACCGCCAACAACAAAGCCTAGGAATAGCATTTGCTTTTTTAATCCTCCCACACTGACCGTTCCACCTCCATATATTTTTCTTAAATCTTTGATACCTGTTACTGCCTTTTTTGTTTCTTAAGGAACATGTCAGCAGGTAAAAACGTGAATAGATAAGTAGGAAATGAACACTAGCAGAAAACTTTAGAAGCAGTTGATCATGAGCTTTTTAAATTATTCTTGGTTAATACGCTAGGCCTGCACTATCTGGCGTGGTAGCCGTTTGCCGCGTGTGGCTCCTGAGCATTGGAAATATAGCTAGTGTGAAACGAGACGTGCCGTAAGTTCAAAATATATACCACATTTTGAAGACAGGGTTAACAAAAAGCAAAAAGAATGTAAAATACCTCAATAATGTTTTAGATCGATTACTTGCTGAAATACAATATTTGGGATATCATGGATTAAATAAAATATATTATTAATATTAACCTCACTGGTTTCTTTTTAAAAATGTAGTTACTGGAAATAGGATGTAGTTTGCATCTTACGGGGCAGTGCCATACTAGAAACACATATTGCACAGCCTTCTGCCAGCCAATAGACTGAGAACTCTTGACTTGGTTAGCCATTAGTGGCCATAGCCAAGCTGTTACCTCCTCTAAGTGTCTTTACATCTTTAACACTTGACTCTTGATGGAAACCAGTGTTTCTCAGCCCTGACGCTATGGTAGAGCCACCTGAGATGTTTCCGTGAATGTGATGCCTGGGTCCCACCTGCAGAGTTTGGTGTAAGTGGTCTGGGACACCTGACCGGCTAAAAACAGAGCACCGTAGGTCGAAATGAAGGCATGGTGGACATGGTCTGTGCAGATAGGTGCCATGGTGTCTGCCGTGGGGCTGGCTCAGGCTTTCTGTCTCGGTTGGAACTGGAGAAGCAAGTTGTACGAAGGACATGACAAGTCAGAGCCTGCTTTTTAAGCAAGAAGGCTTACAATAGAATAAGAATATATTAAACCCTCTGGAAGGAGGGAATGCCTGCCCTGAGCGTCACAGGGGAGAAACAAGATGAGAGGGGGGAACCACTAGCATAAGGGGAAGGGGCAGGCCCCACCCAAGGACGCCTTCAATTGTCATAGAGATATTTCCCCAGGAAAACGAGGGCTGGTCACAGGGGTGAAGACCCCCTCAGTCTTTTCCACTGCAGGGGCCAAGACATGGGCTGGGGAAGCAGTGCAACTGGGAACACGGAGCTCTGGCCCCCACCTGTGGCCCTCATCCCCATGCAGGGTCAGGGAGAAATCAGGGCTGGGTGTGGAAGTGCTAATGTGTTTAGTCAAAGGGAATACGCAAATCCATGGACATAATGGCTTTCTAAATGCCTCTCATGTAGAGCGTCTCAGAATTCAGGCAAATCCCTCTTTTGATGGAAACTATTAGAATCAAGTGTTCTCCCCTTCTCCAGCTGCTCCCCTTCCCTCAGCTTACCCAGGCCAGGGAGGCCTTGTTTGCCACTTTATTCAGGTTACTGACCCAGACCTTTCTGAATGTTTCTTAGCTCCCTGTAGCTACGCACCCAGCAAAGTCAGAGTTCGTGCAGGAAAAGTTTGTGCCAAAGGCCACCTACCTGGATGGTGGAGAAAAACAGATCTTTTTCAAATAGGAACCTGTTTCCGGAAACAAACACCGGATATTTTCTTCCTCCTTCCCTTTCTCTCTTCCTTCTTTCCTTCCATCTTTATGGTTCTGCAGGGTTATATGGATTTTTCCATATTTCCTAGTTGATTAAAAAAGGGTTCACTAAATGACAATACTTTAGGGCTCAAATTTACCATTATGAAAATGTTCTGAAAAATGATGATAGTCAGGATTTTACTATCAGATACTGCTGGACAGTTAAAATACTCGCGTCCTAGGCGGGGTCCTCTTCACAGCCCTTGGTGAGTCCTTTCTCTGACTTCTGGAGAGTACCTGGCAGTTCTGGTACTAATCAAAGCTTGAGGTGCCCCGTGGAGGAGAAGTCATATTTGTGAATGAAAGCATTCACGACTGGGCTTCCTGCCCATATTTTCTTATAGACCTAAAGTTGTAACGCCCACGTAAACTTCAACAGTTTTTATTTCCATTCTGTGTCCCTGAAGGGGGTTATCTGGCAGTGTGCACAGCACTGGAAAAAATCCCTTCCTCTGGCCGGCATTCAACTTTATAACATATTTTTAGATGTGGAAATACATCCTCCTCTCTCTCCACCCAGTATGTATATTTTTACTCCCCTTCTAGTCCTTCCAAACTCCCCTGAAGTCTGTTTCCTGGCAATTTGAGAAGTGAGAAATGTCTGTGTGGGGAAAAAAGTGAAGACACAGCTTGTGTTGTAATTTTAACAGGGAAACACTGCCCACTGGCAGGCCGGGGGCTGTCTTGTGATGTCTTCTTCTCTCACGTGAACTTTTCCTATTCTGACCTAGCTCTCACACCGCTGACCGCTCAGGCCGCCTCACCCGGAGACCTAGCTCTCACACCACTGACCGCTCAGGGCGCCTCACCCGGAGACCTGGCTCTCACACCACTGACCGCTCAGGGTCCCTCACCCGGAGACCTGGCTCTCACACCACTGACCGCTCAGGCCGCCTCACCCGGAGACCTAGCTCTCACACCACTGACCGCTCAGGGCGCCTCACCCGGAGACCTGGCTCTCACACCACTGACCGCTCAGGGTCCCTCACCCGGAGACCTAGCTCTCACACCACTGACCGCTCAGGCCGCCTCACCCGGAGACCTAGCTCTCACACCACTGACCGCTCAGGGCGCCTCACCCGGAGACCTAGCTCTCACACCACTGACCGCTCAGGCCGCCTCACCCGGAGACCTGGCTCTCACACCACTGACCGCTCAGGCCGCCTCACCCGGAGACCTAGCTCTCACACCACTGACCGCTCAGGGCGCCTCACTCGGAGACCTAGCTCTCACACCACTGACCGCTCAGGCCGCCTCACCCGGAGACCTAGCTCTCACACCACTGACCGCTCAGGCCGCCTCACCCGGAGACCTAGCTCTCACACCACTGACCGCTCAGGCCGCCTCACCCGGAGACCTAGCTCTCACACCACTGACCGCTCAGGCCGCCTCACCCAGAGACCTGGCTCTCACACCACTGACCGCTCAGGGCGCCTCACCCGGAGACCTGGCTCTGACACCACTGACCGCTCAGGCCGCCTTACCCGGAGACCTGGCTCTCACACCACTGACCGCTCAGGGCGCCTCACCCGGAGACCTGGCTCTCACACCACTGACCGCTCAGGGCGCCTCACCCGGAGACCTGGCTCTCACACCACTGACCGCTCAGGCCGCCTCACCCGGAGACCTGGCTCTCACACCACTGACCGCTCAGGGCGCCTCACCCGGAGACCTGGCTCTCACACCACTGACCGCTCAGGGTCCCTCACATGGAGACCTAGCTCTCACACCACTGACCGCTCAGGCCGCCTCACCCGGAGACCTAGCTCTCACACCACTGACCGCTCAGGGTCCCTCACATGGAGACCTGGCTCTCACACCACCGACAACCGCTCAGGGTCCCTCACATGGAGATGTTCTGACCTGCTTTAAATCAAGAATGTGCTGATTTCTGAGTACAAAGGGGGCAAAAGAATTTTAATTTCGAGAGTGGGGAGGGCAACTGTATGGACTGAGCTGTTGATTTTCAATTCATTGTAAATATAAAAAGGAGACAGTCCATCGAGCCCTTGTTCTTTTAGGTATCCGTCCTAACGATGGGCTGGAAAGCCTTTGTGAACTTATGTTTCCTTCATTCAGTAAGCATGGACTTACTGAGTGCTCACTACATACTAGGCATGCTTCCAGGCACTGGGAACGCAGTAGGGAGGGTGACAGACTTCTGCCCTCTTTTGGTTTTAGATACATGTTTTCATTTATTACATTTTAAGCATTTGTTCATGCTATTACATTAACTTCCGCAACTGTCACATTTCAGTGACAGTCCAACTCTCCCCTGAGTGGAAGGATCACAGTCCCCTGAGGTGGGACATTTAAGTTGCTACCGTTTCTTTCTGATTATAAAGGAAATAGTTCTATAGGTTGATACAGCTGAGAGGATTTGCTCACAGCACAAAATGCTTCAATCAGAAAGATGTCCATGTTTCGCTTCATTATTTCCTTCTTGTCATATTTTAATCTGATTGCAGTAGGAGGGGGAAAAAATCTCAATTAGGTACTAAACTGCCTTTAACATCTTCCATTGTTACTTTATAACATGTGATAGTCTCCAAGAAAAGGAGTATCGCAGTTTTAACGGTCTACAGGCCGTCACTGCAACCGCCAAGAACATGCAAGAAGCAAACTCCATTTGCAGCCAAAGCATCCAGAATGGGGGCTGCAATCCAGGGTGTCATCCAGGACGCTGCTATCAAGTAGACGGTGGGTCCTCAGCACACATAGTAGTCATTCAAAGCTGTGAACCCGAAATCTGAGCCGCCAGATTCCTAACAAGGTTATCTTTTGTCACTGCCTCCAGAGCCACGTTTGACTATGACAAGAGCAAGGGCAGTGGGCTGCCAAGTCAAGGACTTAGTTTTAAATAGGGAGATATTCTCCATGTTATCAATGCCTCTGATGATGAGTGCTGCCCTCTGCTGATCGTGAAAGAGCTCTGCGCTCTCAGCCAGGGCCCTGCATGGGGCTGCATAAGGACCAGGGGCAGGAAGTGGTGCTTGCAGCCCCAGCTAACTTCCTGTTCAGATCAACTATGATTTGGTCCAGGTCCAACACAGCAAAACACTGTACTGGAAATCCTTTTCAGGTCAGAAGACCATCTTCTCCTCCTGCTCCTTATTTCTTGCCCCATATCAGTACACAAGCTGCCCCAAAGAGGGCGCTTTTCTGTGTACTTTCTATAGCTTTTCTAACCACAGACGCTGGCTGGGGTTTCACCTGTACATGGCCTCGTGTGGTGCAGGACTACACTCTGATTCTAAAAGAAAGAAGACAACCCGGGAATATTTCAAAAATTATTTTCACACATGATTATCATACAATATTACAAAGTATTCTGTGCAAAGTTCCATGGAAAAAATCGTTTACAAAAGGAAGTACACACGGTAGGTGCTGAGAGTCCCAGACACACAGTAAAGCCAAGGCTAAAGAAGGTACAAGGTACAAAGCCAACCAAAGTAGATGACGACGCATCTTTACACAGTACAACAACGTGGTTTTGTAACTACCTGTTTACACTGATACAAGACCCTCATTGTTTATGTGCCTGCAACAAGTTTTATAAAACATGCAAATTTAACTTCCCTCTCCTTTCCTATATGGCCGACGGGCTTTTTGGTGCCTTTGCAAACTCTTGCTCTAACAGCATCTTATTTAACTCAACGAAAGCCACATTACACATTACTTGGTTTCTGCCCAAAGCAATCTGATGCTGTTAGTTTTCATTTAAAAAAAAAAAAAAAAGTTTTCATTTATGTGGGGAAAAATAAAAAGTGTTATCATTGATTTTTTTTCTCATGGTTTTTTAAAAATTATTCCCAAAAGCAAATACCGTACGGGACAGATTCTGTCCAATCTGATTGTATATTTACAGTATCTGAAGCATATTGTGGTTCCTTTAATCCCTTTTTCCCACTTCCTCCAGAGAGCCTGAGCCAGCAGGCTACATTCCCCAGTCCTTTCTCAGAGTCTATGTTCTCTCCCGACCTCCATCTACATTCATTTCTTCCCTTATTTTCAGTGTCATTTGTTTAAAAAACAAACCAGCACAACACCATGGCACATGAACAAGCTGATGGGACATGTGATTTACGAAGGCATCCTGGGGCCAGTATCAGTCACACACTGCTCCCGGACACCCAGCGGCCTCTCTCTACAGAGTGGCCAAAACATCCAGTTACAGAAGAGACTTCTAAAATGCAATCCTCTCCAATCCAGCAAGAGGTTTATTTTGAATATTAAATGTTAAAATCACATGCATAATTATAGAATAAAGTTACAAAAATATTTTAAAAACCAATCCTGACAGTTTACCTGCAACTGCTATAAAAATTTCCACGAAATATATAAAAACACAAAGGCTCTTTGTAAAAACAAAAAGAAAGAAGGGAAAGGAAAGGATGGAGCCATCCACAGCGTTGAGAGCTGTACCTGATGCACTGCATCGGACAGTCTTGTCAAACACCTGCTGGTGAGGTCAAGAGGAGGCTTGTACCTTACAACATTTACTCAGCACATATACATACATCCAAGCCAGCACAGAACCTGGCTGGGGGTAGGTGGCAAACAATCTCAAAACACATGAACCATCAAATGCAATCCTCCATCACGAAGTGAGCATCTTCCTGCTTCGTGAGTCTCAGCTGCCTTGCTCGGGCACTGTGCCTGAAGCTGCCCGTGGCCAAGGCTGACCCCGCATGGCATAGTCACTGAACTGCAAAGTCCCAAGGGAGTGACTGCTTTTCTAGCTCAAGCATGTGGAAGCCAGAAGGCAACACTCCTCACCCCCTCTGGCTGCACCGCTGGGAAGTTTCTCACGTTTTCTAGGAGGTGGCGAGGTCTTCTTCACTGTTCTGGAAGATGACACCATAAGGGTCGTTCTTGATGCGCTTGTAGACAAAGTGGAAGACGTGTGGCTGTGGCCGGCTGTGCAACTCAGCCTTGATTTTTTGAGGGTACGTGTCCTCTGCCAGCTGCTGCCAAGTTTCGTCAACGAAGAGAAAGAGGCTGTACTCCTCAGGGTCCCCCACCTTGAACTTCTCGGCACAGAGCTGGCACACGTCCTCAGTGGTAACATAAGGTCTCACTAAGAGAGTTTTTCCCGTGCAGCCACTGTTGACCTCCTGGAATGCAACTCGAAGATAATTCTGCAGAGTGGAAAAAGAGCTGTCAGACCATTTCAGAAGAGGCATCCAGAGAAACCCAGAGGGACCAGGAGATGGGCATGCTGAGATGGAAAGTTTAACCAGCGAGCCTCCTCATTGGCTCTGGCTCACCCTGACATCTAGGCAAGGTCACAAGGACTCATACTACAAGGAAAAGGGGCTGATCTTAACTTGGACAGTGGGGAGGACAACTATATGGACTGATTTGCCACATGTCAATTCACTGCAATTATAAAAAGGAGAAAGTCCATTCCGCCCTGGCTCTGATCATAAAGATGGGTAAAGAAACCTCTGGTTAAGAGTGTGAACCAGATCCGATGCTGGTTTCTGCCTAACACTTTAAAGGTTAAACACTTCCCAGCTTGAAAAATGAACCAAACAGCCAAAGAGTCTGAACCAGGAGCCACTTAACACACGTAGACACAATAGCACGTACTGTACTCCCTTTTGGCACACTCTTGCGTGAAGCCTCGGCAAGGGCAATAACGTGAGGTGGAACCACCAATATCTGCCTATTTTTGACTTCCAAAATGGCAATGTCATGTGGTTCACCATCTACGTGACTCCGGGTGCCATGTGAGAAAACTCAGGAGATGCTGATTCTGTCCAAAGCCTTTGGAGATGGAGCTGGTTACGTGGACAGTGGTGTTGCTGGGAAGAAAAAGGAGATGCCTGCAGGCTGGGCACTGTGCATAGTCGTGAAACACACACATGGGCGTGTGCTGTCATGAAACAGAATAAACCTGTGACCTCACAAACAAACTCTCAGACTAGGCTCAAAGAATCCTAAACTTGTACTCTCCTAGATTTTGTGACCTGGATAACTTGTTTTACCTTCTTCAGTCTTCACTTTCTTAGGATAGGGTTATCACATAGAATATAGGATGCCCAGTTACATTTGAATTTTAGATGAAAAACAAATAATTTTTTTTGTGACAAGTCTGGACCCTTCTCAGGAGTCAGGGAGGAGCTGCTCTCTACCCAGGCCCCCATGTGGTCACCCGAGGTCCACTGGGGTGATGGAGGGAAAGCTCTTGGGGAAGGATGCTGCGCTTTGCACAGGTGAGCTACGCCTCACATCCCGTTCTACCGAGGACATTTGCAAAGAACGAGCCAGAGGTGCACAGACTCTGAAGCTCTGGAGTTCGGATACTGCAGTGTGCTCCATGCTCCATCTTACCACACCACCCCCCATGCTTGGCCCCATGCACTTCCTGTGTCTTTACTCATTTAGTCCTGATGAGAACTCTGTGAAGGAAGGATACACTATCCCTATTTGACCAGTGAAGAAACGGAGGCACAGAGAGGTTAAGTAACTTGCCAAAGGCCACACAGCTAATAAGTGGCAGAGCTGGGATCCACAGTCTTTGCCACTTAAGACCTGCTGCCTCTTCCAGTGTGAGGGAGCATTACTGTCTGTGACACCAGATTTAGGAGTCCCAAATGTGACTTTGTGGCTGAAAGCAGGAAATTCTCCCTTTATGTTATTATTCTAAAGAGGTGTGCATCTACAAGGGGAGCAAGGTCAACAGGTGGGGGGACTATGGGGGCGGGGGTAGGACAGAAGCAAGTGGCTCTGTGGTGTCTGAGCTCCAGAAAGAAAGACGTGGGAGATGAGAGAAGAATAAGCTTTTCTCATTTCCTCTTTTCTTCCTCTCAAAGGGTCTATGACTTCAGGAACCCTGTTCTCAGACAGCCAATAGGATCATACTCCAGGGGCCTGTGTCTGCTAAAATCACTTAACCAGGACTGTTGTTAAACCCAAGGGGGAAGAAGGCACACAGTATGCTTTCTTGCTTTTTAGATTTACATGCCTCGGAAGGAATTTCTGAGAATATGGCGATCTTGGTGAAGAATTTGCTGATCTTGCCATCCAAAGATGGGCTGATTCTGCACTGAGTGTACCTTTTGATTATTGTCAGAGCACTGAGAAGGTAAATGATCTGGGCAGGTGAGCTGGACATGGAGACAAGGCCACACTTTTCCAGTCTCTGCCTGAAAGCACAATCATGTGGCACCCACAACAAAGCACAGGTGGGCTTTATGGTCTGATGTAAAACCTTTCAAACACATCTGAAAACATGTGCAGACTTACTCATAATTTTATAGATTATGAGCAAACAGGATTTGTCATGTTCGATAAAGATTTCTATACCCCTAACCTGACACTCCTCTCTCAGAAACAATCTCTTCGGAAACTCCACATTCCTGGCCACCAACTCATGGTCTGGTCATGAAAAATTCCGACCTGGGCACCTAGACAGGACTTGGCTCCCTCTCAACTTCCTGGCCCTGACCGCTGCCAAAGATGCTGTGATTCTGGGGTCTCTTACTCGGGCCTGGGGAAGAGAAGAGGGAAGGAGGGAGGGGAAGTCATTTTTGCACCCTTCCCTCTTCTCAAAGAGACTAGGACGATGGTAGCACTTGACTTCTGCTGTCTCCACTTGACCAGCCTCCTTCATACAAGTCATCTCCCGATAGAATAAAATATCCAATGCCAAGCATTCCTTCAACCTCGTGACTCTCTCCCTGTCCAGGTGCCTAGCATCCAAGATGGACCTTATGGGAGAAATCCCGCTTTAGATTTTTTAAGGGCAGCAAAACTTGGGCCAAACCCATATTTTTAAAACAAAACGGAGAAGTGAAACAACAAGGGCTGAGGGTGATTTAAAATTCCCCCTTCCCGCCAGATGACTCAACGAAGGGGGACCTGGGGGGCCCTGTGCTCTATTGTGGGAGCCAGCTCTGGCTTCTGGCCATACAAGGAAGCAGCGTGGGCACGTCTGCACTTTCCCTACCTGAAAGTCATCCACAGAAGGGATGGTCCGGTTGGTGGTTCTCCGCTTGTGCCACTGCCGCAGGGTGTCTCTGGTCTCTGAGCTGAGCAGCTGTGCAGCTTGTTCTTCCTGGAAATTCTTTATCAGAGAAAGTGCTCCGTAGGCGCTTGTCAAGTAATAGCCTCCTGGGGAGGGCAGAAAGAGCGAGTCGTCTGAGCTTCACACATGATTAGAGGCCATGTTTATATTTTCTCCATCTCTTCCACAAGCGTTTCCTTGTGGGATCACAGGAGCACACACGCAAGGGTGCGCCATTCATTTATCCACTCATTCATTTGCCTGACATAGAAGCCAACAGATCTACTGGCTCTAGCTGTTCTTCGGCTTTTGTTTCAGGAATTAATATTTTCTAAATTTTACGGAAACGATATACTTTGAAAGAGCAGCAGAACACACAAGTGTGTTCACAAAAATATGGGTAATTCAAAATGAGTTCTCCCTCTTGCTTCCCTTTCTTACCCTTATTTTGGGACTAATGTAACATGACATTTAGAAAAAAATAATTTACAAGGAAAAGAAGGGATGTGCTGCCCCTTAGATGGCGAATTTAGAAATGATTTCTTGTATTCTTAGGGAGTGTTAAACACAACACTATGCGATGCACATGGATTTATTTGTTCATAATTTTGTCCTAAAATATAATTAGGTGCCTGTGAAGGAACTTGTAAGCTCTGTGCTAGACGACCACGAGGGGACACCCCAAATGTTTGCAGTCATCCCTCAGTATCCAGGGGAGTCTGGTTCCAGGACCCACCATGGATAGTAAAACCCATGGATGCTCAAGTCCCTTATATAAAATCGTTAGTATTTGCATATAACATACGCACTTCCCCCATATACTTTAAATCATCTCTAGATTCCTTATAATACCTAATACGATGTAAATGCTATGTAAATAGTTGTTAATCTGTATTGTTTAGGGAATAATGATGAGGAAAAAAAAGCCCGTACAAGTTCAGTACAGACACAACCTTTGTAGGGTGCATACAACACAAAGTAGCGAACAAGACACAGGGTGAACAATGCCCGAATACCGGAATACCGAGTGCTGGAGAGAGAGACTGAGGGTCTGTGAAACGGCAGGAGGCTACAGCCAGGCATGCCGACACATCACTTGGATTGCGTGGATTCAGTATAATAGTGCTTGGTGTGCAGCAAATTCAAGTTTTGCTTTTTGGAATTTCTTTTTTTTTAATATGTTCAACCCTCGATTAGTTGAATCCACAGATGCAGAACCCACAGATATGGAGAGCCAGCTGTATTTAAAAGCCCATAACTGGGTACTGAACGTTATAAATTTAGAGACATTCTTTGTCAAAATACCCACTGAATCTCTGCTGTGATCCCAAAACAGGAAGACAGCAGGGTGGGTTGAGAACAAATAGAATCTGAGTCTCTACTCTCTACAAAATTATAGTTTTACTAAAGAAAATAGGCATTGGTGATTTATTCATCCAGAGATGAACAGTTAAATAGTTGTGCTTCAAGGAATTTTGCACAACAGTATAAAGTACTCAATTGCTAATGTAAGACCCTGCAGAACTCTCTCTGTTCAACAACTAGAAACAGGCAAGACAGCACTGCTGTCCTAGCTGGGTCCTGAGCAGAGACCCCTGCTAACTCACAAGGGACATGCAACTTGGGAGAGAAGAACACCATTATTGTTTTCACATCACTGATGTTTGGAGTTATTTGTTACTGTAGTATAACCTAGCCCACCGTGACCAATACAGTTCCAGTGCACATATGACATGTCATGATTGTTATTTATAGATATCTGAATAGTTTTCGGGATCCCACCACCTCACTGGGAGCTCTCACAGTGCCTAGTATGGAGTTTTGAGTTGTTGATCTTTACTAAATATTTGTCCCATGGACAAATCAGCATGCGATTGAGTGTGAAGCTGGGTAGTATAGAATTTAAATGCTGCATTTCAAGATAAATCGACATGGATTTAAGTGTTCAAGAAAGGCTCCATGGAGGTGCTAATAATTGAGCCGAAACTTGGAAGGACTGTTACAATCCAGTGGGAGGGGTTTCCTTTTGACATCAAATTTTAGTCTCCATAGCTCTGATCTGTTCAGGCCACAAAATGTACCATGCTTTGAAACATATGGATGCAATTAGAGCAAGGTTTTAAATTTCAGCCAAACTAACCTCACCGCAAGAGCCATGCACTTAAAAGGGACTGTATGATGCCTCTTCTATAAATGAAAATACCTGCTTAAACAGCATAACAGAGATGTGGGCCACTGGCCCGCAAACCAAAGAGGGCTTTGGGTCAGCCACGGAAGTATTAGCTCTGCAAAACATTTCTACTGCTCAGCAGCCCCTTCCTCTGGCCTGCACAGCTTCAGTCAGATAATGGGCAGACCTGGCCTCCAACCACAGCTACCCCGCCTGGGCTGTCTGCTCTCCCAAGAATGGAGGCCGAGAAGCAAAAGACACAGTTAAATGAAAGCCTGCTCCACCAAACTGACGCAAGAGGAAACAGAAAGTCTCAACAGACCCATAACACATGAAGAGATTGAATCAATGATCAAAGGTCTCCCAACAACAAAAAAAAAGTCCTGGATCAGATGAATTCACTGGGGAATTCTACCAAACATTTAGAGAAGACTGACACCAATCCTGTTTATACTCTTTCAGAAAACAGAGGAGGAAGAAACACCCCCTAACTCTTTCTATTACATTAGCATTACCTGGTACCAAAGCCAGACAAAAGGCCTCATAAACATTAAAAACTTTTGTTCATCAAAAGACTTTACCAAAAAGGTGAAAAGTCAAGCTACTAACTGGAGACTATCTTCAGAATCCAAGTATCTGATAAGAAACTAATAACGAAATTATATATAAAACTTCAAAAACTTAACAACAAAAAGACAAATAACCCAATCAAAAATTGGGCAAAGGATCTGAAAAGACACTTCACCAAACAGGACATTCAAATGACCACCAAACACATGAAAAGATGATCTACGTCATTAGCTATCAGAGAGATGCAAATCAAAACCACAATGAGATACCATTACACTCCTACTAGGATGGCTAAGATTAAAAAAAGCAGAAAATAACAAACATTGGTGAGGATGTGGGGAAATTGGAACCCTTATCCATTGCTGGTGGGAATGCAAAATGGTACAACCATTGTGGAAAAAAGTGTAGCAGTTCCTCAAAAAACTAAAAATAAAACTACCATATGACCCAGTAATTCTACTCATTGGTATATACCCAAAAGACTTGAAAGCAGAGACTCGAACAGATACTTGTCAACCAATGTTCACTGCAGCATTATTCACAATAGCCAAAAAATGGAAACAACCTAAATGCCCATCGATAGGTGAATGGATAAACAAACTGTGGTACATATGTAAAATGTAATACCATACAGCCCATAAGAGAAATAAAGTCTTGATACATGCTACTATATGAATGGAGCTTGAGGACATTATGCTGAGTGACATGAGTCAATCAAAAAGGACAAATATTGGATGACTTCACTTGCATAAAAAGACAAGAAAAAGCAAGTGAACTCCGGTCAAAGATTGGACAGGCCCATGTGACAAAATGAGCCTAAACGGACACACCAACCCTGGGGCAAGGACTAGAAGGCAGGAGGGGACAGGAAAGCTAGTAATAGGGAACATCAGGTTGAGGACGGAGTGTTGATATGTCATGGGGTGGTTAACCAATGTCATAAAACAATAGGCGTACTGTTTAATGAGACACTAGTTTGTTCTGTAAACCTTCACCTAAAGTACAATAATAAAAAAAAAAAAAAGAAAAGGCAGATGTATACAAACCAAAGTTTCTTAGTGGTTATTAGGGGTTGGTGGGAGAGGGAAAAGGGGAAGTACTGAGCACTGAGTTTCAGTTTACTGTGATAGAAAAATCGCACTGATTAAGGGTAGGGTTGCAGAGCCAATTAATATAATTGCTGTCAATAAGCTGTACAACTGTAAAAAGTTGAACTGGTAAAAAGTTGTGTGATAGATATATGTACCACAACGATTAAGAAAAAAAAAAAAAAGCTCCTGAAGCTGCTTATATACAACCAAATATCTCATGGGATTTGATTCCCTGGTTTGGAGGTTTAGGGTCATGTTTCATGGGACATTACAGTTAATTGGCCTAATAATGTGTTCAGTGCTTCTGTTCTAGTGCATAGTGCCTCAGGTCTTAAAAGCTTCCAAGTGGCCATTCAAGGCACAACAACTGGTCTCTACCTGCCTGAAGCAACAGAGGAAGAAGGAGAGTCAGAATAGGAGCAGGATATGGACTGTGTGGCTAATTGCCTCCATGAACAACTGTCTCCTTTGCTCTGAGATCAGAAGAACCTGATGGTGCCCAGCTACTATTACTGAACATTTTGATCAAAGATTCTAAAGAAGAATCCTGATCCAAAGGAGGAAAATACAGAACAGAATTTCAAATTCTCATGGAATCTAGCCTTTGTGGAGCTATGGAGGCTGGATGAACTCCTGAAACTACTGCCCTGAGATAATCTTTAAACCGTAAACCAAAAATATTCCCTGAAGACTTCCTTAAACCAAACAATAGTTCAGCTTAACTAGTAAAAAACGTTTGCCTTCAAGCATTGAACTCTTTTAGGATCTCTCTACATGGGATCAAACTGACACCAGCAACTTGAAAGATTAGATAGGAAACTTAGGGGATGGTGAGCTTATGTTAACGGTGGAAGAACTCAGAAAAGGAGGGTGAGAATGGCTGCACAACCTGAAGAATATTATCAATGTCAATGAACTGTACATGTAGAAACTGTTGAACTGGTGTACGTGCTGCTGTGTATATTCTTAGCAATGACAAAAAAAAAAAAAATTATTTAAATAAAGAAAACAGGCTCCAGTTTAAGAATGAGCTCACCGGTTACTTTGTGTGCTCACTAGCTGTGTGGCTGTCTTTCTCTCTCACTTGCGAATCCTAGAGATCAAGATGCCATCATCCACCCATCTGTAACCAATGGTGTCCAGAGCAGGGCCTTTCTCCAGGGGACACTGGCAAAGTTGGCAGGAAGTGGTGGCCTCTACCTTAGGCCCCAATGTTTGTCCTAAATATACATTGTCAGCCACGGAATGGTAATTTTCTGCATCCTACATACTTATTACCAGAATTAAACATGATTGAGACTAAAAACAAAATCATAATTGAGTATGATATTGTAAGAATAATATGGTAGAAGGGAGGAGAGCATGGCATGGAGACTAATGTATGCTTCTCTTGGTCCCTGGACAAAACCTGTCCAGTCCCCAAGGAGAAGAGGCACGGAAAGATGCAGGGGGTCCTGGTAGTCCATCATGGAGCGCCTGGTTCCGTGGTGGGTGTTAGTGCAGGGAGAGAAACAGGTGAGAGGGTGGAGGATAAAGGGACTCACTCCTACACCTCCCCAATCCTGAGTCAGCACTACCCCTGGAAGGGTGGGAGTTCATGACGCCCTAATAGGAAAAGGACCTGGTCAGAGGAAAACTAAGGTCCTACACACTCAGGGTAAAAGAACAGAGGAGGCTGAGGGAAATTCAAGTAGCCCTGGTGCTGCAGCGGTTAAAGCACTCGGCTGCTAACCAAAAGAGGTCAGTGGTTTAAACCCACCAGCTGCTCTGTGGAAGAAAGATGTGGCCGTCTGCTTTTGTAAAGATTACAGCCTTGGAAACCCTATGGGCCACTTCTACTCTGTCCTAAAGGGTCGCTGTGACTCGACGGCAGTGGGTTTGGGTTTCGGAGGGCAATTCTGGGGGGATGAGGGAGCGGTACATTTAGGTTCCCTCCAAGAAGTGGTCTATTTTCAGAGAAAAGATTGGCATGACGCATTCCCTGGGGCAGGGGGAACTTTTTACTCAAGTCCAGACTACATTCACTGGAGAACAAACGAAACGCGACGAGGCAGCTACACAGGTCCACCCCAGCGCTACAAGGCTGTGTAAGAATGGACAGACTGATGGGGCCCAGCGCCATGCCTCTGGCCTGTGCTCACTGAAAATGCCAAACGTGCAGAACGGTCCCGGTTATTTTGGCTTTTCAAGGCTGTGCACTATGGTGTCAAGCATCCAGAGGATTTCCACGATAAACTGCCTAACTCACGTGTAAGGAGAAGGAATTTCTGCAAAAACACTTTGGGGTTAGCCAGACAAAAGAAGAAAATTTAATGGCCAAGGTAATTTGAAGGCAAACCACCCACACTTTTCTCCACTGTATTTTTATCTTAGCAAGAAGCAGATGCCATTTTAAAATAGAAACAAAGAAAATTCAATGCTCTTTTCATTTGGAAAACAAAATTGAAAAAAAAAAAGATGAAAACAAAAGCTAGACGTTCATCTGTTTCCCTGATGTAACAGCAGGGAAATATTCTCTAACAAAAGTTCATATTTTCCTCTTGGAATCAAAGAAATCATTTCTTTTTAAAAATGGCATTTATTGTAATGAATGTTGTTTTTAATGCAATTCACCAGGCTTGATGAAATATAATTTCGGGGGTTTACGTTTTTTTCTTTGGGCTTCTCCAGCTTTTCTAAGTTTTCTGTGATAAACTCCTATTACATTTGTAATCACTGAAAGAATCAGCACTAGCGATTTTTTAAAAACTGTGGTTAACTCGTAAGATGTCAAAAAAAAAGCGTGCCCAGATCCTCCCACTTTTTAAAAAGCGCCTTTACCTTCTCCGTGCAGCAGTGATGGGTCTAAGAGTTCCATCATGTACTCAATTTCTGTGTCCAGCTCCAGCATGTCACACTGAGCTATGACATAGGTCAGTACTGGCAGGAAGTCGTCAGCTCCATACATCCTCCCTGGGATTAGAACAAAAGGGGAAGAGCGGAATATTTTTATCCATGTTTCTTCCTTTCCTATCCTACTTGCTGCTTTTATGAGCTGGTGAGGAGTCACTCCAGGGAAATGTGCTATTTATAAACAGTGGTGGGTGTTTCTGAAATTCTGTGTGGCGTGATAAACCATCCAGCTGCTCTTTTCTTCCACCAGCCCTAATTTACAATTTCAGAATGAGTGTCTTTGAGTAAATTAACACAGTAAAGGTTTTCTTTCTGCCTTCTGATCTGCACCTAGTTACGCAATAGAACATAAAGTACTTTTGAATATTTTAACTTTCAGACATATTATAAAACATGTACAAAATACTTAATTTACTAATTCTTTGTGCCTTCTTTGGAATTGCTTTCTGTGCAAATTAATTGTAAACGTAGGAAGACCAGACTCAAGCTGGGAATAAGCTTTATATTCAACCGAGCACACAGTTAAGCATGCCAATTCAGAATATGTTGAATAAATGTATATTAATAAATATACATTTATTAATAAATGTATATTTGCAACATATGGCAAAAAAATTTTAGTCTTTATTTCTAGTTGTCTTTACAGCAATGGTTCCTGACTAGGAGTGATTCAACGTCTGGAGACATTTTTGGTCAACACCCCTGCAGGGTGGGGCCGGAAATGGCATCCAGGATGCTGCTAAACTTCCAACGATGCACAAGACCACCCCGGCAGCAAAGCATCCGGCAGTGTATAATGTCTACAGCGCCAAGGTCAAGGAGCCCTGCTTTAGAAGAATGTATCCCCCGGCAAATAATATTTTGGGAACTTTTATAAATAATGTCGTGAACTACAGAAAACATATTTTGGTGTATGTGAAATGTGCTTGCAGATTGCAGAGGCGAGGCTCCTGTGCTTCCATTACCAGCTCAAGAGCCCACGGTTGAGTACCATCACTCAATACTTTGCAGACTGCACACACTTTCCTATCTACTAAGGCAGTGGTTGACAGAGCCCCCCATAAAACATCCTCACTTGGAGGAAAAGCTGTTAACAGCCCACAGAATTATAACAGGCTCGCTGACGACCCAGAACAATGCGGGGCTCATTCAACATCTGTGAATTATGGCTACTCCTGAAGCTACAGGAAGCAGCACAAGGGAAATCTGAGTGCTTACTTTCCAGCTTGGTAACTCTTCGGTGAATTCCAATTACATTGCTTCAGCTTGTAGTGAAGAGCGCAGAGTCCAGAGCTCCAAGGCAATGGTATTACTACTGGATGCTCCATGTTTCTGACACACTCTGTAAATCACTGACAAGATCCTCCTTGGCCAAAACGTAACGATAATAGCTTCTACTTCCATTGTGCTTGGTGGTATGCGTGCACTGACTCACCTAACCTCCAGCTCACGAAGGGCAGTGTCATATCCGAGAGTTGCTGGAACTGCGGCTTAGAAGGCTGGTTAACGTGGTGAAAGTCATAGCTAATCAACTAATTTACAGAGTGTGACCGAACTCAGACTCTAGAGACTGGATTTGTAACCACCACCCTGAACTAAATTTTTTCTTCTAAATGTTTAATTACATTGACATCATACAAAAATGTTGTGGCCCTCACCCACTTACTTTATTTGGGGTTATTTATGTGTTAAGGAGCCCTGGTGGTACAGCGGTAAAGTGCTTGACTGCTAACGTAAAGGCTGGCTGTTTGAACCCATCGGGTGCCCCATGGGAGAAAGGTGTGACAGTCTGCTTCCATAAAGATTACAGCCTTGGAAATCCTATGGGGCAGTTCTACTGTGTCCTCAAGGGTCGCTATCAGTCAGAATTGACTTGATGGCATCAGGTTTGGTTTTTGGGTTTATTTAGGTTTTGCACATGACTAATTTGCCAGACATCAGACTAACACTGCTATTTTTGTAAGCTGCTTGTGAAATCAAGAGACTGAGGGGAAGAGAAGTTGGGAATCAGAAAACCTAACATGCTGTGGCCCAGTCAACGCCCTGGGGGCAGCGGCAAAGAGCCAGGAGTGCGGCCATCTCACCTGAGTTGTTCCCCATGACAGTGTAGATGAGTTTGCAGACCCTCAGCAGCAGCATAACTTTCTTTTCTGGTGAATACATCTTCTGCATGGTCATGAATTTGACCTTGATTTTCTCCACATCCACAAAATCAGGGGTCGGGGCGAAGACTCCCAGCTCCTGCGGGTTCCTCTGCCTCACCAGCTGCAGGTTGTCCTTCAGCTGTCTCCAGGAGCCATCGGCCACGTGGAAGTCCTTCAGCATGGCCTCCACGTGCCCCTTCAAGGGCTTCAAGATGCACTTGTGCATGGCTTTTTCCAGCACCACATCTGCCAAAGAAAGCGCAGCTACTGTGATCATTCTCCGGAATAAACGCACGGTCTGCTTTCTCAGAACGGGTCTGAAACGCGGGTTCATTGGTCACAGGGCACACAAGTTACAACTGAACACTCGACTAGCAAACAATACTTAGAGGCACTGTGACTCACACTCCAAGATGTTTTTCTGTAAAGCCAGGAAAAAAATTCTTAAGTTTCTCTTGTACACAATAAATATAATTAAATACATTTGCTTTAGCTACTTTTTACCACCCTCCTCCCTCTCAGAAATACAGACAAATACTCTAGAAGACGGTTTTCTTTTCACCTAATCCCAGGAAAGCAAACGTGTTATCTTAAAGCAAGGATTTTCTATTAGTGAGGGTTCAAAATCCCTAAAATATTTGCTGATAAATAAACTAAATTAAATGCATCATGTGATCTTGGATTGGGTTCTGGACCCTGCCCCCTAAATTTTGTTTTCATTTGCTCTAAAAGATCTTACTGGGACTGCTTGTGAGATTTGAGTAGTCTGTAGATTAGATAATAGTCATGTGTCAGTGTTAATTTCATGGGTTTGAGAACTTTGCTAGAGTTAGGCGAAAGAATGCCCTTCTTTTCAGGAAATACACACTGAAGTGTTTAAGATAAAGAGGCATGATGTCTGCATCTTATTCTAATCAGGATTCAGGAAAAAAAAAATGCGTGGGCATGTACGTATTGTGCATGTGTGTGCAGACAGAAAGAGGATGAAGCAAATGTGGCAAAGAGCTAACATTCGGAAAATCTGGGTGAAGGATATGCCATTTCTTCGAATTATTTTTGCAACTTTTCTCTAAGTCTGCAATGATTTCAAAATAAAAAAGTTAAAAAAGAATTTTGCAATGTATTTCTGCTCAGAATTAGGACAGCCCTTTAGGTGAAGAAGGCATTATTTTCTCTCCTTTTTTTTACTTGTTTGGCTGTACAATGAGTAGCTTTCTGGGCTGACGATAAAATGACTGGTACCATAAACCCAGAGATCTAGAATTTAAGAAGATTTATACAGTGAGAAGCTCTCTGTTTTTGCAATATCAACTTTGCAATCTCAAATGTCTGTACGTTCTCAGCAAAGACACCACAGTTCTTCCTCAACAACGGCACTTAATGTCTGAAACTTTAGGGTGATTCCATTTTGGAAGCCAAGAATCTGCATACTTATAAGATCGGAAAGAGTTGAATGATCTCACTAGCCTTTGGTATCCCTAACACAGGGTCAGAGCACATTGAATCAAAAGTACTATGTACTGTTAGAAGGGCACGGACAAAATGAAATCTAAGCCAGATGCACCTAAAACAATCTTCTGTGCCCCAAAGTTAAAACTGCTGCAAAAGTTAACACAGATTTCATAACGATCAGCTTCCCAGCCCCTATTTTTCTTTGCTCCTCCATATCCCACCCAGGCAGACTCTTTGTTTAAATCCGGAGTCATATATAACTACAGAAATAAAGGTGAAGCAAAAGGGGTTGTAAAAGAAAAACAAAACAAGTATTTACTTCATGTCTGACATTAAAACAAATTACTTGGTTTCCATTGGCTTTTCTGTTAATAAACTTATGCGACTCTCTGCAAGCATCCTCGGCTTTTCCCTGCATGGCCATTGTAACAAAAAGCCAATAGTATCAATTATTATTGCACACTCCTAAGGGCTAGGCTCTACATTAAGTACTTTATTTCATTATCTTATCAAATCCTTACAACAACCCCATTATTTTTTTCTAATACTAATATTATGCCCGTTTTACTGATGAGGAAACTGGGGGTCAGAGAGGTCTAATGGCTTGTTATAGCCAAAGACCCCATAACTATTTTAAACAACTACTCATACTACTTTTCAAAGTAAAACAAACCCCAAAACCAAACCCAGTGCCGTTGAGTCAATTCCGACTCATAGCAACCCTACAGGACAGAGTAGAACTGCCCCATAGAGTTTCCAAGCAGCGCCTGACGGATTCGAACCGCTGACCCTTTGGCTAGCAGCTGTAGCACTCAACCACTATGCCGCCAGGGTTTCCTTTCAAATTAAATGACCTTTTAATTCTGAAGTTCAAGACACTTTATAAACATTCATCGGTTTAGCCCTCTCCACCCAAAGATTCTCCAAGTTACACACATGGTTATAAGTGGCTACTACTCTGTTAGAAAGGGGCTTCCAAGGAGGGACGAAAGTCATGGCAATCTTTCATTAGGAAGGCACAGGAATGTTCATAGCAGCATCATTCATCACAGTCAAGGCCTGGAAACAACCCCAAAATGTATCCCAATAGAACAGATACTTGGGATATACTTACACAGTGGAACGTTGTTGTTGTTGTTGCTAGGCCACGATTCCCAGCATTGTGTGGTTGTCCAACATTTTGTGATCTGATGTGATTTTCCTATGTGTTGTAAATCCTACCTCTATGAGGTTAATGAAGCAGGATTAGAGACAGTTATGTTAATGAGGCAGAACTCAATCTACAGGATTAGGTTGTATCTTGAATCAATCTCTTTTGAGATATAAAACAAAGAAGTGAGCAGAGAAGAGAGGGACCTTGTGCCACCAAGAAAGAAGTGCTGGGAGCGGAGTACATCCTTTGGATACAGGGTCCCTAAGGTGAGAAGCTCCTGGATGAGGGGAAGATTGATGACAAGGACCTTCCTCCAGAATCAACAGAGGGAGAAAGCCTGGCACCCTGAATTAGGACTTCTAGCCTCCCAAACTGTGAGAGAATAAATTTCTCTTTGTTATAGCCAACCGCTTGTGGTATTTCTGTT
The DNA here is from genome assembly GCF_024166365.1 of Elephas maximus indicus. NCBI lineage: Eukaryota > Metazoa > Chordata > Mammalia > Proboscidea > Elephantidae > Elephas > Elephas maximus. Next base: position 61,053,635 of record NC_064843.1, on the reverse strand, counting down.
ATAGCAGCACTAGATGACCAAGACACACCTGAAGACCCAGCCTGGGACTGTCACCTTGAACACCAAGGGGAAGTTTTAACTTGCCAGAAGGAGCCTGGCTGCTGCTGGACCAGGGTGTTAATACAAATCACCTCCAAATAGTGTGCACTGTTACCGGGGGACAACAACAGAAAACTCCTTGCCGAGCAGCCATGTGTGGGTTCCCTCGTGTAACTCACCCGTGCTGCCAGGGAAGGGGGTACCAGCCTTTGCCCCAAACCTACCCTTAGGCATAAATGGTGACGCTGAATCTGTTAGGAGGGTTGAAGCCTGGGACCAATTGCCAAGTGAGTAGACCACTTTCTTAACCGCCCCCCGCCCCCAAAAAATTACTATTAGGGTTTCTCTTTTTTTTTTCAGTATATTTTTAAGGCCAGAATTTTAAAATAAGAAAGATTGGTCCCTTTGCATTCCTTTTCAGGGCTTTATCTCTAAGCTTCTCCCCTCCTAAATCCCTAATAAACAGAAGAAATAGAAAAAGTCCAAATGAAAGGAGGGAACCATGACCCAGTTGGCGCTCACCAATAGGAAAACCAGGTTCTTCTCGTAAAGCAAGAGGGAAAAATGATTTGAAGAAACAAAAGGAGAACAGAGAATCTTTCAAAACGTGGAATAGCTCAGACAAAAACAGAAAGAACAGACTGGTCACATTGCTTACATATAACGACTTTCTGTTGTTTTCTATGATTCCTGGTTGCTATAATCCCAATAAAACAAAACAAAATCTTTGAAGCAGTAAGAACAATGACATCCACTGTGCACTTCACATGCAGTGCCTCTTCAAATCCTCAAACGCCAACAAGTAAGGGCTATCATGATCCCATTTACAGATGAAGCAACTGAGACTCAAAGTGATCAATGTCACATGGCTAGCAAGAGGGGGAGCTAAGATTCAAACCCAAGAATCTGGCCTCAGAGTTCTTGGAGTGACATCAACTGTATTCAACCACAAACATACAAACAGGTACCCAGAAAATTCCGCAACATATTACGGGGAGTTAAAAAAAAAACCGGGGAAGATGATTATATGCTTTTAATTTTGTAGGGCTTGTTAATGTCTTTTTCTGTCTTGCTAATAACAAGAAGCATACTACAGAGCTGTTGCAGCTAAAACATTTAGAATTTTAGAAACCAAATGTTAACCATACTAGCTGAACAGCCAAATCCGGAAACAAGTTTTCCGGAAATAATTGTAAAGATCTTCTGAGCGGGTCCCCAAGTCCATACACAGAGAAAAGTGGTAAAAGACGTGGTGGTTTTTTGGGTTCCCCGTGGCTTTATGTTGCTTAGTGTAGTGATTTATAGGAAGTGGTTAACAGCATTGGTTTCTAGAGCTGCAAGAAGAAATTCACTTGCCCTCCTAATGGAAGGCAGAGCTTTGTACCCTACTTCACTCTGACCAACAGCTTAGATTCCAGGGGAAGAGCTGCAGGGATCAGACAGGGGGCTGCAATGACTGGAAAACGCACCTGCTTGCTTTGTGTAGTGTCTGGTCACCCATGCTTGGCTAGGGGGAAGTGAGAGGCCGAGAGGCGAGGTTAAAATTCAGAGAAGGCATGTATATCTTAGAAAGAGCAGGGAAGCCCTGCACCACAGCCAGCTGGGCTCTGTCTATGTCACTGCCATCCAAGCTTTATTAAGCCAGTCATCACTGCAGGTATCTGGAACTCAGTCCTGCTGGGAACTCCTGAGACAGCGTGGAGCATCCCACCCAGAAAAGAGGTGCTGGGTTATTTACTTGTTACTCCCTGTAGTCACTGGTTGAAGGCTGCTTCGGGAGGCTGAGGAGGGCGTTCATTTCCCAGCCTTCCCCGCCTCCCTTGTCCAAGGATTCTGGTGGCGTGAGGACACGACAGGCAAAGTGTCACAGATGCTGGCAACTGGAAATCAGACTGTGTCCAAAGAAAAGACGTGTCAGGGACATGGAAGGGCACCATCGGTGCTTTGCCCTTGGGACTACCAATGGCTTAAGTCAAAAAAGCCCAGACCTGGTTTTCAGAGGACTTGCTGTTGAGGAGAGAAGTCCAGCTGGCTCTATGTCATGGCAGAGGTGATGAAGAATGCTGGGAAAGCAGGGAGTGGGAGGAACCGTGTGGCAGGAAGGCTTTATCAGAATCCACAAGGGGAGACCAGACTAACTGGCCTGATAGAGACCAGAGAAACACTGAGAGTGTGGCCCCTGTTTACCCTTTAAGCTCAGTATTGCAGTCACTCCCAAGGTTCAGCCTTCAGTCAAAGATCAGACAGGCCCATAAGACAAAACGAGACTAAAAGGGCACACCAGCCCTGGGGAAGGTCTAGAAGGCAGGAGGGGACAGGAAAGCTGGTTAATAAGGAACACAAGGTTGAGAAGGGAGTGTTGCCATGTTGTGGGGTTGTTAACCAATGTCATAAAACAATATGTGTATTAACTGTTTAATGAGAAACTAGCTCTGTAAACTTTCATCTGAAGTACAATAAAAAATATATATATATATATATAAATGCGTATATACCAAAAAAAAAAAAAAAGAATCCACATTGAGAAAGGCAATTGTGTAGGTTGTATTCATGTAGTATTTTATTTAAGGAATCTGTCAGACTGATTCCAGTGCTTTCCAGTAAAAGGCTTTAGCTTTACTGGTAGAGGAGAAAAGGCAAATCTTCCTTACAAAGTCCCAAATAATCTATGCAGATCCTCCCCCCTCCAGAAGGTAAAGCTGAATTCTCCCTCATCCGTTGAGTATGGGCAGAATTTAGTGACTTGCTTCCAAAGAACAGAGCATGGAAAGAGAGCAAAGGTATTACAGTACAGAGACCTGGCAAATACTCCCTGGGCCAGGTGATCAAGGTTAGTATCATCAGTGATGTCTTACGGTTAGCATGTACCCTGATGTGATGTGACTTCACCTGTGTGGTCTTTCTTCCCCCAAACCCAGGCCCCAGTGAAATGATGAGAAACCTTTAGACAACCCCTCTCTGCCACAGGAAGGCAGAGTAGCTGACCTTCCCTGAGGGGTTGGAAGAGCCTGCCACATGAGTTGGTTTTGATCTTAGATTGCGGCTCGACCTCACTAAGCTTTTGTTTTCACATCTATAAAAACGAGGATAATAAATAGGGCATCTGGAGGCATTAGGAGGATTAAATGGGATTCTATATATAAATGTGTACTATAAACTGTAAAGAATCACATACATAAGGGATTATCCGGATTATTGGCCTTCACTCAGCTCTGGTAGACAACACAGTATGTTTGACAGATTGGGAACACTGTGACTTCTGGCTTCTAAAGGAAGCTCATCAGCCATGGCAGTAGCCGAGAGCCTTCAAAGTGGACATGGCTTCTGAGGTCAGAGAGCAGAGGCTATGTCCACAGAACTAGTTCCCCACTGAGGAGTGGGGCTGATCAGGCAAGGCCACGGACTGGACCCCGTAGACCAGTGAGGGCTCTGTCCACGAGAGGTGCACCTCACCCAGGTGACAGCCAATCAGAACGCTCCTTCACTGGGGCTGGAGAGAGAAAAAACCATCCAAGTCCTAAAGATTTTGATGTTTCCTCACAATCACTGGTATTTTAGGTGTCCCTCAGGGCAGGTGCCTCATTTCCTACATACATTCCTTTGGCCCGATTATGTTTTCCTGCCCAAGAGACATTTATTTCTCTCTTGAAATGGAAGAGCCTAGGGATATGGTCAGAAAACACAATAGCACAGAGCTCTCCACGTGAGTTACCTGTTGAGGCCTCCCTCCAACCTGTTAGCAAGGGCTTTCTGAATTACGAAGGACCAGTTCCCTTACGTAGGGTAGACTCATGGCTTCTAAAGCCAGGTCGGAAGCCTTCTGTAAGTTGACATAGCATAATTAACTCAATTTTGATGCCCTAAAGCAACACTTATACAGAAAATGATGCCCCAGGGGAACAAAAACGTGCTTCTTGCAGTGGTCTTCTATTTAAGCCAATTTTCAAAAATAATACCAGCATTCATTTTACATTCTACAAGAGACTGCTCTTTCTCTTTTCTCGCTACCTTTTGTTAACTGAACAAAGATATTAGTTCCTTTCAGGTGATACGTTCATGGGGCTAGATCAGAAGTCAGAGGTTCAAAGTTTTAATCTCAGTTTGTCACTGCCTCTCTGCCCACATTCCTCAGAATGGCTCTTTGAAAAAGAGTAGATAATAACTCAGGGTCATGAATCAAACCGTGAATTAAAAAAATAAAATGAAGTTACACAAGCTATTAAAGCTTGAGCCTGACCTAATACTTCTTTTTTTTTTTTTTAATTATCTGAACCAAAGTAGTTGTGATTGTTTGAAGTCCTAGGGAATCATTTCAAACCTCTTTTCTTCTTCATGTTTATATTCCTTGGTTCCTAACCACAATTTTACTATCATCTATTAGAAAAAAGCCAAACTCTGATACCTACACTGATATGCTCTTCAAAATACATGGGATGATTTTTTTTTTTCAAATAGTTAAATGCTTTTTAGCGAAAACACACATTTTGGTTTACAGCAACTAAAGAAGCAAAACAGTATCTTGTTTTTTGCTACTGTCATTTAGGAATAGGAACAGTTAGCTGTTTTGTGTCACGGTTGAGAGTCTGTGGTGAGTAGTTTGAATGTAATAGAAAATTCGGGACTGCCAACAATTTTGGAATTGAAAATATTTTGTTTTTCTTGAAGAAATACTTGAAAATAGAGTGATTTCCCAAGATTGACATCAAGTCAGAAATAAAAATTCTTCTACTTGAATAAAATCAAAACGTTAACCACACAATTGAAACAAATTCTGCAAAATGGAGATTTCTCTATCAGAAACTTTGGGCTAATTTTTCCCATTGAAAAAGACCAAAAGCAAGAGTGGTATGGTATGAAAATCTGCCAGTGAAGCCTACCTGCTGGCGTAATAAGCAACATAACACCCTTCCACACTTTATGTGTGAGGCACCAGTAGTGAGAATAACTCCCTCTGGCCATGAAGTTACCAGGCTCAGGCTTTGAGTGGGCATTCTAGTAGGGCCTAAAAGATATGTACATGTTTTGTTAAAGCATGTTTGTTTCACCGTGTGATGACAGACATTTTGGGGGATGGAGAAGGTGGGTAGCTCTCTGGAATCAAGTCTACAATATGTGGCCCTGAAATGAGCAAAGAGAGTTAGCTCACCTGGGAATTGACCCTTATTAGTTATATTCTCCAACCAGAGGAGCCAAGCGGTTGTCAGTCAACTAATAGTTATTTAAGAATTTCTAAATGGAGGGCCTTCAGGTGAAGGTGCTTTAACACGCAGTCTAATGGATGATAGGGCACAACCATTTCAAATGGCTCTTTTTCATTTTTGAGACTGGCTGACTCTTTATCATTTCATACTTACTTAGAAAGTGCCGATCTAAAGGGCAGTGACACCAGCACATAGATAAGGTGGAAGTAAGAACCATTTGGTTTCCTCATTGGTTTTTCTTTATGCAACTGAAGAACCACCCTCTGAAGAAGACAGATTAACACCATCTCTATATACTGAAGAGATTCATATATACACATTCATTTGTCCTTTACACATCTGAATGATTGTTAATTCTATACGGGTTAAACTAGTGAAATGCCTCCTACTTTCCAGATTTCAGGTATGAACTTTCTGTAAGCTTAGGCTTTAAATTAAAATTTCTGTCTTATAGTACAGAGCTATCTCCTTCAGAAGTTGTAGGAAGAAGGCTAGATTTTTTAAAGCAGAGAAACTCAACTGACATTCTGGAAAAGCTTTATGAGCATTTGTAGACACCTGTCCTGGACAAATTTGAGGCTTGTCATTCTGGGGATGACATTCAAAAGTGAAAACTCTCTGCTGTTCCTCCCAGGAAGTGAGAGCAGGGCTGAGCACACAACCCAGAGTAACAAGATCTGGATTGAATCCAAGCTCTCCCACTTAGCAGCAGTGTAACCCTCTGCAAGTCATTCTACACATCTTGGCCTCCACTCCTGGATTTGCAAAACATGAATAATCCCTACACAAATATACTCTCAAAGGAGTCACTGTATGAACAAGTCCTTAGTAATTTAGTAATCCATTAAAAAACAAAACAAAACAAAACCAAACCCATTGTTGTCGAGTTGATTCCGGCTCATAAAGACCCTATAGGACAGAGTAGAACTGCCCCATATGGTTTCCAAGGAGTGCCTGGTGGATTTGAACTGCTGACCTTTTGGTTAGCAGCCATAGCTCTTAACCATTATGCCACCAGGGTTTCTAAGCCCTTTATTTAGGAGTATGTACAACACAGACAGTTAGGCTAAGCCTTTTCTTGTCAGAGTCCTGATCTAGTAAGTCATACATTTAAGTTTTCTAACACAGTAAAACCTGCAAAAGCCAGAACCTGTGTAAGGTGAAAACCTGTCAGAAAAGGAAAACTCAAATATTTTCTACTCACAGTGAGTGACAGAGAAGTATTAAGACTGCACTCTGTCAAAGGTGGAGAACTTGTGAGACCTGGAAAAACAAGGCAGTACCGTCGAGTTCCAGCCCTCACAGGTTTCACTGTCATTAGGGCCACACCTTTCCCTTGTTAGGACTTTTCCAGGTTAACCTACTTACTCCCAATTTCAAAAGTCCAGCACTTTTACTGCAGTTTCAATACAGAATGAAGGTTTCACTGGTGAAGCAACAGGTATGATGAACTGACCTCTTTAATATCAAAGCTGAACAAATCAACAAAAAATTGTGGCAATGCCTCAGGAGGGCACGCCCACACCTGAACAGGCAGCTTTAGTCTGAGCTGCCTTAACAAAGGGTTAGTCTACTCTTAAAATCCCCCTTAATTTCTGGGGGAAGTTGTGAGGGCTATGAGGAAAAACAACAGGCAGAAAAAGCGGCGGAAGGGTGAGGTTAGAAAAATGTGGGCTTTATATCACAGAACAAAGTTCAAACACAGCATCTGCTAATTGCTAGCTGGTTTATAGCCCTAGGACAAATTGCTCCACCTGGCAAAGACCTGCCCTGCTCCCTCTAACAGGGGATGCCAATGTCTGCTTCACAGGGTGGGGCGAGCACCCGCTGAAGTAGCTTGGGTAGACTGCCGGCTCATATTGGAGGCTTCGTAAATGCCATTTCCCTTCTCAACAGGCCTGCAAAGGAGCCCTGGTGGTGCAGTGGTTAAGAGCTCAGCTGTGAACCAGGAAGTCAGCAATCTGAATTCACCAGCAGCTCCTTGGAAACACTATGGGGCAGTTCTACCCTGTCCTATAGGGTCACTATGAGTCGGAGTTGACCTGAGGACAATGGGGTTATAGGTCTTTGGAGAAAGTAAGCCCTTGAGCTCATACTCAGATTTCACTACAAAAGAAGCTGACCGAAGAGTATCCTGGGACTAAAACTTTGGCTGGGAGGTGTGGCCGAGTTGTGAGTCTTTTCCCTGCGGGGTGGGGGGGTTGGAGGGGGTGTTGGCTGGCTCTGTGGCCACATAGCTCAGATCTGGTCTCACCTGAGATGGGGGCTGTGGTAGGACTGGGGAAAGAGGGGGTCGTGTGGATTATCCTACCTTCTCCTCTAAGCCTCTTTAAATCTAGGGCACACCACCAGGGCACATTCCTTTCAGCCACATCCCTTTGAGCCACATCTCAGCTCTAGCCACGCCCATCAACCCAGCTCTGTCCAACCACAGGAAAACAAACGAGGCTTTGATTCCTTTGTGCTGAAACTCTCTTGAAGAAGGAAGAAAGCAAAAAGAGAGAAACCACTCTCTACCACACGCTGTTTACTATTTCAACAAACAGACCCAATCTGACAGAAGAAACTAGGTTCTAGATTTAGGAGCTGCCTGCAAATGTTTGCTAGCTCTTTGGGCTGTTCTGCCTAGCGGGTGAGGTCGCTGAAATGAGCTCTTTACAATCAACCTTGTAAAAGAAAGGAAAAAAAAAAAATTCCTTCCACAGCTGCCCTGGAAAAAGAGCCTGCTTGCCAAATTCAAATTTGCCTTGGTCAAAGTTAACCATTAACAATTCAGCCCTTAAATGAGGTTGTAAAGAAAGTATGTCTCCTTGACTTTGGAGAAAACACCTTTTGCGTGACCTCCGAACCATGTTACTTATTTCAAAGGTTCACAATGTAAACTTACCTTTTCCTTCTTTTGCTTACTCTAAGACCGTGCCTCTTACAGAACCCCTCTACCAGCTTGGGAGCCAGCAGACAGCCACCCCTGCCGCAAGTGGAGGCATGGAAGATGCCCCAGGGGCTTCTGTGCCCTGGGCAACTTCTGCTCCCTGAGCCAGGGCTCCTGTTACAGGTGTGTTCACTGTGAAAACTCATCCAGGTGCACATCCATGATCTTGGCACGCTTTTAAACATATGCTACACCTCGATAAAAATATTATACTTCCCAAATGAAACAAAACATCCCCTCCCATGAGACAACACCCACACCTCCTATGCATGCCCAACCCGCAGAGACACACACGCACACGACACGCACAGCACACCTGGTACACACAGCACATAGGGTACACACACACGGCAGCACACACTCTATTCCCAGCAGAACCATCCCAGTTTCTTTCTATTGGTCGCTTCCTTAAACATTTCCAAGCCTGGCGTGTCAGGTAGAATGTGAGATCTACTTTAAGAAGCTGATTTTTCTATGAGTACAGGGTGAGGGGGTGGAGTTTTTTTTTTTTTTTTTTTTTTAATTTCTCCGGGAAAACTTCATCCAAAATAACTAACCTAGGGTGAGCTGTCCTACAAGGTCACACTATGCTTTATATTAAAAAAAAAAAAAAAAGGCAGTGGGCACTTACCTATTTGGTCTTCGGGGATCAGGGACTCAATAGGCGGGTCCAGCTCTGAGCTCTGGGACAGGTAGTTCTTGACCTGGGTCATGAACTGCCGGATGGTCTGCAGCAGGTCAGTGCTGGACACATGGCACTCCTTGTTCTCCTGCAGGAAGCTCACGTAGTCCTGCACCAGGCACCCGAAGTAGGTGCGTTTGTCCCGAGACAGCTCGGCGATCCTCCTGACCATCCTCTTCTCGGGGGTCATGAAGGAGCTGAATACACCGCTCATCTTCCGGAGCTGGGACTTCACGATCTTGGGCAGCACGAAGGAGCTGCTCCTCTTCTTGGACTTGATGGGTGGAGGCATGGTCTCCTGGTCACTCTCCCCATCGTAGTCCTCCAGGCTGCTGTTGGTGTCCGCCTCGTAGCCAAAGAGAGGCATGCTGCGGTCAAAATCCAGCGAGTCGGAGGAGGAAGTGGAAATGCTCATGTCGCTCAGCCTCTGCCTGCCTCCATTCCACGGAGGCCGTGACTCAGAGCCGGGAGGCTGAGCCCTTGTGCAATCTCCTGGCGCCTCCGAGGGCGGGGTCCCACCTGGGCCACCAGCTGTGCCCAGCTCAGGCTGGAGGCCCGGGCCAGGCTGGCCGGTCAAGGTCTTTGAGCTGCTTTCTGCCTCCAGAAAAGAAGCCTGCTTCTTCAGCCGGGGCGGAGGGACGGGCGTTGGTTTCGTTCCAGGCACGGCTACGTTCCCATGTTTGCTATGGTTGGCTGTTTCTGGCATGCTCGCCTGGGTCTCGCTCCTGGACAGCTGAGAGCTTGTGTGGAGACTATTAATAGTGGGTGGCGGGGGCCTGGGTGGGGGGGACCGAGGCCTCGTGGTGCCATTCACGCTGGGAGTCCTTGTGCTGGACCGCGGCAGGCTTCCACTGAGGTCCTGGCTGTGCACTTTCAAGAAAAGAGGATTAATGAAACACAGGGCTCCGTTGCTCTGGCTGCACTCCAGCTCCGAAGGCGTCCTGGTTTTTATAGAATGCACTCCATTTATGAGGCAGAGCTGACTTGAGGCGGGCCCAGCAGTGTCTGAGGAGAGAGGCCTACGGGGAGGTGGAGGGTTTGGGGGTTGGCTGTCAGCTGGAGAGCTCCAGAAATCTGAAAGTCATTACCAGTGAACACAAGAATGTAAATACAATACACTTGGGCCATTCCTTCACAAATTTAAGAAGCACACTGTGTCACCATGGGCATCTTTGGAGCGGAAGGCTCTGCATTTGGGTCTGCTGTTTTTTGTTTTTTTTTAATGCTTTCACACTGCATTCTCTTACTGGAAAGGGTGGAGAGGCTGCCAGGCTCAGCTATGTGCCCACAGAAGACTCCAGAGACTTTTCACCTTCAAAGCCCCTGAGATACGGCTTCGCCAGTGTACAGCTTCAGCCCAGCTTTTTCATAGGTATGTGGGAAGGAACAAAGAACTGGAGTTGTTACACTATTAGCTCCGGAAAGGCCACTGGGCACCTGACTTCACAAAAGCAGAGCCAATGTGCAAAGCACCGCCACCCTTTCCATCAGCTCCCTGAGGCACCCTCCACAGAGGCAGCCGCCAGCCAAGGGATCCGGCCTAGCAGTTCCCCTTCCAGGGACAGGACCAGCAGCTGGGCCTGGGGGGTGGGGGATGTTACACAATTTGTATGGGGTTTTACTCATTCAGCATTAAAACCCCGAAAGGAGGAAAAACACACTCCTAGGTCCCATCAGCAGAAAAAAAAAAAAAAAAAACAGCAGCAGCAAACATGCAAATCATAAACTGCTGGTTCGACTATTTATCTTGATGGTTTGCCACCCATCCTTCCCAAATCCACTAACCTTCTTAGTAGGGCTATAAATATCCAATACTCTGGAGACCTGTGGGTTGCTTACTGCATCTATACCACCTGGTCTCTGTGTTTTCTGTGCAAACTGAGAAAGGCCACGGTGGTGATAAATGTTGTCTGTTATAATTTCCATTTGGAATAGGTTCTTTTCTCTCTCTTTCTAGCTTTGACTTGCTGTGTGTTTGTTTAAACTGTGTTCTTTTCCTCTGGACCCGGAATGGCTGGTCTCAGATGGGAGAGGCTTACGTTGGGAGCCCTTTTCCCACCTTATCTGTGTTCTAAGCATGGTCTGGTGTTGCTGTGCATGTCCCCAGTCTTGTGGGGTCTTCCCTGTGTCGTTCCTTCCCTCCCCTCTAGGTCTGTGCTGTCCAGCAAGGAGCCAACAGCCACGTGTGGCCACTGAGCCCTTGAAATATGGCTAGTGAGTGGAGGAACTGAATTTTAAATTTTATTTAATTTTAATGAATTTAAATGTCAAAACTGATGCTCAATTTAGTTACAGAAAAACTTTTAAGTATGCTTGGAACAACTTGGGTATGTGAATCTATTTTTTCAACCGTAAATTTAGTGAGATCTAAATACGTAGTGAAAATTTAGTACCCAACTCCAGGGGTGCTGTAACTGTAAAATACAGACTGGATTTCAAAAAATTAGTATGCAAAAAGAATGCAAAATATTTCACTAATAACTTTTGATATCGACTGTGTGTTGAAATGATATCATTTTGGATATATTACATTGAATGAAATATATTATTAAAATTATTTTCACCGGTTTTATTTTACTATTTTAGATGTGGTTACTAGGAAATGTAAAATTACCCATGGGCTCCATTGTTTTTCTTTGGGTCAGGGTGGGTCTTGGTGGGCCTGGTCCTATCTCCTGAGTCCTCCTTGGACTTCCGTCATAGCTATAAGACTTTACACTACTTCCCAAATGTGTGTTTCTCCCATATAAACTATGAACACTGGGGTGAGGGGGACACCTGATTAACCACTGAACCCTTGCTGTGGGGAGCAGTGCCTGCCACATAGCAGCAGACCGTTTAGAAATACCTGTAGGATGAATGAACAAGTGAGGTACAGGAGTTTAAAATGTGATTTCCACTGTGCACACTGATATCACAAGCTGCATGGGTGTTACTGAGACCTCAACTGCTTCAGGGTAGCGGCTGCCAGAGCAATCAGCACACAGCACTCTCTGTAGCTCTCCAGCCCTCAGCCCAGCGCTGAGCATGCCCTGTGCAGACCACAGGCCAGGGGCTGTGGGGAGGGAGATGTGGCTCATGCCTTCAAGACGCCTCGAATCTAGGGGACTATGTGAACTTCAATTCAGGAAAATATTTTAAACACTCTCCAAAGTCATTAAATGTAAGACATGAGGCAAGTTTAAACCATGACATTCACACGGTCCTGTATTTTGACCAGGATTCTCTTTCCCAATCTATCAAACAGACTTCAGGCACGTGTGGCAATTCTATGAAGCACTCTGAGTTTTAGAAGGGCACTTGAAGCTACTGTCAGGTTGCTCTATCAATTACGCAGGCTCTCTTGGAAATGCACCCATCAAAACAAGCTCTTTAGATTAAAAGAAAAATATGCCAAAAGTGAAACACTTAATGTTTTTTATGTGCTAATCCTAATATTATATTTTCTTGGATTCTAGGAACCCTGGCATTTTCGCTTCAGAATTCCAACATCCATTCAAATACGGCAGTCTGGTTGTTAATCTATCTAAAGATGAAAGCCCCAGGTTCTTAATAGTATTCCCCCTTCACATCTAGGAGGAATTTTTGTTTTTTTTGCAAAAGGTAAACCCACATCCCTAGGCAATGGGACAAAGAAGGGTAACCTGGGTGACTTCTGTGTTCTGATCCTTTGTCAACAACTGCTCAGCAGAACAGGGATGGGTTTAGGGGCATCAGCAAAGGGGCAGGAGGGGGAGGCAAGTGCCCAGGTGGCTGCAGCGATGGCCCATCCCATGGCAGGGAGGTGGCCTGGGACCCCAGGACTGACGTACACACAGAGAGGAAGTGAAGCGGATGTTGCTCTGGATGCCAGCACTGTCCAATTACTGAAGTACAGGAGTGTCGTCAGTGCCCAGGTGCCCTCCAGAAACAAAACCTGGCACAGGAGGTGCACCACAGGGCTTTCTGTCAGGCACTGCTTTTCCCCAGCAAGATGCCACAAAAAGGAAAGACACTGAGGGACGCGTTATAGATGTTTACAGTACATCAGGACTTCGAGTTTGTGTATAGCCCAAACTCAGTAACGAGAGAAGATGGGGTGACTTGGGGGACACCCAGGCAAAACTAGCACCAGTCTGTTTGAGAGTTGGTTGGACGATGACTTGGAAAAAGAATCTCATAAAGACTGATTCAGGGGCCTCCTGGCCCTGAGGGCTGCGCTTTGCCATGGAGATGGGATTATTTTTAATCATAGGTGTGTTTAACATAATAATACAGCCTTATCCAGCCTCACATTGATTCTGATCCATGTGTCCATTCTAAGATGGGCCCAGGGAAGGGGCACCTACTTACTTAGTCCCAGCTGGGCTAGTTCTTCAAGCCGAGCCTCCGTCTTGGCTGTTGAAATGGCATAAGGCAACTTCAAGGTAAATGGCAGAACGTCCCTGATTTTTTAGAAAAGAGAAAATATTTGTAATGATGTGTCTGGTTTCTATCTCTTGCTTTCACTTTCACCCTAGTGAAATTTTCAACTTACACTATTTAAAATGTTCTAACTAGATACCACACCGTATCCAACCAGAACTTCACAGGTGATGGGACTCCATGCTTATTATCCCTGCTGGTATTACTACATTCAGGAAAGGTTGAAAAGAGAAGTGTCCATGGGTTTAGGGTCTGCAGTGGGAACTGAATTTTTCAGCTGGGTGGCTAAAAGGTATCTGAAGTTAATACCGGAACCACTGACCATTTTGGTGGATCTACCGTACGGGTGAAACGTTATGTACTAATTTGTTGGATGTCATCTTAATGGTGGGCCCGACTTCCTGGGCAGGAGTGTGTAAACCTAACCCAAGATTTATTAGCCTATTGCCTTAACATGGCAGGTTCTCCATGAATGTCTTGATTTTACTTGAGGTAGCTTCCAGCCAGAACTCACGCACTATCCTTTATACGCTGGGGTTAAACTCTCTTGCTTTTTAGGGCAGCACTTTTCTAACTTCACTGTGCACAGGAATTCCCTGGGGTCCTTGTGAGGCTGCAGATTCTGATTCAGGAGGTCTGGACGGGCCTAAGATGCTGCATTTACAGCAGGCTCCCAGGAGATACTGATGGTGCTGGTCCCTGGACCACACTTGGAGCAGGAAGGCATGTGACCAACCCTGCCTCATGTCACTAACCCTGGGTCCAAGCAGCATGGTGCCACATGCATATAGGCAAACAAACACATGCATCGCAGAGTACCAGGTTAAATGGGAGAGCCGCTGCCCGGGCACAGGGGTATCATTAGTAGATGTGTGGCCATGACCACCTGCTCTCTCAGCGATGGGCAAAGGCAGATGGAACAAACTTTGTTCACTTCCATATATAAGGGTTGGAACCATACTCTCAATGTGGTGAACACCCATGGGGCTTGGTGCATACCTTGCCAGATACAGACAGGGAGAAAACATTTTTTGAAGGAATGAATGAATATTCAAGGATGACAAGAGTGACTTACCCAGTGTGGGTACTGATCTTACACAGCATTTTTCATTCATTCAACTATTTACGATCATCTGTGAAGTGCCAGGCACCATTTCAGGTGCTGAGCACAAACCAGACAGAAGCTCCTGCCTTCACGGAGCTTCACTCCAGTGGACACCAGCAGACAATGAACAAATAGCAATTTACAGAGCATATGAGAGGGCATATGTGCTACAGATAAAAACAAAGCACGGAAAGGGGATAGTGTGAGAGTGCTGGGGTGACCAGGGAAGCCTCACTGAGAAGGTGGTATTTGACTGCAGACTTGAAGGAGGCCCAGGAGTAAGCCTTAAGGGGAAGAGCATTCTAGGCTGAGCAAGCGGCAGGTGCAAAGCCCCTGAGGTGGGAGAGGGTCTGGCAGGTATGAAGAACAGCAAAGGAGGCCATTGTGGCTGGGGTGGAGTAAGTGAGGGATAAAACTCAGGGCTTCAGCCTGTATTTTGCCAGTGGACGATGTCCTGAGGATTTCCATTGACTAGCTTAACTACACTAAACAACTGGTTGTTTACAGTAAGATTGGGCAACATTCTGGGCTGAACGAGATTAAATCTAGATGACTGAGACTTCCGGAACCCTTAAAGCTGCTGACAATGAATAACAAATGAGTAAAGTCAATTAAAAGAACAAAACATGAATAAAATTTAGCAGGGTCACAAAAGCTCTAATGTGCTGTTCGCCTAAATTGTCAGGTCAGGTTATGGCAGCCAGTGGAGGCTCCTCTGCCTTGGGGTGTCAGGCCCAGCTCCCTCCTGCTGCCATGAGACTCTGGGTAATAGCTGCTCCCGGACGCAGGAGAGGCAGTGAACCTGATCATAATCTTAGACGAAAATTAATGGGAACTGGAACTTTATAACATCAAAATATCATACCAATATATGCTTGTACAGTTGTACCAACTTAATGAAAATCTGCTTTCTTCAGACAATTTGGAGGGACAGGTACGAGTGGCAAAATCAACCTGTTTGAGTTTTTACCTCGCTGAATGCAGTTCCTGAGGCCTAACCATCACATGACTGGTTTGGGTTTTTCTTAATGACATGTATGACAGGAAACCACACCTGTCATTCACTAATGGATGGTTTTAGGCTTTGATAGGCTACAAAATGGGACGTTGTACATGAGCCTGTTGTACCAGCAACTTCTTCGCACACACATGCAAAAGGGGACACCTCCTTCTCATCTATGCCTGCTAAAGAAAGGGGTCCCCATTCTCAAGTTTGCATAATAGGCAAAATAAAGCCATTGTCTTTGACATAAATGTTTCACCCAAGAGTTTCAGGACATACGCGGTCTAGACTTTTTTTTTTTAACTTTGCTCCGTATACTGTATTTCTACAGGCGAGGAGACTAACACCGTTGAGGAGCTACGACTGCATTGTACCGAGCACTTTAGCTCATGGGACCACGCACAACCCTGGGAGGATGCTGTGATTTCCCCTTTTCCACAGGTCGAGAGTAGGAGAAACAGGTGAAGTCCCTGGCACACACCTACAGAGCTAATGAGGGGTGAAGTAGGTGGGAGGTTTGGAACTCAGGCATGTGGGGCCCTGTTATAGATTGAATTGTACCCCAAAAAGCACGTGCTGTAAATCCTAACCTCCATGCCTGGGATTATAATTCCATTTGGGAATGGGCTATCTTTGTTATGTTAATGAGGCAGAATTATTGTAGGGCATATTTTGAGTCAACCTAAAAAAAAAAGAAAAATTTTCTTCTTTTGAGGTGAAACAGAGATTAAATGCAAGCCAGCAAGCAGAGATGGGGCAAGACAGATGCCAAGCCATATGAAGATCACAGCAATTTGATCCTGTTGTGCGTGAGGCCCATAAGTGGAGGACGGCAGCTAACACCACCAGGCACTGGCGGTCAAGCTTTGTAGTCACTATTTGCTTTCTCACCTGTACTTCTCAACGTGCCTATCATTTGGTGAATTCTCTACTCGGGCGCACATATGTGGAATACCAACACTGATAATCTAATCACTCTATTTGAATATACTTATGTATGAAAAATTAACTAAAAATTTTCAAACATATTTTGGTAAGACTGGGTCAAACCAACTACTACTGACCGAGAACACAGATTTAGGTCAACAAGTAGCATACAGTGTAAAAGGAGAAACAAAATTCCAAGTACCTTTGCATTTTGAAAAAAAAAAAAAAAAAAGGAAACATTAATCTCAGGCCTCTAATCAACATTATCAACGTTGGGGTTTTTTGTGTCAACACCTCACAGTGGTATCAGGCTGTGAAGTTTACAAAGGCTTCTGTGTGCTTTATCTCCCTCTGTGGTCAAGCAGCCCCGGGTAGCAAGGTGGTAGGGTGTTATGAACCTGTGAGGCTGAGATGGTATCTCTGCTGGGCTGCTGCCAAGTGTTGTTTTCTGGGTGTAACGCTCTTTCACAACAACGGCACAATTACCAACAAGTAAACCATGAAGAAGAGTACACATGGGCCAACTTCACTTCTGGCCTACACTGTAGCACTGAAATTCACTCCTTCACCTGGTTGGCCTCAGACGTACCAGGTGTGGTCCCCCAGGGATGGGAGGGGCTTCTGCATGGCCCATGTCTTTGGGCAGCACATTTCCCTACAAAGGCCCAGGGATCCTGCGCAAACGATGAAGGCTGTCGTGCTCACAGGGCATGTGGTCCAGGACTGGGTGAAGCCCTGGTTTATTCTGGTGAGCAGCGATGGATCCATCCTTGGAAAGTGCCCCTGCTCTCGGGCCTCTGATCACATGGGTCAGGCTGGTCCGGAGACCTCCAGGAGGTAGACAGCCCAGTGCTGCGCCCTGGAACTGTCTAGTCCATCAGGTATAACAAATGTCTGACTCAGTCTGAGAAATAACCTAACCCTTCAAAATAAAATAAGCCAAGCCCAAACACACTCCTCAGCCTGAGTAAGTGTGTGATCATTGTGAAGACACCCCTGGTAGCACACTCCTGTGTATCCCCTAAATTCAGCCGCAATCAACAAACAGAAAAACGATGGGGGCGAGGAAGCCAAAAGCGGCTCTGCTACACGGGCGGCAGTGGCAACACCACGGATTAGTCAGATTTGGAGTCAACACAAGAACCCTTGATCTGAAAAACGGCAATTGCTAGAATCACAAGAAAAAATATTTTTATAAGTAAGCCTTCCACAATGCACACCCTCTTGGCCCCTGTTCATGTTGGGATTTCTGGCTTAAGTGCATGTAGGCTAAAAGCCACCCTGGTTATGAAAAGGACACGAACACCCAGCCTGCCTCAAGCATAATAACGCAAGGTTGTAAAGCGAACTCCTCCCGGGTGAGCGTTCACAAACACTGTCTGGGGCCTTTACCTGTTACAGCTCTGAATGATCCATCCCTTTGTGTGCGTGTGTGTTTGTAGTACATGTGAGTGTGTGTGAGTATGTACGTGTGTACGAGCGTCTGTGTGTAAGTACATTCGTGTGGTGTGTGTGTGTACGTGCACTTTTCCTGTTTCAACGGGTCCAGCTGAAAGGAGCCTGGAGCAACTTGAAGAAATAATCATATTAATGAGAATTTACATTCGAGGGCCCTAGGTAGGTGAACACTTGTTTTGATCTTAAGGCTGATGTGTGGGACTTGGTCAACACTTAATTCAGGTAATGAATCCCTCCACACACACAATACCAAACCGGTCACCATCGGGTTGATTCCGACTCATAGCGGCCCTGCAGGACAGAGTAGAACTGCCCCATAGGTTTTCCACGGAGCAACTGGTGGATCTGAACTGCCGACCTTTTGGTTAGCAGCTGAACACTTAACCACTGCACCACTAGGGCTCCAATCCCTCCACAGACGTCTGGTATGGGGAAAGCCTCCCAGACCCCTCCATCCCACTTGAATTGAGAAGCCTCAGGGCTAATTCTACTTCACACACCAAGGAGGTCCTAGAAACCACGGGAGAGGGAGAGGCCTTACCTGCTGATGCAATAGAAAGCAATGAGCCGGAATAAATCCGCAAAGCTGATTCCTGAGCCTTCCAGGGAAAAGGCTGGAAAAGAGATTTCAGAAACCAGCTGAGTCTCCTGAGGGTGTTTTGAGGAAGGAAGGGCCCTCTACTGCTGCGTCCTGTGCGAATGGGACCATTCCAGTTCTCAAACCAACTACTATGTGCCTCATCAGGACCAGCTGCAGGGAGGAGGTATGTCAGCCAGGGCCAGGCCAGTAAATAGCCGGGTTGCGTGGAAGTCCTGTCCTGACTCATTCCAGGCACATGCTCCAGTCTTGGTAAACAGACCAGGGCAGACTCGAGTTGCACAACCATCTTTCCTTTAAAGTTCAGAAAACAAACTTGGGCAGGGGGCAAGCGACCAGGCTGGAGTGGGGCCGGCAGCACATGACAGGGCTTGGGGAACACCAACCCCCCTTCCCTTGAACCTCCTGAGACATGGGCCCCTGTGGTCACACTCCTCTTTGCCAAAACAGCCCAGCTCTGGTAAAGACACAGGAGAGGACTGTAAACTTTGATGACAATGAAAGGTTTCCATGGATCAGCTTTTGGCTAAACTCAGTATGAAAGATTCTAAAAACCCATTGACTTAGAGTGTTCCCCGAAGTGCACAGTTTCCAGGAGAAGGAATGTGCTGGCCTGCCGGTGCGCCACTTATACATCTTCCTGAATGGTGGAGCAGTAGAAGTTCCACCTCAAAGAACTCATGTATTGCCAACCACTCTCATGTCATCTCTGCTGAAATCCCACTCAGATTGTTATTCTTCCCCAAACATCCCAAATGCCCTTCGTTTTATGAAGATTTCCTCATTTCAACAATCAGATGAGTTCTCCTCCCTTTTGTACCACTCCATACCCTTATTTATTTTGCTGATTTAGTATTTGCTTATTTAGTATTTCTGAAGCACCCCAAAACACACCCTAAACATGTACCATCTCACACACACACACACCACACACCAACAGAGGAAGGCAGACACACACACACAAAGAGACAGAGGCAAACATATAAGTACACCATAATTTGGTGCGTTACATAGGAGGGAACCAAAACTGGGTAGGTAAACTTGTCTGAGCCTTGGTTTTCTCATCTGTAAAATGAATGATAATGGTACTTTCCTTGTCTACCCAGAAGGGTAATAGTGAGAACTGAAATTTTAAAACAGGAAATAATTTATGTGAAAGTGCTCTATCGGAATACGCAACGGTGTTTCTTATTATACCACACTACCCAGGACTTATGGCAAACTATACGTGTTTATAGCAAGTCTTTCCCCTCTCAATTTGCCACCAATTCCTAGAAAGACAGGCCCTGGCTGGGAGGGGGCCAGCATGATGCAACCAAGGCACGTGGTAACTAGTTGTGGCCAGACTAAACCTTTGCTGAAGCTAGCTCTTTCAACCATGTTCAGCCACACAGAGAGGATTCGGAGGGAAGTGATAGGGCAGAAAGTAATATCTGGCAGTTGCGTGCACTTGAGATTCAGACAAAAATTCTTTTAATTTCCCTTGCTTTTAATAAACTTAAACTTAAATAGTAATTAAATTTACACAGCACTATTGGGAACCACTCTCCCTTCAAAAGTGTGTCCAGCTAATTTTTTCCTCAAGGCTGGATTCTGCCCCGATGGGCTGCATTTCATAGAAGACTGAACAGTGATGGCCTGGAAGGAACACATCCACTCAAAAAATGTTTGTTCACGAAGATGTGCAGACACGTGCTTTAGTATTAGATTCTGTAAAAAAGTCTGAGCCCTACCAGCCTACTTTGCTGTTGTTAGCAGCCGTCGAGTCAGTTCTGACTCACAGCGACCCTATGCACAACAAAACGAAACACTGTCGGGGTCCTGCGCCATCCTCACAGTCGTTACGCTTGAGCCCATTGTTGCAGCCGCTGTGTCAATCCACCTCTCCATCTCGTTGAGGGGCTTCTGCTTTTCCGCTGACCCTCTACTTTACCAAGCCTGATGTCCTTCTCCAGGGACTGATCCCTCCTGGTAACATGTCCAAAGTCTGTGAGATGTAGTTTCGCCTTCTGTGCTTCTAGGGAGCATTCTGGTTGCACTTCTTTCAAGACAGATTTGTTCATTCTTTTGGCAGTCCGTGGTATATTCAATATTCTTCACCAACACCACAACTCAGAGGCATCAGTTCTTCTTCTGTCTTCCTTATTCATTGTCCAGCTTTTCCATGCATGTAAGGCGACTGAAAACACCATAGCTTGGGACAGGCACACCTTAGTCTTCAAGGTGACATCTTTGCTTTTCAACACTTTAAAGAAGTCTTTTGCAGCATATTTGCCCAATGCAATGTGCTTTTGATTTCTTGACTGCTGCGTCTGTGGGTGTTGATTGTGGCTCCAAGTAAAATGACATCCTTGACAACTTCAATCTTTTCTCCGTTTATCATGATGTTGCTCATTGGTCCAGTTGTGAGGATTTTTGTTTTCTTTATGTTGAGGTGTAATCCATACTGAAGGCTGTGGTCTTTCATCTTCATCAGTAAGTGCTTCAAGTCCTCTCCGCCTTCAGCAAGCAAGGTTGTGTCATGTGCATATTGCAGGTTGTTAATGAGTCTTCCTCCAATCCTGATGCCCAGTTCTTCTTCATAGGGTCCAGCTTCTTGGATTATTTGCTCAGCATACAGATTGAATAAGTATAGTGAAAGGATACAACCCTGATGCACACCTTTCCCGACTTTAAACCACACAGTAACCCCTTGCTCTGTTCAAACAACTGTCTCTTAATCTATGTATAAGCTCCTCATGAGTACATTTAAGTGTTCTGGAATTCTCATTCTTTGCAATGTTATCCATAATTTATGATCCACACAGTTGAATGCCTTTGCATAGTCAGTAAAGCACAGGTAAACACTCATGAGCACAATTAAGCGTTCTGGAATTCCCATTCTTTGCAGTGTTATCCATAATTTGTTGTGATCTACACAGTCAAATGCCTTTACATAGTCAGTAAAACACAGGTAAACATCTTTCTGGTATTCTCTGCTTTCAGCCAGAATCCACCTGACATCAGCTTAGTCATCAGCCAACCTGGGAACCAAGTTCAGGCCATACTTAACTGGGAGGAGGGAGAAGAAACCAGCCTCTATCAGGCACCAACCATAAACCACGCAGTAGGCCGGACACTCGGCCACCAGGTTGTTTAGCTGAACTGTTAACAACTCTCTGAGGATACCATCACCCCATTAACAGATGAGAACACTGAGACTCACAGAGTATGTTACCTGCCCAGTCAATCAGTGAACAGATGACAGTGCCGGGGCTCACACCCGTGTTTATCCACCTCAAGGCACAGGCTCCTTCCATGTCCACACCTTTAGGGACCCAAGGCCGTCACATCACATCAACCGGGACCTAACCATTCAACCACTACTTACTGTATGTGCTTTCCTTTATGGCAAATTCTTTGAGTGGGACTCCAAACTCACAGGGCAGGCGAAGGGCGAGGACTTTCTTCTGCATTTTAATAGATTTACGAACCAGGAAGATCTAGCAGAGAGAAAAGAAATTCAAGCTTAGGAAACATTGTGACTTCCATGACTGAACCCCCCGTCTTGACCAAATTGCATGGCTCAGCCGGAGCCTCGAATGCCAAAGAAAGCAGTCCTTAGAGACCACACCACAGGCTCCTTTCCTTGATAAGTGGCTCCCAAAGAATCCTACCTTCCCTTTGGCAGAACCTTCCCCAGGCGGCTAAGAACTCCCTCAGTGTGCCTAAGTGTACTCAGTTTGCTGTTTTACCACTTGTGTTGTATATTCTCTCCAGCCGAGTTTTACGTCAACACCTTCACTGATGATTACCTAAATTCTAAGCAACAGTAACATGCTGAATCGGAGGTGAGGAATTGGAAATTTCATTGGCTGATTTGGCTCGTAAAAAGTAAAGAAAAGAAAACAAAAACAAAACCCCACTGCCGTCCCATCAATTCTCACTCACAGCGACCCTACAGGACAGAGTAGGGTTTCCATAGGGTTTCCAAGGCTGTAATCTTTACAGAAGCAGACTGACATATCTTTCTCCAGGTGTACTTAAAATCGGAATTTGAATCTGTTGCCAACAGTGAAAAAGCAGGTGGTTTTTCTTTCGATATTTAAATCCGGATTTCTAGCTTCTCTTGAAAAACAAGATAATCTGGCAAGACCAGGCCTCCACTCCAGAGCTGAGCAGGCTGCTCCGTTGGGGAGGTGGTGGGTATGCTCCGGGCTGTCCCTCTAGTCCTGACTCACCTCTTTCTGATAATTCCCTCCGGGTCCTAGTATGGTCTTCAGACGTGTACGCCTTAACCCAGTCCAACTCCCAGCGCTGATCTTGGCCTTCATTCTGACCTTCTTCCCTGCGGGGAGACCATGTCCTGCACAGGTCCAGGGTGCACGGTTCACGTGGACGACTCCAACGACGCCCCCTGGAGCGTGCAGCCTGGCCTTGTCCTGCTTCCCCTGCCACCTGACCCTTCTCCAAAGGTCCTGCCCCGTTTCTTTCACTCCTTCTGCTCTTTCCTCTACATTTAAACAACTTCCTCCCTGCTGCCCTGCTCTTCTTTTGTCCCCCTAATCTTTGCTCCTCTGTTAAGTCCAGTTAATCCTTCCTAACCAGTTGCTGTCAAGTGAGTCTCGAGTCATGGCAACTCCACGTGTATCAGAGTGAACCTGTGCCCCACAGGGTTTTTAATGGCTAATTTTCCATAAGTAGATCATCAGGGCTTTCTTCTGAGGTACCTCTGGGCAGACTCGATCCTCCAATCTTGCGGTTAGCAGCCAAGCACATTGACCGTCTGCACGACCTAGGCAGTCCCATAGTTCCTGAGATACTTTTTATTTGGTGGTAGGAGGTTACGGGAACTGGGTGTCTGATAAGTAGTGAGACAGAAAGACCTTTGCGTTCTGTGTTATTTCCCAGCACCCATGGGGCTGTGTCCATGGAATTCCTCCAGTAGCCACTTCCAAGAGTCCATGTGTCCACAGGAGCCCTAAAACTGAAGATGTTTCTTAAATAGAAGCCTTAGGAGCAGGCACCCAAAGCACTGCAAGGAGGTGCAGAGAAAGTCTCTTTTGCAAGCGGCACGTTCCCAAGCCTTGGACCAGGGGGAAGTACACCTTCTGGGCCTATTTCCTGAATGTCTGCAACCTTACTGTCTTAGATCAGGGGTCAGCAGACTATGGCCCACAGATCAACCCCATCCCGCCTGCTTGTTTTTATAAATAAAGTTTTATTGGAGCACAACCACGCTCATTCATTTACCAGTTGCCTATGGCAGCTTTCGCACTGCAGTGGCAGAGCTGAGTAGTTGTGAAAGAGAAAGCATGGCTGCAAAGCCCAAAATATTTATTATCTGGCCCTGTATAGAAAAACTTTGTGGACCCCTGCCTTAGGTTGTAGATAATTAAGGGGGTGGCATCCCAAAGGCCAACTTTACTCATGGCACCAGGGTCAATCTGTCAAACCCCCTTCTTCACACACTCCCAGCACCTGTGTCTCCTCCTCTCCATCATTCCCACTTCTCCTTGCCTGTTGTGGCCTCTCCTGACCCTCGGTGCTCCTCTCCTCACCCTGCCCTCAGCCTGCCAGTCTCATCAGGTGGGCCCTGTCGAAGGATTGGGCAGGTGGATGGACAGTCCCTCTGCCTGACTTGTCCCGACACAGGTCTCAGCAAGAATTGACATGCCCCACACTAGGGGAAGCGGACCAGGGAGGGGAGCTGTTGCCTAGCAATGTGACAACCTCCCTCTTCAGAATTTTCTGCAGAAATACAAGAGTGGACAACCCAACTGGCAGAAAGTAGGGACCTCACAAGGGGATCCTGATCACACAGACTGAAACTAGAGGCGGCAACCCAACGTGCTGGCCAAGAATTCTCTGCAGAGAGGATCAAATGCTGTACCCAGTTGCCTTGAGCATGTTCCAACAGGGGGCTTAGTCCTGTCTGTTTCTGTCAGACAAGAAATAAAAAGAGAGACTCATCACCGAATTTATGTTAACGGTGGTGAAAAGGACAGCAACCAAGGTTGCACAAGATTAAAGAATGCCATCAAAGTCGCTGCACTATACATGTGGACATTGTCGAAAAGGCAAAGGTTTTGTTGCGTACATTTTCACTGCAGTTAAAAAAGGAAAATTTCTAATTCAAAACATGATAATAGGCTCTGCCTGCTAAGAAACTCAAAAGTTTATTTTTGTGCCAATTGTTACAACATTCCTCAGAATTTTCTCTTTGCTCCTCCATCTATCCTTTAGTTTCTATCTTCTGTCATGTGTTGTTATGAGTCTTACTTTATCTGGGACTTATTTTATTTATCCTTTTTGGAAAGTAGGCATTGTGCATAAGTGCTGTCCAGTAGAATTTTTTGCTATGATGGAAGTGTTCTGCTTTTTTGTGTCACCCAATACAGTAGCCACCAGCCACATGTGGCCTCTGAGCACTCACAATGTGGTTAGTATGACTGAGAAACTGAATTTTCAATTTTACTTAATTTTAATAAATTTACACTTAAATGGCCGCAATAATTTAATTAATTTAAATTTAAATATGGTAGCAAGTTGCTGCCATATTGGACTGATCAGGATATACCAACCATTAAATAAAAATCATCTGAGGAACTTCTATGGCGTCATGGAGTATTTTTGACAAGATGAAGCAGTGGTCTGGGGTAGGTAGTAGCTGAAGAAACAGATCCAGAATTTGATCTAAGTGGAAAGCCATGACAAAGCCCAAGAAAAAGAAGACTCCACGGTTAGCCAGAGTACACAAGTCTGTGGACACAGAACTTTTGAAGAGCTGGGTTCCAAGCTGGACAGCTGAGTCCTGGCAGGGCTTCTAGGCTCAGAATGAAAGGAAAGCGGCAGGGCAAGTGAGGACCTCAGCCCAAGCTCATCCTCAGGGGAGGTGGCAAGAGGTCCATGCAGGACCACGAACCAGCAGTCTGTCTTCATCACCCGAACGCCCCATTATCTTGCTGAGTCCTGGAGCTTCCAGGTAACCAAGGGGACGAGGACAGAAAGACAAATTGTGAAAGGTTCTGTTCCTGGGAGCTGCCTCCTCAGTTTCCAGAATTCTCTACATTGCAACCCAGGTACCAACTGGGAATTGTTACAGGCTGTGAAAAGTGTTCTGGAACTCCTCTCTCTACGGCAGCTGCAGCCCTGCCTGCCCCAGCCTGTTCCCCCGAGTCTTACCCCTGGAGGCTGGGACCGTAGGACCTGTGCTGCCTCCTCCTCGCTCAGACTCAGCTGCAGCCATATGGGGTGGGTGTGGAGAAGTCGGTCCAAGATGCTGAGCCTGCTGGACAAGCTGTCATAGCCCGAGTCCCGAGGACAGGCCTTCACATCTTCCTCCTCCTCGGAATAGCCATCACCCTTGTGTCTTACCATGCTAGGAGAGACAAAATTGGGTAGGGTTTAAACTACTGCATAGAATTTCGCCAGCAAGGAGACTATCCCCACAATCTTGTAGGCTAGACCTACCACAGCACATGTACCATTTTGTAATTATTGCCTTGTATGTCTTCCCCTCCAGACTGAAAACTTTTGACGACAGACATGATGTTTTAGTTTATTCTATGTCCCTGATATTAAGCACAGAACTTTGCACTCAACAGATCTGACTTTCTATTTCTAAACCTGTTTTCAAAACATTCTAAATAACCTAAATGCCTTTTAGTTAAGTCTTAAAACACTTCTTACTTTGAGGACAGAATCCTAAATGCTAAATTCCATATATGGTAACCTAATGAAGTCCTAGCATGTGTCATAAGCTTGGCCATGGCTCTGCTCTACAGGCATCACAGTTAAGACCCCCAGTCTCACACATACACACAGCCAGTTTGTTATCTGAATGAACTGGATTTCATTTTTTTCTCACACATCTAAGCATTTTTTAAATTATTACTAGTATCATTTATAATAAAACTTGACAATACAGTAGTGCTGAGTTATTGGTAAAATTAGATTGACATTATTCATCAGACACAAAAATTTAAACAACACAAATACTCATCAGTTAATGAATGGGTAAATAAAATGTGGTATATCCACACATAAATATTATTCAGTCATAAAAAGGAATGAAGTACATGCTACAACACAGATGAACGTTGGAAACATTATGCTAAGTGAAAGAACCCAGACACACAAAGCTACATGCTGTATGACCCCACTTACATGAAATGTTCAGAATAGGCAAATCCATAGAGATAGAAAGTAAATCAGTGGTTCCCTAGGGCTGGGGGTGGCTAGTGGCTACTTAATGGGTACAGGGTTTCTTTATGGGGTGATGTAAATGTCCTGGAATTAGATGGTGGTGATGGTTGCATAACGTTGCGAATATATTAAAACCACAGAATTGTACACTTTAAAAGTGCAAATTACATGGTACGAAAATTACATCTCAATAAAAAAAAGCCAAATTGACCTCCTTCATCACCTTCAGTATTAACACTAACCCTGTTAAAACCAGTCAAACCCAATCGCTGCTGAGTCAATTCCAACTCACGGGGATGCCACGTGCATCAGAATAGAACTGTGCTCTCTGAGGTTTCCAAAGGCTAATTTTTCGGAAGTAGGTCGCCAGGCCTATCTCTCGAGATGCCTCTGCCATTTGTACCACCCAGGTAGTATTTAATCTGTATCTTATACATGAGGACACCAAGGCCCAAGAAGTGATAGAGCTGTGCAGAGTTACAAACATCTGTGCAATGAGGTCCAGTGTCCACCCCACTCCGTGGGTAACAAGCAAGAGCGTGAACACAGGGTAGTATCTATGGGTGCCTGCTGTATTCCAGGCCCTTTGCAAACATTCTCTCATTTACTTCTCATGACAGCCCTGAAGGTAAGTACTATGATCCCAATTTTAAAAACACAGATCAGGAGACTGGGACGATTAAGTAGCTCACTCAAGAACATGCTCCTGGCACCAGGGAAAGGGCTGATATTCCAACCTGAGGCCACTGAACTCCCGGGTCTCCTTCCCTCTCCTGCAGGCAGAATGCACACCCTGCCCGGATCTCACCAAGCAGGTCCTGGAGCAATGAGCGAGGACATCCCACCTGATCATTCATGCCCAGGGAGCATTCAAACATCTCAACCCAAAGCAACCCAAGTGTGTGGCCTTGAGGAAATCTTCAACACTGAGAAGGGTGGAGGATGAAACCAAATACAAGGAGAGAGTGGGGAAATTAAAAAAAGAAAGTGTGATTTTTCCATGGGGACAACTCCACCTATACAAGGTGGGACACCGTACAGAAGAGGCCAAGCACAGGGGGTCATTTTTGGGTGTGCATACTCAACGACAACACCCACAATGACAGTGCGTGGGCTGGCCGGAGACCCATCCTATCTTATCCCCTCACTTTCTTGACTTTCTACAGAGTGGAAGAATCTGGTGCTTCCATTCAAGACTTATCTGTTATTTCCTCTCGAATATGTGAAAGTTTCCCTTTCCATCTGCTGCAAGTTTCCGGATGGAAGAGCCTGTGCCAAAAAAGCCATTTCTCCTCTGCAAATGCCATTCCAGGGCTTCTGGGTATTTGACGTGAATATTTGCAGCTATAAGAACAAACTCTTCAAAGTGAAGCTGCTGTTAAAATTCCTTCCATGTAAGGCCGAAGGGCAGACTTCAGACTAGTGATTCTAAACTCTGGCTGCCCGTTAAAATCACTCAGGGAGATTAAAATGACTTTGATGGCCAGGGTGCACCAGAAATAAAATAAATCAGATACTCTGGGGAGGGACTCAGGCATCAGAATTGTTTTAAAGTTCCCCGGCAATCCCAAAGGGCAGCCAAGTGTGACAGCCACTGCTTTTGATCAAAACCAAAGCCAAACCCATTGCATTTAGTCAATTCCAACTCGCAGCGACCCTACAGGACAGAGAACTGCCTCATAGGGTTTCCAAGGCTGTAATCTTTATGGGGAGCCCTGGTGGAACAGTGGTTAAGACTTCAGCTGCTAACCAAAAGGCTGGCACAGTTTGAACGCATCAGCTGCTAGTTGGAAACCCAATGGGGCAGTTCTACCCTGCCCTATAGGGTCACTATGAGTCGGAATTGACTTGACAGAAAGAGGTTTGGTGTTTGGTTTTAATCTTTACGGAAGCAGACAGCCACATCTTTCCCCTGCAGAGTGCGGCTGGTTCGAACCGCCAGCCTTTTGGTTAGCAGCCAAGCACTTAACCAGAGCCAGCAAGACTCCTTATTGTTTTGGATCAGTTTTTCCCAAAGTGAAGCCTGTGGAAGATTCACCTGGGTTCCTGGTGTCAGCCCCAGAAATTCTGCAGGTCTGGTGTGCAAGAGTTTCTGCATGTCTAACAAATTAATCCAATTAGTTGGGTCTTTTTGGGGGGCAGGAGGGAGATGGGTAACAATCCACTGAAAGAATCATCGGAACCTAAATAAAGAAACACTTCATTTCTGCCACCTCAGGCTGACAATGTCTTGCCAAGACCAAATCCTACCACCAATCTCTAACACGACAATCGTGACGCTGGTGTGTGCTCGGAGTAAATTTGCTGACACTTGTTCCTTCCTTAGAATGGTACATCCTGTGATCCCTCGGTTGTTTCAAGAAGTTAAAAAGCCTTTGTTCTGACACCTGAAAAAGCCAGGGCCCAAACAGGAAGGCAGTGAATAGGGTTCATGGGGCTTCAAAAAGGAGCAACCATCAATTAGACCTTATCTTTGTCAGTGACTAAGCCAACTCTTTTATTCAGTCATTTGTTTGAGGTTCACTGTATATTATTATGAAATGAACTGGGTTTTATCAGGGACAGCCATCAGGAAAAGGCTAATAAATAAAATATTGAACCCGTACTGGGAGCTGTTGGTGCCCCACCCAGGCCCCTTTTACCAGGCCAGGCGCCCATCCCCATGGGTATTGCTGCTCTGAGCTCACAGATGCCCCCCTTCTCCTGGAAATGCCTGGTGAAGCATTCCCCACTCTGGGGGCAGACCCACTGCTAATGATGTACTGATACAGGGTGAGGCAACTCTGGGGTGCTAGTCACGCTTCAGAGCTCCCTGTGGGTCTGGGTTGAGGCTGGAGTCCAGCTGGGCCCACGTCTTTGCCTGTTTCCTCTTCTGCCCCATCCTGCATCCCTCACTTCATTACAGGCTTCCCTTAGGTGTCCTCCCACAATGAATCCATGCACAAAAAAGAATCCAGGTTTCAAGCTCTGCTTCCAGGGAGGGAGCTCTAAGACAGAACTAGACGAGATTAATAAAAACTAGTGATTTCAGAAACAGACCTCTGCATGCAAACAGTTGAAAGGACAAAAAACGAGTGGCTTGTAAATGGTAAGCAAGTGTGATGTAATCCAGGAGATTCCAATGAAGGCTGGTCACAGGGGAGTAGCCAGAGTGCCAGCCTCAGGCTGGATGCCTGGTGCCCCTCTCCTGGCTCAGGCACGTGGGCCCTTGGTCAGGTTCCTTTCTGAGCTTCATTTTTCTAATCTGAAAATGGTGTATATCAATTCCTACCACCACTGTATAATAATTGATGCAGGTAAGAATCATTAATAGATGCTTAAGGCTGGTAGATGAAAGGCTGTTAACCAGAAACAAACCAAACCCGTTGCAGTCGAGTCGATTTTGACTCACAGTGACCCTAAAGTACAGAGTAGAACTGCCCCATTGGGTTTCCAAGGAGCACCTGGTGGATCTGAACTGCCAACCTTTTGGTTAGCAACCATAGTAGATCTTAACCACTATGCCACCAGGGTTTTCAAAAGACTGTTAGGAACCAGGATATTCAGTCTTAAAATATTACCACAGAGCTCTTATTAATGATAAAGAGGGAAAGATACCACAACAATGGAGAACCTGGCAGACACCACCTCAGCCTCGTGATCGGTGTCAACACCACTAATAATGGCACCCCTGACATCACGTGATGCCTGGAAGGACACAGGAGCACCCACACGCGAGGAAATAACTGACAGATTCGGAGTGAGGGGCTTTCTGTGAAACCATCACCCTGAAAGTCTTCTAAATGTTAATGGACTGAAAAACCAAAAGGGAGAAAACAAAAAAGCGGTAGGATTGTTCCAGGTTAAAACGAATGATGAGACATGATAAGTACATTGAACACATGGACTTCGATCACATACTGCAACACAAAAAACATAATAAACATAATAATAAAGGACAATTGGGGACATTCAAGGAAGGGTGTATTTTATATGATATTGTATAAATGTTTAACTTTCTGAGTGTGATAGCTTTATTACAGTTATGCAAGAAATCCTGCGTTTAGAGCAAAGGGTCAAAGGTTTAAAACCGTCAAATGTTTCAGCTCACTAACACCATCAGCCTACCACCCCTCAAAAAAAAAAAAATATATATATATATATATACATACAGAAAAACAGATGTGGCAAAATTTTAACAACTTGTGAATTTAGGTAATTTTTCAACAATTGTGGATTATATCACAGTTGCTTATCTTTTATAAGCCACTCATCCTTTGAAGGGTATGAAAGCTCCATTGCACTATTCTTGCTACTATTCTGTAATGTCTGAATTTCTCAAAACAATAAACTAAAAGTTGCCATTGAGTCGACTCAACTCATGGCAGCCCCGCGTGTGTCAGTGCAGAATTGTGCTCCACAAGGTTTTCAACGGCTGATTTTTCAGAAGTAGGTCTCCATGCCTCTCTTGTGAGGCACCTCTGGGTGGACTCGAACCTCCAATCTTTTGGTTTGCAGTTGAGTGCTCTAACCATTTTTACCACCCAGAGATTCTTCTCAAAATAATAGGTTGGATAGACCAATGGAACAGAATTGAGAACCCAGAAGAAAATCCATCCAGCTATGGACAGCTGATTTTTGACAAAGACTCAAAGTCTATTAAGCGGGGAGAGATAATGGATCAAAGACCCAACGTTAAACCTAGAACTATGAAGTTAATGGAAAAAACAAACAAAAAACATAGGGACAAAGCTAGGGACCCAAACATAACTAAGGATGCACAGACAGCAGAAGATAAACTAGACGGCTGGAACCTACTAAAAATTAAACACTTACGCTTAACAATGACTTTACCAAAAGAGTGAAAAGAGGACCTAAGCACTGGGCAAAAATATTTGGCAACAACATATCTCATAAGGGTGTAATCTTTAAAATTTATAGAAAACTTTAACACCTCAACAACAAAAAGACAAACCCATTAAAAAATGGGCAAAGGACATGAACACAGTTTTCACCAAAGAGGACATTCAGGTGGCTGACAAACACATGAACAGATGCTTGCAATCACTAGCCATTACCCTTTGCCGTCAAGTCAATTCCGACTCATAGCCACCCTATAGGACAGAGTAGAACTGCCCCATAGGGTTTCCAAGGAGCGCCTGGTGAATTTGAACTGCCGACCATTTGGTTAGCAGCTGTAGCTCTTAACCACTACGCCACCAGGGTTTCCTACATAGGTATAAAAAAAACCAAACCCAGTGCCGTTGAGTCGATTCTAACTCATAGTGACCCTATGGGACAGAGGAGAACTGCCCCGTAGAGTTTCCAAGGAGTGCCTGGCGGATTCAAACTGCTGACCCTTTGGTTAGCAGCCATAGGACTTAACCACTATGCCACCAGGGTTTCCCCTACGTAGGTATAGTTGTGGATATTTCTACATATGTATTTATGTGTGCTACATGTATATTCATTCCATCTATATAACAGAGCACATAAGGGACACAGCTGTGAAAACTTCTTAGACATAAGCAAACACTTTGCAGGACTGAGTTACTGGGCTTGCAGGCTAAGGACCATAGTCTTGGGGGACATCTAGGCCAATTGGCATACTATAGTTCATAAAGATAATATCCTACATCTATATTGGTAAGTGGGTGTCTGGGGTCTTAAAGCTTGTGAGCAGCCATCTAAGACACAACTATTGGTCTCTTCCCATCTGGAGCAAAGAAGAATGAAGAAAACCAAAGACTTAAGGAAGCAATTAGTTTAAAAGACTAATGGCCCACATGAACCACAGCCCCCTCTAGCTTAAGACCAGAAAAACTAGATGGTGTTTGGCTACCATCACTGAACACCCTGACCAGGAACACAACAGAAGGTCCTGGTTAGCAAGGGAGAAAAATGTAGAACAGAAATCAAATTCCTAAAAAAGACCAGGCTTACTGGTCTGATAGAAACTGGACGAACCCCCGAGACTATTGCCCTAAGACACCCTTCTGACTTGGATCTGAAGCTACCTTTCAGCCAAATAACTGACTGGCCTATAAAATAAACAATAACACCGTGAGGAATGTGCTCCTTAGAACTGTCAACTATATGTGACCGAAAGGGCAATATTTGCCCAAAAGCAAAGACATGAAGACGAGGATGGGCAGGGAAATGGGACGAATAGAAATGGGGAGCCCAGGGTGGAAATGGGGAGCCTGGGGTGGAAATGGGGAGCCCGGGGTGGAAATGGGGAGAGTATTGACATATTGTGGGAATTGCAACCAATGTTACGGAACAATTTGTGTATCAACTACTGAACGGGAACCTAATTTGCTGTGTAAACTTTCACCTAAAGCAAAATAAAATGTTCAAAAAAAATAACAGGTTGAAAGAAAAGTAATAATATCTTTCATTTCACGGGGTTTATATGAATATAAAGTTCACTTATTTATTCAACTAGTGTTTTTAAGCAATTACTATGTCCAAGTGTGCAGGCCTGCTGTTACGAGGAGATGGAGGTCAGGTGTGGGTTCAGGGTACTCCGTATGTGAAAACACTGGGCCAGCCACAGGACGCCCCCCAATCAGGAGCTTCTAGAGACAGAGAACAAACTCTCACTGGAAAACTCTCATCCTACCCCTGAGTCCATGCCAGTGGAACCCGGGCCTCCTGCACTAAAGCACTTACTGCTGGGGGGAGGCCTCACCAGCACCAGCTGCTTCTGATCACGCCCGATTTAAGGCTCTGAGGAGTGTGGAATGAAAGCGTCCTCCCCAGGAGCCAGGAGTTAGTCTGGGGAAGGTGCCACAAAAAGTGATTGCAGAAAGTGCACTATAACATAGGACCCAGACCTAGTTTTATTAAAAATGATACAATCCAATTCATCTCAGAGGAAAAAGGATTGGCTGCAGAGCTTCCAAATAACACTCTTTCTTGTCCTAATCAAGAACCCCAGAGGACAGCGGGAGTCCTAACGGCTAGGGTCTAGGCAGCAGCGTGCTCAGAGAGGCCTCCTGGCCCTTCTCCAGGACGTCACCCTCACTCCCCACCTTCATCCCAAACGCATATCTGAGGTACACACCTGGACTTCACAATCTAGTCCTTTTACCATGCATGAGATAAACAATTAAAAAAAAAAAAAAAAACAATTAGCAAGGCAAAAATATGTGACAATTTGATGGGAGGCTGTATATGCAGGAAAAAATGACCAAATCATTAAGTACAGGCAACAGCTTTGTAGATGTAAGAGCCCTAGTTTGGCTGTTATAAAGCAAAATGTCATTCAAGAAATCTAGACACAAAGCAAAATGCCAAATTCTTCCAAGTCCCTGCCACTGGGACTCCTGGTCTCAGTGCACATGCTGTGCCCTGGACGGTGCTGCCCTCTGAGTTAGGACATGGGGATAAAACCAACAGGGAAGCAAGCAGCCTCCCAACCATCTCCACGGTGTTAAAAACACACCTTCATCAAGCTGAGCAATTAGATTTTTTTTAAATGGACAATTTTTATCAACACGTATGATAAAATGTACCCTATTTCTTAAAAGTTGTTTCCATTAAATATTTAAAATACACTAAAAGTGTTCTTTTCTACACCAGACTGTCAGATCACATTCCAACTAAGATTAATTTAGTTCACAACTTTTGGAAGTCTCCCACAGAACGAATGGCGAGTTCTCTGTGGAACTGAATAAGGCTGCTGGCGACTCTGAGTTACATGGCAATTCCAAGGTTCCGGGGCTCTCTGTCCACCTTGTAGGTGTGTTTGCACGTATGAGTGAGTGTGCCTTAGCACAAGCACTATCACCGTGCAGTTAGGTAATCCACCTATCATGCAGTTAGGTAATCCACCTATCATTAAGCATGGCCAAAGCCAACTTTACATTTCAGCAAGGTGATCTGCTTTGCTTCTCGTACAAAGCGGCTGGGATCTCTAAACTGAGTCACGTGAGGACATTCAGGTGACTAGTCAGCAGGACTGGCTGTTACTGCCGTTAGCTGCTGTCGTGTTGGCCCTGAACTCATGGCCACCCCACACACAACAGAAAGAAATGCACTGCCCAGTCCTGTGCCATCCTCATGATCAGTTGTGGATTGGACACAGAGGGTTTTTTCACCGACGGATTTTTGGAAGCAGATCGCCAGGTCTTTTTTCCTCGTCGGTCTTCACCTAGAAGCTTTGGTGAAACCTGTTCAGAGTCACAGTAACATGCAAGCCTCCACTGGTGGCTGCATGAGGTCTAGCTGTAGGCAGGATTAGCACAACCGCTTAAAAGACAGCTTTTTCCCCACTCTCCAGCCCCTTGCTTGAGCCACCACCCTTGGTCTCCTGTATCAGGCTCTACAAAGGTGTGGAAGCCAACTGTCTTCTTGGAAGGTGTGTCCCTATGTTGCCTGCTCCTTCCCAGGCCAATGCTGGTGTTGGGTGAAGGCTGAGTCATCCACAAAGACGGCCTTAGCACGGGCTTTGGAAGGGTGAGTGGCAAGGTCCCACCTTCCCAGGCCCCACGGAGGTTCCCAGCAAGGGAATCCCTTGTAACAAACCCTGAGGGAAGACTCCATGTTTCTCCTGAAGCCTGCATGCTCGTTCCCAGAACTTTTCCAGACTTTTAAGAAAGCTAATAGTTTTTCTTGTTTTACACGGTAAGTGCTTACCAAATGGTTACGAAATGAATCGAGACAAGCAGAATGCTAACCTGGTCAATAAAATAAAAAAACGAGCACCACCAAACACAGAGCCCAGGGTTGTGCTTTGCTTTTGCCCGTGACTAATTAATTACAGGTTCAGACTCACCACCCTACTGGTCTCTCTAACATAATAGCTGAGTCTCGCTGCAAAGCTAAGAACCTCAATAACAAAACAAAAACAAAAACAAGACTCTATTCAGGGGCAGGCAGGCCAGATTAATTTGTAAACTTCTCAAAGGACTACTAAATACTGACAATTTTCCCCAAAGACTGGTGCATATACCAAGGTGATATTTGAAGGTATGTTTATAAAAAAAAAAAAAAAAAATTATTTTATTTTTATTTTAAGATCAATAATTTTTTCTTAAAGTTTTGTCACTTGCTCCTTATTTTGATTATCACTTATGTTTACTGTATTTCCCGATTGTGGTAGAAATACTGAATTTACTTTTTAAGTAAATATATTTATGACAAAACAGGCATTGATTCAAAGAAACGTATTATGTAAATTAATTGTAAAGACAATACATCAGTAAGAAAAACACTGCAGCACAACAGATAATTAAAATTTGCACTAAAATTATTTGGATTAGAACATAAGAATATTTTTCCAGTACTTACATTTACAAAGGGAACCCTGGCGGCATAGTGTTTAAGTGCTACGGTTGCTAACCAAGAGGTCGGCAGTTCAAATCCACCAGACTCTCCCTGGAAACTCTATGGGGCAGCTCTACTCTGTCCTATAGGGTCACTGTGAGTCGGAATCGACTCAACGGCACTGGATGAAACGCATGGATGTTTACAAACCCGTCTGGGACTTGGCAGGGAAGATCATCCTCAAAAACGTATCTATTTGCATCGCTCAGCTCCTCCACAAGCTTTCCTGCTCCTGCGCCAGAGTCCAGGCTATTCCTGTATGTCCACTGCATGTCCAGGTCCTGCCTATGCGGAAAAACTGAGCTCAGGTCCTCACTGCCTCCCTGATCCCCATAGCTGCAAGTAACCGCTAGACCCGCTGACTCCTCCTGCTCCTCTGGCTTTGGGGACTTACCCAGTTTACTCTGCATGGTAGTCATTTGTACCCAGGCTTAATCTGTCTTCTATCCTGGCTTCAAGCCCAGTCCTTATTCAGGCCTGGCCCAGGACAGGCACTGATGAAACTCCTGCTCTAGGCTGATCAGGGGACTGGCAGGAAGGGGTGTACAGGCAGTGAGGTTCATTCCCAATGGGGGAAGACAAGGAGACGCTCAGCTGGCAGTGAGAACGTGGGCTCTGGGCATCTCCACCAGCTTCCTTCTGGAGCTCCTGCGTTGTTGTTGTAAGGTGTCACTGAGTTGGCCCCTGACTCATGGTGATCCAACGCTGCCCAGTCTTGGGTCATCCCTGTGTGGATCTGACTGCTGTGATCCATAGGGTTTTCACTGGCTGGTTTTTGGAAGTAGATTGCCAGGCCTTTCTTCCTAGTCTGCCTTAATCTGGAAGCTCCAGTGAAGTCTGTTCAGCATCATAGCAACACCCAAGCCTTCACTGACAGGCAGGTAATGGCTGTGCTTGAGGTGCATTGGTTGGGAACTGAACCCAGGTCTTCTGCATGGAAGGTAAGAACTCTACCACTGATCCACCATTCCCCTCTGGGACTCCATGCACAACCTCTAATTCTGGCCTTCCCTCAGCGAGACACCAACAATAAAATCCAGCTGCTCAGTCCCAGTCTCAGGAGAAACAGGCTGCTTGTCTCTGTTTATCAGGAAGTAAGTAGTGAAAACCACTACAGCTACCCCGCGCCTCCTGGTCTTTGGCCATCTCATGGGCTGGGGCAAGAAAGGAGGCAGCTCCACTCCTTCCAGAACAAATCTGAAGTTTCAGAAGTTCCGTTCTCACTCCTCCTAACTCCCATCATGGAGACCTCCGAAGCCTCCCCTCCAGTAGCAAGGGGTACGTGCTTTGGGTGGGTACAAAGTCAATGGCCAGTTTAAATCTAGAACTGCAATTCTAGGCCCACTGACACAGGACATTGGCTGTAAGTGCTTCACTTGGGGTCCCCAAATATAGGATACTATTGTATTTCCTCACTGGGAAGGAGATTTAGGATTCAAAAAAAGCAGCTGATCCAGCACAGGAGCAAGCAGAAGGGCTAGTAGATGGCACTGGGGGAAAGCTGCTATTGGTTAAGGTGGGCACGTTGAGTGAGGTCTGAAGAGACCCCAAGTGGAAACCCCACATACACTCCCATATGGGCTTCAGCATTCTGTTATCTGATGAGTTCTCATTTATCTGGACCCAGAGCCAGCCATTTTCCTGCCCATGTGAACAAGCGTGCCATTTTTTATGAAGATGCTCTTTTTTGTGAGGCACGTCACGGTCTCAGTGAGCTGGCTCCATTCCTAGCCCGCTCGGCCTCACGATACTCAGCAGTTTGGTTGGAAAAGCACTTACACACCCAAATCAAAGCCCTGGTGTTGGCTCCTCAAAACAGTGAAGTCTTGGCCTGTTACTTCATGTCATTTAATTCATTTCCCTGTGTTTAAAACAAGGATTTTTGTTAAAGAAAGGAATTTATTACTAAAACAAATAGAACCTGAAAACAACTTTTGATTAGAAGAGCATGGCAAGTTTTTGGAAGTAGGAGGAAAGATTGTGGTCAGTGGAATTTCCAGGATTTGTCTATTTTATTGTTCCCCGATTTTGAAATATTCAGGAACAAAGCAGGGTAATATGTGTCCATTCTACGACTGACAAAGACAATCCTATAAACAAAATCCCCAGTTTTATCAGTATTTAATGTGAGTTGGGGGATGGGTAAAGAACCCCAGAGCCTACAGGAGGAAGACACCCGGGGTGCTTGTAACTGAAGAGTTCTCCCACCCGCCACTGGGGCCTACTTCAGACTTGGACCCTCTACTCTCAGATGGAAAAAAGAAAAGCAGGCACTTCTCTGACAATTTGTGTGGAAATTTCCACGTGGGCCTCCTGGGTCTTGGGATGCCTCCCTTCCTTATTCTACCGTGTACAGCTTCAGCTGTGTATCCAGTCTGACAAAGCCTTTTCACAGGGTGGTGCCTGAAGCAGCTGCAATGGCAAGAAAGATGCTACCCAGGACATGGTACTGCTACAAGGGGCCAATGCGCCTGTCTTAAGAATTAAGGACCAGACAGAACTCTGATTCTGTGGCCACCACAGTCTTGTTCTTAGATCTGTAGATCCTTGTCCATGTATCAAAAGGAAAGCAAAACACACCACAAATGCCAAATGGTGGCCAAGTTGCCAGCTTGGTGGTTTAGTAGGGTTGAGTGGTGGAGAGGGTTAGCCATTGGTGGTTTCTGGAAATGTTAGTCGAAGAGGCCTCTTATGTAGAGAGTCAGGGAGGACGACAGCCCATACCAAACGGATCCACCTGATAAAAATTTCTGGCACAAGGATAAATTTTTTGATAAACACACAGCAAACAAAAAATTCCTAGAAAACCTTTCATTTAAAAATACCTAGTAGTTGATTTTCAAGGATTTTGTAGCACCTTCAGCCAGGAAAACATTTCTTTAGAACGTGTGATGCTGAATTAAATCCCTTGGGAAAAAACCCCACAGCCATCGAGTCAAGTCTGACTCATAGTGGCCCTGTAGGACAGAGTAGAATTGCCCCACAGTGTTTCTAAGGCTGTAACCTTGACAGGGAAACCCTGGTTGCATAGTGGTTAAGAGCTATGGCTGCTAACCAAAAGGTCAGCAGATTGAATCCACTATGCCCTCCTTGGGAACCCTATTGGGCAGTTCTACTCTGTCCTATAGGGTTGCTACGTGTTGGCATTAACTTGATGGCAACAGGTTTGGTTTTGTGTTTTCAGTCTTTACAGAAGCAGACTGCCACATCTTTATGCTGTGGAGTGGCTGGTGGGTTCAAACCACAAAGGGTTTCCAAGGAGCAGCTGGTGAATCTGAACAGTCAACCTTTTGGTTAGCAGCTGAGCTCTTAACCCCTGTGCCACCAAGGCTCCCAAGGCACCTTCCTCTACAATATTTAAGTTTGGGGAAGAAGGGAGGCCCAAAATAATTCTGGATACATGCAAGACCCTGGCTAACACAGTTTACAGCAGAGAAATGGTCAGATGAGCTGAGGAAAACTTTTACCCACCACCCATTGCCTCTGAGTTCATTCTGACTCATAGTGACCCTGTAGAGCAGAGGAGAACTACCCCATAGGGTTTCCAAGGAGTGGCTGGTGGATTCAAACTGCCAATCTTTTGGTTAGCAGCCAAGCTCTTAACCACAGTGCCACCAGGGCTCCACACAAGGTGGTGAAGTGGTGGGACAAAGGCCTAGGAGAAGGGATGTTCTTATCAGACTCACTGCGTACATCCCTAAGCTTCGAGTGACATCACAGGCCCTCTAGTTAATCTTATTGAGGTCATATACTGGAAATTGACAGAATTGGGCCCATGCCCCATTTTCCGACTTGCTCCCTTTTATACACCACGTGTCATGGATTGAATTGTGTCCCCCCCAAAAATATGTGTCAAATTGGCTAGGCCATGATTCCTAGTATTGTGTGACTGTCCACCATTTTGTCATCTGATGTGATTTTCCTGTGTGTTGTAAATCCTACCTCTATGATGTTAATGAGGCAGGATCAGAGGCAGTTATATTAATGAGGCAGGACTCGATCTACAAGATTAGGTTGTGTTTTAAGGCAATTTCTTTTCAGATATAAAAGAGATGTGAGCAGAGAGACAGGGGGACCTCACACCACCAAGAAAGCAGTGCCAGGAGCAGAGCATGTCCTTTGGACCTGGGGTTCCTGCAGGGAGAAGCTCCTAGTCCAAGGGAAGATTGGTGATAAGGACCTTCCCCTAGAGTCAACAGAGAGAGCACCTTCCCCTGGAGCTGGCACCCTAAATTTGGGTTTCTAGCCTCCTAGACTGTGAGAGAAAAAACTTGTGTTTGTTAAAGCAATTCACCTGTAGTATTTCTGTTATAGCAGCACTAGATAACTAAGACACCATGCTAAATGATTTTTCAATTTCTTGAGGCCTGTTTTGTCCTCTGAAACTCTGAGAGGAAAGAATCACTATATATTTTGAGTATGGGTTTTGTTCCTGTATGACAAAAAGCTACTGCTTTTAGAGGAAGGAGGCCACAACTTCCTCAAAAAGGTTTCTAGAAGCACGTCACCTCCAAAGGAGGTCTTTTGTGGCAAACTTTTAGGACCTTCAATGATTTTTAAGCCTTTTTTTTTTTTTATACTGAGGACTAGGAGTGGAGAACAATGAAACGTGAACATAAGCGTGTCTGCTCCGGAGGCACTGCCATTTTCATGTGGGAGAAAGACGGGGCTTCTTTGCTTGTGAACTTCCTCTAGTTGCCTCTCCAGCTAGAGATGAAACAGCAGATATGGAGTCAACACTGGCAGGGGCAATAATCTGTTCCCATAAATTTTTTTTTCATATAATTAAGAAATAGAAACAAAGCAACTGTTGTCCTGGTTGCCCCTGGCAATCACGCAGGGCAGGAAGGAGCCAGGCGGGTTCTGCAATCTCTGGGCCCCAGATGAACAGCAAGCATATTGCTCTGTGGAAAGGAAGCAAGCAATCTGCAACTCTTAATATTTAAGTGCTTCTGGCCGCACTGCTTTTATTTCATAGCTTGACTAAATCACAATTGAATTACTAATTGAATAACTAAACAGATATTCTTGGCAGAATCAACTACCAATACAATATAGCAGGAAGGCAAAGCCTACAGAGCGTAACATTTACGGCTAACTCTAGAGTGTGGCACTACTAAAATTACACGCGCTGAAGTTTAATGTCGCCATGGAAGCCAGGCACTAAACTGGAAGGTACAGCCCCCCTCAACCACGGCTCTCTGGTGGTACAATGGTTAAGCGCTCAGCTACTAAATGAAAAGTTGGTAGTTTGAATCTACCCAGCAGCCCCATGGAAGAAAAGACCTAGTGACCTGCTCGCATAAAGATAACAGCCTAGAAGACTCTATGGGGCAGTTTTACTCTATCGCATAGGGTCACTATGAGTCAGAATCTACTCAATGGCACCTACCAACAACAATGCCTTTCAACCAAAATGGAATCAGTTTCTAGGACACACTGTGTATTTCCAGGAGATGAAAACCGCTCTTGAAAGTCAGTTAAAAATCATGCACAATTTATCATTTAAATACATGAAAAAACAATGGAAGGATGCCCACCAAAACAAACAAAAAATCAACCAACCAACTAACCAACCAACCAAACAAAAGTAGTTACACACTAGGGGTGGGTTTATGGTGATTTTTATCTTTATTTCTTGCATTGTGCCTTTGCTAGCCCTGGTGGCGCAGTGGTTAAGAGCTCGGCTACTAATCAAAAAGGCTGGCAGTTTGAATTCACCAGCCACTGTCTGGAAACCCTAACAGGCAGCTCTACTCTGCCCTAAAGGGTCGCTATGAGTCGGAATTGACTTGACGGCAATGGGTATGATGCCTTTTCTACAACAGACATGTTTTACTTTGTTAATTAGAAAAACAAACCTTCTAAAATACAACAGATATCACCAATCAAGACAGACCAAGCAGATCCCTTTGGCATTCTTAATCCTGCTTAACTCATCCTTTAAGATCCATGTCAACAGTCAAACAAATTTTCTAAAATCTCACCTACTTGGCATTACCTACTCCTTTTCCCACCCCTGAGGTTCCCAGGACACCTGGTATACCCGTATATTATGTCCTCATTCCATCATATTCGCTTGTTTATAATTCTTTCCCCCTTTAGGCTGTAAAAATCTTCAGGCTACACAGTCTAGGTATTTTAGCAAATAGCATCCACTATATGAATACTTCTTTAAGTTAAACTTAATTGTTGTTACACTGGTTATGATATCAGCAAAGAATTAGTCAATCCTCACAGAATTCCTTGTAACCATATTCAAAACATTCCTGGTACCTCGAAATATGGAAATACCTTAGCAGATTGGGGGGGAAATGGATCAAACTAGTCATAGCAGAATATCCTCACACGACCAACAGAAAAATGTCTACTGCAAAAGCATTATCATCACAGAAGCTCTTCTGATAATGAACAAAGCCATGTCCCCCAAAGCCTGGACTGCCGCCACCGAGGGAGGGGATCCCTGTGTTTAGTGTTTATGATATCACCTGCTGTTATGGATTAAATTATATCCCCCCAAAACACAGGTAGTGTACCTAATTCTATATCTGTGGATGTAATCCCATTTGGAAATAGGGGTTTTCTTTTTTATGTTAATAAGGTCATGTCATTGTAGGCTGTGTTTTAAGTCAATTACTTTTAAGATCTAAAAGAGCAGATTGGGCACAGAAGCAAGGGAGCACATATAGGGGAAGAGAGATGACATGCCATATGAAGATCACCAAGCTGAAAAGGGACAAGGATCTTCGCCAAAGCGGACAGAGAGAAAACTTTTCCTTAGAGCTGGCTGAATTTGGACTTCCAGCCTACTAAACTGTAAGAAAATATATTTCTGTTCACTAAAGCCACCCACTTGTGATAGTTCTGTTAAGGTGGCACTAGGAAACTACGACACGTGGGTGTCGTGGACAAATGGGTTTCAGTGGTCTTTCAGAACCTAATCTCTGTTGAAGAGTGTCTCCATCCTGTTTTCCCATAAGACATTCTTTGAGAAAGAATGTGAACAGGTAGGCGATGACAAACACTTAAGAATTAGTGGAAATGTGTATTTACAGTTCTTAGACAGTATACAAGAAGGAATGATAAACTCTGATACCATCAAACATTTTTCAAGGGCCAGGAGTCCTAGGTGGTACAAACGGTTAAGCACTTGGCTGCAAACCGAAAGGCTGGTGGTTCGAATCCACCCAGAATGTCTTTAGGAGAAAGGCCTTGTGATCTGCTTCCAAAAAGTCACAGCCTTGAAAACCCTAGGGATCACAGCTCTACCCTACAACACATGGGGTCACCATGAGTTGGAATCTATGATGGCAACTGGTTTTTGGTTTAATTTACTGCTGAATATGGCTTATTTTGTCACCAATTATTTATTGTGATCCTCCCATGTTCTGCTGAACCAGGTTGGAACTCACAGTCTTGTCAAGGAGAAAAACCTACCTTCCAACAGGTGCAACAGGTCCTAGGAGGAAGGCCAGCTCACAGATGCTGTGGGGCCTTAGGATGGCCCCAAGCCCTGTATCAATGGCCTGTGGTGTAGGAAACCTACCCCTTGTGTTATGGATTGAATTGTGTCCCCCCAAAATATGTGTTATAAACCTTAACCTCTATGCCTGTGCTTATAATCCCATTTGGGAATGGGTTGTCTTTGTTATGTTAATGAGATAGGATTAGTGTAGGCTGTATCTTGAGTCAATATCTTTTGACTAAACACAATGGAATTCTAACTAAACAGATATTCTCTGGCAAAATCAACTACGACTACGATACAGCAGGAAGGCAAAGCCTGCAGAGTGTAACATTTATTTAGGGCTAACTCTAGAGTGTGCTTGTTAGCTAACAAGTGGACATGGGGGAAGAGAGATGCCAAGCCACAAGGCTGCCCAGGAACAGAAGCTCAAAGAGACAAGGACCTTCTCCAAGATGGCACAGAGAGAAAGACTGCCCCTAGAGCTGGCACCCTGAATTCAGATTTCCAGCCTCCTCAACTGTGAGAAAACAAATTTCTACTTGCTAAAGGCACCCATTTGTGGTACACCTGTTATAGCAGCACTAGATGACTAAGACACCTTGGGATAAAGCTACTTTTGTTTGATTTTTTTGTTTTGGTGTGTACCCTTCCAATGTTTTTCCATTCATTTAAATGGTAGATTATGTATGATTTTTAACTGACATACAAGAGTGTTTTTGAACTCCCTGGACATGCATAGGTTCCCAGATAGCAAAAGAAGAAAATACTTGTTTTGGTGGCAAACACTGCACACAACATGGATACTGTGTTAAGGAGTCAAAATGCAAAACGATTTTGCACCCAAAGTGTCCAAAAAGACCTCATGAAGAAGCTCCCTAAAATCCCTCAGAAGAGTAAAAGTGGGCAGAAACCAAAGGAAAACAGTCACTTTGTACCTGCTGTTTCAAGAAGAAAAAATTGAAAGGAGTAAAATGAAATGGCATTAAATTCTGTGTTTGGGAGTCACTAAGGTTGAGATAAATATGATTTTTAAACATGGGAAAGTGTATAGGATCTAGATGTATTCTAAGTTTAAAGGCAGAACTTCAACTCCAAAAATAACCGCATCTGATTTAGGTGCATATGTTTGTCAGATACGATGCAGCGAATGGCTTGGCCAAGCCAATTCATGAGATGCT
This sequence comes from Elephas maximus indicus, assembly GCF_024166365.1. Lineage (NCBI taxonomy): Eukaryota > Metazoa > Chordata > Mammalia > Proboscidea > Elephantidae > Elephas > Elephas maximus. Next base: position 61,009,141 of record NC_064843.1, on the reverse strand, counting down.
GAATATTTCTGCATAAAATTATTGAACAAAATAAAGACTATAAGAAATGGACAGAATTTTGTAGACAGTTTTTTTCTGCTACAAGATTCAAAAGGAAAAATATCAACAATAAAGGCACATATGTATTTATTTTATGTTTTCATAAAAAAAAAAAAAAAAATCCACTGCTGTCAAGTCAATTCTGACCATAGTAACTCTACAGGACAGTGAAGAACTGCACCGTAGGGTTCCCAGGGCTGTAAATCTTTACGGAAGCAGGCCGTCACATGTTTCTCCTGCATAGCCATTGGTAGTTTCGAACCACTCACCTTTTGGTCAGCAGCTGAGTACTTTAACCACTGCACTACCAGAGCTCATCTTTTCATCACCACCGCTAAAATAATCCTTTCCATAATGCCCACAGTTCCTATAAATATTACCCAATGAATTGGTTTGAGCTTAGAATTCCCCATGACTTTAGCTTTGAACTTAAAAAAAAAAAAAACTATTGCCATCGAGTCGATTCCAGCCCACAGAAACTCTACAGGATAGAGTAGAACTGCCCCATAGAGTTTCCAAGGAGCACCTGGTGGATTTGAACTGCTGACCTTTTGGTTAGCAGCTGAAGTCTTAACCACTAAGCCAGCAGGGTTTCCAGCCTTAAGCTTAGACATGTGAAAAACATGGCGCTTGGTCAAGCCTAAGGAGTCCCCATCCCTGTGTCCCACAGCACTAAGCTAAATACTTGGGCCACAACATACTAGTCTTCCTGTCTGTAATGGTTTCAGAAACTCTAAGTCAACATACCCATCCACGTGACTAAAATGAAAAAAAAAAAAAACAGCTAATTACCAAGTAGAGATAAGAATGAGCATCTAGAACTTTCATATGCTGTTAGCGGGAGTGCCAGTTAGTGTAATCACATTGGAAAACCGTTGGAGCATTACGTGCATTAAAGATGAATATATAACCCATTGCTGTGGAATTGATTCCGACTCATAGTGACCCTAGGACAGAGTAGAACAGCCTCATAGGGTTTCCAGGGAGCAGCTGGTGGATTTAAACTGCTCACCCTTTGGTTTGTAGCCTAACACTTAACCACTACACCACCAGGGCTCCAAAGTTGAATACGGAATCACCCTAAAACCCAACAATCCCACCGGTGGCTAATTCACTTCATGAATAACTGCCTCCTTTGCATTTTGCCATGAGACTAGAAGAACTGGATGGTGCCCAGCTACCATTACTGAACATTTTAATCAAAGATTCCATAGAAGAATCCTGATCAAAAGGGGGAAAAGGCAGAAAACAATTTCAAATTTTCATGGACTCCAGACTTTCTGGAGCCATGAAGGGTAGATGAACCCCTGAAACTACTGCCTTTGAGATTATCTTTAAACCTTTAATCAAAAATATCCCCTCAAGTCTTCTTAAACTAGTTTAAGAAGCTTAACTAAGTTAACTAATAAAAAATATCTGCCTTGAGCATTATGCTCTTTTAAGAACTATATGGGACCAAATTTGGACAACAGCAACTTGAATGATTAGGGGGCAGCGAGTTTATGTTAATGAAAGGAAGGTGAGAATGGTTGTACAACTTGAAGAACGTAATCAATGTCACTGAAGTGTACATGCAGAAACTGTTGAGTTGGTATATCTTTTGCTGGGTATATTCTCAACAATGACAACAAAATAAATAAAATTTAGAAAAAAAAAACACCATAACCCCACTCCTATATTCCTAACGGAAGTGTGTATGTTAATGCATATCAACCGAAAGACATGTACCAGGATATTCATAGCAACATTATTCAAAATAGCTCCATCCTGGAAACAACTCAAATGTCCATCAACAATAGAGTGGAAAAACAAATTGTCGTGTATGCATGCAACAGAATGCTATACAACAAAATGAATGAACTATACACAAGGATGGATGCATCTCAGAAACATAACGTTGAGTGAGAGAAGTTAGGCTTAAAAGAGAACAGACTACACGATTCCAGTTACATAAAGTTCAAAAACAGGCAAACTTATTCTATAGCAACAGAAGTCAGGATGGTGGTTACCCCTGGGATGGTTACTGCCTGGAAGGAGGGACTTGCTCTGTTTCTTGATCTGGATGCTGGTTACATGGGTGTGTTTACTTTGTGAACATTCATCTAGCTGCGTACCGTATCTTCACGCAAAAATCATGTGCATTATACCTTTGTTTGCCAATCGTGCAACCCCCTCTTGCTATTTTGGTAAGTGAGCTATGCCATGTGTTATATGTGTAAATATTTTGTTTATATGGGCACGTTATTTGCAAAAAATATGATACTCATTTGACATTTTTTCTAAATCACTTTTTACCTCAGTTTTTTTTTTTAAAAGTAGCACTAAGTGAGGATGGGTTTGCCTCAGAAGGCCACAGAGCAGCTAACACAGTCACAGTTATCTGACTGGAGCCTTACTCAATTGGCACCCTGGGCACCTGTTCCACATGGTAGCTGCTATTTCTTCTCTTCTAATCACTGTGTTCGAACCTCCAGTCAAGCCAAGAAGTAAATAAAAGGCTACACATGAAATGGCAGTCTGGGCAGTCTGGGCTTCATGTGTTCCTTTTTATTGTCGTTTAGATTATACCCAGCAAAACAGACACCAATTCGGCAGTTTCTAAATATGCAATTCAGTGACATTGATTACATTCGAGTTGTGCAATCATTCTCACCCTTCTTTTCTGAGTTGTTCTTCCCTGATTAACATAAACTCACTGCTCCCTAAAGCTGCTGGTGTCAGTTTGATCCCATATAGACAGACCCTAAAAGAGCACAATGCTCAAGGGAGACATTCTTTACTAGTTGATTATCCCAGGGCAATAGTTTAATGGGTTCATTCAGTCTCCATAGCTCCAGAAAGGCTGGATTCCATGAGAATTCCTCCAAATTCTGTTCTGCATTTTCCCGCTTTTGATCAGGACTCTTTTATAGAATCTTTGATCAAAATGTTCAGGAACGGTGGGTGGGCACCATCCAGTTTTCCTGGTCTCATGGCAAAGGGGGCAGTTGCTCTTGGAGGCAAGTAGCCACACATTCTATTTCCTCCTTCTGTTCCTGGCTCTCTTTCTTCCTCTGTTGTTCCAGGTGAATTGAGACCAATTGTTGTACTTGGATGGCCGCTAGCAAGCTTTTAAGACCCCAGGTACTACATGGCGAACTAGGAGGTAGAACAGAAGCGCTAAACACATTATTAGGCCAATTAACTGAGATGTCCCATGAAACCATGACCCTAAACCTGCAAACCAATGAACCAAATCCCATGAGGTGGCTGGTTGTATAAAAGCAGACTCAGCAGCTACTCTTTTGTCGTTGTTGTAAATATCACACAACTCTTGCCAATTCAACTTTTTACAGGTGTATGACTTATCAACAGCAATTACCTTAGCTGGCTGTGCCTTCATGTCGTTTGGATGTCAATGCTCTCACATCACTGCTGAGAAGCTCGGAACTTCCTGGGGACACAGAACCTCGCAACAGAGGCCAATGGTGGTGACCAACTGCTACACTGTAGCACTGGGCAGAGCTGGCCAAGAAATTCCTGAATTTTGCATGTATGAACTTGGGGGGTGGAGTTCTAGGATCCCTGGCATCACCCAGCAATCCACTAGAGCTGGAGTATTCTGGGGAGGGGGGAATAGGGGTGACAGAGGAAAGCAGGCTAAGAGGCGTAAATGAAAGCAGCAAGAATCTTCAGTGATCCCCGTCTCACCAGGATCTTTAGGGGTCCTGCAGACCCAGCTGAACCCAGAAGGTATTTCAGAGTTTTTGTTTGGTCCCTCTACCCTGCCTATGGACAAAGGAATCTTTAGAGACATGTCTCAGCCAAGGCGATGGGTCCAGGTGATGGTAAGGGTGGAATCCTGTCCTGCCTTGGCCTGGAGGGCCTACTCACATAGAGACACCCCACCCTGGGTGGCACAAGCGGTTTGCAAACAGCTACTAATCTAAAGGTTGGTGGTTCAAACCCACCCAGTGGCACTGCAAAGGAAAGGCCTAGCAATCTGCTTCCATGAAGAGTCAATCAAGAAAACCCTAGGGAGCAGTTCTGCTCAGTAACACATGGGGTTGCCATGAGTCAGGGGCCGACTGCATGGCTGCTAACAACAACTCTGTCTGCAGAGGATGGAGGAAGCAAGGGTGGACCCTACAGTGGGAGTGATGGAGGAAGCGAGGGTGGACCCTATGGCGGGAGTGACTCTGGTCCCTTTTCTTTGCTGTGGAGGAAGCATAAGGCCGATCACACATTTTCAACTTATGCGCACTAATTGTTTTCCTGATTTTTCTCCAGGAAGCCTCCAATGCTCTACTAGACTAGAGGCTTTGCACCCATCATGCATCCATTCAGCCATATGTATGGAGTTCTGGGCACTGAGGAGCCAGCAGTGACCAACAGGCAAAATCCCTGCTCTCACGGGGCCCACCTTCTAGTGGTGGACGCAGGGAAGCACAGCTAAGCCAGAGCATGTGTCCGATGTGACGAGTTCTATGAAGAAAAATAAAGCCAGGTAAGGTCCTTAGAAGAAAAGACCTGGCGGTCTGCTCCCGTAAAGATTACAGACTAGGAAACCCTATAGGGCAGTTCTACTCTGTCCTATAGTGTTGCTGAGAGTCAGAATCAACTCAAGGGTACACAACAACAACAACAACAAGGTGACGGAAGGAAGGAATTGTTCAAAGGTGAATGCTTCCCAGAGGAAAGGCGTTTCAGACAGAGAGAGACAATAAGTACGAGGGTCGGGAGGTAGGAACCTGCGTGGTCAGGAAGCCAGTGTGGGGGGCGGGGGTAGAGCCCCCTGATGGAGGGGGAGAGACTGAAAGAGGAGAGATGGGGGCGGGGTAGTCAGAGTCTTGAAGACCACGGTAACCACTGAGGTTTTACTGAGATGGAAAACTATTGAAGGGCTCTGAACAGAGGAATGGCATGACTCGACATGTAGATTAAACGTGTGCTACTTAGATAATTACGCACAGGAGGTGAAACAGGAAGCAGCAGTGCCGCTAGGTAGGGGGCTACTGCACCAGTCCGTGTATGGGATACGGTCCCTGTGCTCTAACCAGGGTGACAGCAAGGGAGCCAGTGAGAAGTGGTCCCGTCCTGGATCTATTTTAGTAGTACAGCTGCCAAGATTTGAGGATAGATGGGTAGGGGTTAAGGAGTCCTGGTGGCACCCTGGTTAAGCGTTCAGCTGCTAACCTAAAGCTCGGCAGTTTGAACCCACCAGCCGGTCTTCAGGAGAAAGACGGAGGAGAAGTCTGTTTCCATGAAGACTGCAGCCTTGCAAACCCCAAGGGGCAGTTCTCTGTCCTATAGGGTCACTATGAGTTGGAGTTGACTTGACGGCAATAGGTTTTTCGTGTGTTTTTTTTTTTTTTGGTCGGGGGGATGTAGGGGTTGTGAGAAAAAGAGAGGCATCAGGGATGACTTTGAGGCCCAAGCAGCTGGAAGCGTGGGGAAGCTTGTGATGGGAAATCAAGAGTCTAGTGTTGGTCTTTATAAGTTCAAGATGTCAAAAGCTGGGCAAGAGAGGGCAGCTGGATACACGCCTTAGATTCCCAGAGAGGTGGTCCTAGGATCAAGTCGGGAATCACCAGCATACTGATGGGATCAAGGTCAAGGGAATGGATGGGATTTTCTAGGAAATTACTTTAGCTACCTCTTCATTTAAGAAATGTATATTGTGTTTACCACATGCCAGGTACTATACTAAGCGCTTTATAGCTATTAACTCAGCTAAAAACTCTATGAGGTAAAGGTCTATTATCCCATTTTACTTATGTGGCAAGTGAGGCACACAGCTATTTAAGTGTCATACCCAAGGTTAGTGGAAGAGAAAGAAGCAGAAGTGTGAAGAGAAGAGGTTCAAGGTCTGAGCCCTGGGGTACTCCAGTATCAAGAGGTCAAGGAGATGAGAAGGCACCAGGCAAAGAGATGAGAAGTAGCAGCAGGTTAGGTAAGAAGAAACCAGGAGGATGTGGTGTCCCAGAAACCAGCCAAGCAAGTGCTCCAAGAAGGGAGGGAGTGATGGGCTATCTCAGATGGTGCCAACAGGACAGGTAGGCTGAGAAGTGAGAACAGCCGTTGGATGGGGAAAAAGTTACACCTTTACTTCCACTAACCTCGTTTTCAAATTAACTTCCTTTCATTTTGAATGTAGACAGCAAACTATAGCAGTATTAGCAGTACCCACGAAGTTGTCACCAACAGAAACTACAGATGTTTTCATTCCCGTGGCAGTTTTGTCTATGCTCATCTGTACTTGGAGATTACAGTAGTTCCCAGGCCCACTGCTAGATCGTGCTATTTACTGTGTTGGTAAAGCAGTCCCCGTGCTAGGAAACCACACATTTTTAACAGTTGATCATTGTATTTCAGTGTAATTGTTTTCCTATGTCATCCTGTATATTTTATTTTATGCCTTTAAAATATTATTCTGAGAAGGGCACAAGATCTGAAACTCATTTCAGCTTTGACCGGGATGAGCAGCCAAATGCCAGCACAGGTAGGGAGACAGTGATTCCTAACCCTAGGGCCTCAGCTTGGCACTTAATCCAGCTTTCCACAAGCTAAGGAGTCATGGACATTTCATGGCCATTGTGGGTGGGCTGGGTAAGGCGATGCCGCAGCGCCCGTTCATGGGAGGATGACCCACAAGGAAGGTGACTGCGATGTCTTGTGCAGCCACCCGGTCCTGGGGACTGTTTGTGACTTCTCCCCACAGGGGCTTCGCTCATGGAAACTCTGCACCGCCACTCCCCCGTCTTCCCCTGCCCTGGACTTCTATCTGCCAGGCAGCTGCTGTTTCCCCTGTGGTCACAGCTGGGCTCTGCCTTCATTTTTGAAACAATGCAAAGTCCCCTATCTCCTACCCCTCCCTTACCTGGCCCTCCTGTCATCTCCACTGAGCGAAATGGAGAAATTAAACCAAAGTCACAGCTCCAAGATTCTAGAAATTCAGGAAGGGTCTCTAGCTCAAAAGCTAAAGCCTCATTAGTCTTAGTACAATGCATCTTGCCTTTTCTCTTTCCTTCCCACAAATGAAAGCCAAATAACATGCCTCTGAAAATTTATAAGCTCAGTGTTAACCAAATTAGCAGTTGAGAACAAGTGACATTAATTGGAAAAAAAAAAACTATTGTGGAATGCTTAAATTTAAAGAAAAAAAAAAGCTTAAAGGAGATGTTAAAGATTAAATGAAAGTCCAGCTCCCCTAACCTAATGCCTACTTTAGATCCTGATGGGCCCTAACGTGCAGTATCACTCCTTCCCCCAGCGCCGGCCCTGGTGCCTTGCACTCAGGGGAGGGACTCCTGATGCTCCTGTCTGTCATCTGTGGAGCTTTGGGTCTATCTCGAGTAGCTAATGTGATTCCTGGATGTGGAAGAAATCAGTGTCCTCCAAACCCTCTTCCTTTACCCTACTGTCATCAACCTTGACTCCAATTTAACATTTGTTCAACAATGCCAAGGGTGAAGAGAAACACCCTGGCTAACGATCCTATAGTTTGGAACTCCTCTGAATGTGAGGCTGGAAATCTCTAATAAAAAAAACTACCGTGCATTTGCTAGTTTATGGAAAAATATTAATTGAAGCCTTTCACTGTGAGGTCAAGGGAGTCATCAAACGCCTGGGGGATACAAAGCGCTTGGGGCCATCTGGTCTACCCTGGTCATTCTGTTGAAAAGGAAAAGAAATGGAAGGCCCAGAGACTTTTGCTGCCAAGGGGGACTATAGTCCCACCAGAGGACAGGGTGTTAAAGCATCACCTTGCAACTGCAAAGCTATACCCGGATACTGCCTCTCTCCCCTTGGTCTCCCTCAGGGAACTAGTCAGGCTGGTTTAAGACTTGCCCGGACAACCACAACCACCTGGCTCACACTGGCAGGGCCACTCCTGCCTGCCACATGACTTATAAGCAAGACCCACCCATAAATTTCATCCTTCCACTGCGCCCACCAGCCTCCCCATGCCCACCTTGATCTTCACATTTCTACTCTCCAGAACTGGGTGGTCCAGTAAAGAAGCCAGTCCTTTATGACCCACATCTGCAACACGTGCCCAGCTATTCTGCTTAGTTAGCATGGCCTCCTGCTGCCCAGTTCTTAGTCACATACAAGCACATCCAATTTCCAATAGCTGTACTCTTTAAAGAATATAGTTAATGGCGATAGTTACTGCTGGAAACGTTTTTCTGACCTGAGAACGCAAAATGAGTCCATCCTCTTTACTGCTCCCTTTTAAACCTTCTGGAGACTGACACCAGCTACACTGAATTCTAGTTTGCACACGGAGGATCACGCCGCGTTATTTTTTTCCATCGTTGTGAGTGGTTTGATATGGCATATAGAATTTTAGGTTTCCGGGTTCTGGTGCCAGGAGGAATTGAGAGGGTGTAAAGTTCAAGTGCCTTCAAAGTAATTCAAATAACAATCAGAAGACTGGCTCCAAGGCCACTCCCACCTCCTACAGAGAATTCAACAGCAACCAACTCCTGGTCCCAAACTTCCGAGAATGACAGAACTGTCAGCTCGAGTAGCTAATGGGGTTCCCTCAGCCCGCTCTCGCGCCCGTCGCCTCATCCGTCTTTGGTCACCTGTAGGTTTCAGCTGGTTCCAGTCCATTTTCCAGGCTGACATCTGTCTGCACCATCTCCTGTTTCAGCTCTCCGATCTCTGAGGCAATTGTGTCAATCAGCTATTCAAAGACAAAAATAGTATGACGTCAGGAAGTGGAAGGGGCGTGGACACAGCCTGGGGGAGCTTTAGTCACGTCAATAAGACCCAGAGAGATGACCACCTTTTTTTTTGTTTTCTTTAATCCTGGCTTTGTGAATTTCCTCTAATGAAGGGGAAAAAAAGGGGCGGTGGGGGGCAGCTTCTCCTTAGAAAGAGGAAGAACTTAAGTTTCGGTATTGTCCTCAGAAAAAGAAATGACACACAGTTTGGCTTCTCACCGTGAATACAAAGAGGAATAAACAAATCCTGGTCAAACCAGGCCTCAACATTCATTTTGTCGAAGGAAAAACTCACAAGGAATTCCCTGGATTAAAATGTGTATAACCAGTTTTCTGTTTTTTTTTTTTAAAAAAAACATACTTGAAAGATAAAAAAATAGAGCTTATAAATTGATTTCTAAAGACATTAAAATTACTTCTCATCCTATTCACTGATTTTTTTGAAGTAAGAAGACTGTTAGAGAAAAGAAAAGAGAGAGGGAGGCTTGGGGCTGGGAGTGGGTGGGCTATCCCCAGGGAAACCGAATCTCTTCTTGCCCTCAGGGAGTCCCTTGGTGGTGCAGTGATGCAGCTGGGCTGCTCACCCAAAGGTTGGAGATTGCAGCGCATCCAGAAGTACCCTGGAAGAAAATCCTGAAGATTTACTTCCAAAAAACCTGCCATTGAAAACAGTTCTACTCTGACACACGTGGGGTCTCCATGAGTCGGAATCAACTTGACGGCAACTAATACCACCAACCTCCATACAAAAAAAAACAGTGTAGCTAATTAATAGAAAATTGGAGTCCCTGGGTAGTGCGAATGGTTAATGCGTTTGGCTGCTAACCGAAAGGTTGGAGACTTCAGCCCACCCAGAGGCACCTCAGAAGAAAGGTCTGGTGATCTGTTTTTGAAAAATCAGCCCTTGAAAACCTTATGGAGCATACTTCTACTCTGACATACATGGAGTCTCCAAGAGTTGGAGTCAACTTGATGGCAACTGGTCTGGTCTTTTTCCAAGCTGCCTGTCACCCAGAACCCAGGACAAGGCTACATCTGGCCCTGGAGTTGTTGTTGTTAGGTGCCATCCAGTTGGTTCCAGTTCATAGTGACCTTATGTACAACAGAACTAAACACTGTCTGGTTCTGTGCCATCGTCATAGTTGTACCTATGTTTGGACCCATTGTTCTTTTGGCAGTCCACTGTATATTCAATATTCTTTGCCAACACCACAACTCAAAGGTGTCAACTCTTCTTTGGTCTTCCTTATTCATTGTTCAGCTTTTGCATGCATACGAGGCAATTGAAAACACCATGGCTTGGGTCAGGCACACCTTAGTCCTAAAGTGACACCTTTGCTTTTTAACACTTTGATCTTTGAGGAAGACTCATTAACGACCTGCGTTATGGTGAAAGCATAGAACCCCGACACACATCTTTCCTGAAAACAGAATAGCATAGTGTCATAGGGAATAACTAAGGAGCCACTCTAGGATGGTGTGGTCTGTTCAAGAAAGTTCTCTGAGGAAGTGACTGAGCCCTTAATGATAAGATCTCAGCCATGACAAGATGAAGATAAGAGCCCTCCACAGAGGGAAGGGTGTGTACTCAGTCCCAGAGGCTGGGGAGCCATGTGAGTGAAAGGCAGGCAAGCAGGGATTAGGCCTCTTCGTCATCCTAGGTCTTGCGGATAACAGCCTTCATGAATCTGACTGTTCTACCATAAGAACCATCGGAGGACTTTAAGCAGGGGAATGACATTTTATTTCTGTTTTGTGTTCTAAAAAGTTTACCTTGGCTGCTGGGTAAGGATGATTTGTAAGGGCAAAAGGAGAAGTAGAGAGACCAGCGAGGAGGCAACTGCAGTGGTCCAAGCAAGAGGTGACAGTGTCTCGGACCAAGGTGGTAGCAGTAGAAATAGAAAGAAAGGGACAAACCTAGGAACAATTTTTGACAAAGAAATTGATACAGGTTGATGGGTTAAATGTGGAGGTGTTGGGAAGGGAAGAATCAAGGATGGCTCCCAAGATTTTGGCCTCAGCAACTGGACAGATGGCAAGCCCTTGACTGAGATGGGGAGGAACAGGAAAAGATCAGGCTTCAGGGGGAAACTGAGTTGGATTTGGACAGGTTACGCTTGACTTGAGTTGGCCATTGGCCATCACAATAAATTTGTTGAGCAGCTTTTAGCATTCAGGATGGATATATTTATACATTTGGAAGTCACTGACCTATGTGGTTGGTATTCTAAGTCCCTATAACAGGAGAGATATCTAAGGAGAAGAGGTCCCAGCACATGGCCCTGGGCACTACCAACACTTAAAGATCAGAAGGCAGGAAGCCAGCCAAGCCCTCCATGCTTGACACATCCCCTTTCAGCGTGTAACTGAGGTGAGGGTTGTAGGTGGAGCATCCAGAATCCTGGGACCCAGGGAAAGAAACGATCCGGAGATCACATTTTACACATATCCCAGTGACGAAAGTCAGAAAGTCTGACAACGCCAAATATTCGAGGATGTGGGAAATCAAGAACTCCACAGGCTGCTTCAGGAGTATTATTCCTAGAGCCGCTCATGAGAAATCTGAAAGTATTTTGTAGTGTCGAAGATACACAAACCCAATAAATTCTCCTCTACATATGTGTTCTAGAGAAACTTGCAGAAGTGCTAGGAGGTATTTACTAGAATATTTGTGGCACCATTGTTATGTATAAGAGGACCAAATTATCAGCAACCTAATGTCCGTTAAAGGAGGATGGATACACTGAGGTATAGAATGCTGCAGTTCAGATTACTGAATACAGCTACATGTTATCAATACACATATAAATATGAAAGCTCAAAAACCTAACGCTTAGCCCCAAGAAACATGTTGCAAGAAGTTACATTCAACACATGAAGTTGAAAACCACACAAAACTGTACTACACATCGTTTATGGAGACACACATAGATATAAAAAGCTACCCTGGTATACAGGAGAATTGTCATCCTAATTTAGGGTAGTGGTTACCTCTGGAGAGAAGAAACAAATGGAGGTATTCACAGCTGAGGGGCTCAAACACCTGTGATTTTTTCTTAAAACAAAATGGCAAAAATGATAAGATTTGACAAGCTGAGTGATAGTGTTTTAGTATTATGTGTACATTTTTATATGCTTGAAATATTTCATCATCAAAATTATTAGGAAAATTATAAAAAAAAAAAGGGTGGATGTGTATGAAAACGGAAGGAGATGGAGAAAACTAAAAAGGGGGAGTGGTTAGGGGGACTCAGGGGAATCCAGGTGCCTCTGCTGATGTCCCACAGTTCTGGGGCTGTGCTCCCACCCTCCCGCTTGGAACGCCACAGAGCACAGGAAGCTGAGAGCCCTGACTGATGGGGGGCCAGCCACGGCCTAGGCCAAGCAGAGAGGGTTCCTGTGCCTAGAGGAAGAGTGGCCACGCTGCACGCTCACGCTCTCATCCCTCACTCACCTTCATGCCCACCATATTGATTTAAACATAAAAGCCCCAACAGGCCCTCTCCAGAGAGGCAGTGGGTGCCCTCTGGCTCGCCTGCTTCCTCCAGATCTGCACGGCTGATGCCTTGGCCTGAAGTCGAGGCCACGGGGACAGAGCTGTACCTCCAGACCCCTGCGTCCCACACTTGTTTCCTTCACTAAACATGAAGAACCTATATAGAATCACCGATAATGCCATTTAAATGTTGTGCAGACAGAGGGCACAGTGACCCCAAGATGGTGGCGTCACTAGGGCTGGCGTCACCAGTGCAGTAACTCCCGGTGTCACCCCCATGCTAATTACCACAACGTGGTAGCTAAAACACCAAAAAATTTGACAAAATCATCAATTATAAAAACACCAGCAGCAAACAAAGAAACAAACAACACAACAGCGCATGCTGGTAGGCGTGCAGATGAAACCAGGTGATTCGAAGTGTCATTGAAATTGTATAATAACAACAGCTCTGACCGGAGCACCTAGAAGGTTCAAAAACTAAACTAGTATAGAGTTTTAGCCTTGTAGGTATATTGATACATGAAAGCTGGGCTTACAAAACTTCTTTTGTTGTTGTAACTAAAAACCCATTGTTGTCAAGTCGATTCCAACTCATAGTGACCCTACAGGACAGAGTAGAACTGTCCCACAGGGTTTCCAAGAAGTGCCCGATGGATGTGAACCTCTGTCCTTTTGGTTAGCAGTTGAACACTTTAGCCACTAGGGCTCCATAACTAACTACAGGAATATTTTTATAAAAAATAATAAATTTCTGCTGAAACAGTGCACAGAAATTTTACAGACAGTCATTTTGGTGTCACCCCCTCTGACAGTGCCTCCCAATGCTGTCTGCATCCACCACCCCCTGCCCCACACCCCCCGGTGACGCCACTGCACCAACACATGGTGGGGGGTGTATAAAGACGAGCACCCCATGGAGCTTTTTTCCACTGGGTGAGTGGGTTTCCCTAGCCCCTCCATCTCCCCTGTTCCGCCATTCTGTCTGCACTCACCCATTTGACAGCACCAAGGGATCTGTCTGACAAATGGGCCAAGGGTTAGTGTTCCAGGGCTAAGCCCACCTCTCACAGTTATGTTTATATACCCACCAGGCCCCTCCATTCCCAAAAGGTATCACCACAAAATACTCTGTCCTCCCTGAGGTCATGCCCAGGTTCCACTGATGGGATTTTGGGTGTTCCCAACGTTGTTCCTAGATAAACTTGTGTCTGTTTGTTTTTTCAAGTCCTATAGACATTTGATCCCAACCCTTAAGCTCGGCTGTTAGAAATTCCATTCTCAGAGAGGAAACAGAGATCACTGGAAGGGCCGGTGCGAACCTAGGCAATTTCATGTCAGTGTTTCATTAAGCAGAGGTGCTGCTCATTGATGAGCCCTGGTGGCTCAGATGGTTGACACACCCTCGAGTTCACTCAGAGGCACCTCGGAAGAAATGCCTGATGATCTACTTCCGAAAAATCAGTCCTTCAAAGCCCTGTGAAGCACAGTCCTACTCTGACACACATGGTCCCCATGAAGCAGGGCGGCCTCAGTGGCAACAGTTCTTGGCTGCCTGTTGGAGTTCCCCCAAATCCACTTACACAGCCCAAGACCCCAACACATTCCTCTACTTGTCCAGAATTCCAACAAGCAGAGGGAGGTAGCAGGTAAGCGCTGGTTTCCACAAGCCTGTTTGGCTGGACAGGAAGTGAGTGGAGCCTCCCCCACCCCAGCAACCCCAGTAAACCTCACAGGCAGTGACTAAGGCTCTGATTCACCAGGCAGCCCCTCCATGCAGAGCACAGCAGACGCGCCCTAGGGAGGCCCACACGGTCAAATGGTTGTCATTCCTGCAGGGTGCACAGCAAGGCTCCTGAGCCCAAAGAGGTGGTGTGCTTGACTTCAGAAGCAGGGAGAAATGGCTGCTGGTGGCGCTTGGCACCTCTGCAACCACCTTCGAGGGAAAAAGCCAAAGGGAAGGGGCCTGGTGACAGCCACAGGCAGGTGGAGGAAGGCAGGCAGGGGTGGAGTCTCTGGGTGCCCCCTCATTCCACTCAGAAACACAGTGCCCTAGGCTTCCGTCATACAGAGTATCTGTGCATGACAGGTATCTGTGCATGACAGAACATGTTCACCTGGGCAATTTTGTACTGTAACTGGCGTCCAAGCTGCAGGTTCCTTCCCAGCCCTTTGAAATCACACCCAGGGCTTGGCCTGGGCACAGCTGGGTCCCTGCATTCTTGGTGTGGTGCAGGAGTCTACATTAATTTGTACCACTTCGTATTCATGCTGTGTAATCTCCCTTAGTGAGTCCTGGCAGCAAGGTGGTTAAGGGCTCGGCTGCTAAATGAAATGGCAGCGGTTCGAACCCAACAGCACTCCGGAGAAGAAATAATGTGGCAGTCAGCTGCCATAAAGATTACAGCCTTAGAAACCCTATGGGGCAGTTCTAATCTGTTCTATTTAAAAAAAAATACCCAAACCCGTTGCCGTTGAGTCAATTCCGAATCCTAGCGACCCTATAGGACAGAGCAGAAATGCCCCGTAGGGTTTCCAAGGAGTGCCTGGTAGGTTCGAGCTGCTGACCTTTTTGGTTAGCAGCCTAACTTTGAACCACTATGCCACCAGGGTTTCCGCTGTCGTATAGCGTCGCTGAAATCGACGTGAGGGCAGTGGGTAATCTCTCTCAGGCAGGAAAGGACCTCACCTAGGGGCTACCCTTCAAGAGCAACCTTGCACAGTTTCGAGGCCAGCTCAGCTGTCGCCCACCTGGCTGGTGGTTTAGCAGCACAATGTGGTGAGCACAGTAGCCTCTGGCTTGGAAAAATCTGCAGGGAAATCCCGTCTCTGCCCTTGTCTGGGGCACTCTGGTAGGTCCCCGTGCCCATCTGGGTGCCCTCATCCTTAAAACCCTGGACACTAAGGCTGATGCTGGGCAGCAGGGTTGGGGGGTTTTTAAAGCACATTTCAGCTGACACCTAAGTACTCCCTAATTCTCCTGGTCACATGATCGCCGCAGGTAAACAGAGTTGATGCTAAATGACACTCAGAACAAACTCAGGTACCTTCCAGCCTGGAAAAGCCACTTTATCACGGCAGCAGAGACCTGTGACTACAAAGAACCAGTGTTGTAGAGCCTGATCTCTTTCTGCCTGTCTGCCCAGAAGCCTCTAATCTAGACACCGGTTTTCCCCTTGTGGGGTGAGAAGAGCTTCTATGACACCCCTTGTGTACAGGAAGCAGGAGGGAGGAGGCAAAAGGGAGGGGCCCCAAATCTTGTTTTCTTTCTTTTATGGTTTGATAAAAGGAGAAAAATTTCTCTTGAAGGTCAAGTAAAAATAAAACAAGGAAGTGCTTATGGAGCAGGTTCTGATAGGGTGCTCTTCAGATTCCCTGTCTAACTGAGGAATGTTATCAGTGGTTTCAAAAGGGACGTGTTGCTGATAGGGTGAAGACTTGAAAGCTAGGGTGTGGGAAAAGGCAAACGTCAGGCTCCCAGGTATGGAATTTGTGTTCCCAGAGTGCCTCTGTCTTGGCCTTGGCGTGTGGTGGGCCTTTTCAATCCACCAGCTCTGTGGGATTAGATTTACCTTGAGGTCATGAAAAATCACACGGCCCGAACAAGAGCCTCTCAGGTCTCCTTCTGCTGGGCTGGAGGCATCCGGCCTAGACATTTCCAACTTTCTGCTAAAGTGTCTGAAGGACAATGGGCTGCTGCCAAACTTTCACATGACTTTTGCTCCCAGGCACTATCACCACGGGAGCCACTCTAGGAGAGGCATCCGGGGAACCATGCTGGAGCACCTCAGAGGAAACTTGCCATTTTTCTTTTTTAAACTTGGTGCGTTATACTACCCAAGAATGTCTGCATTTGCATTTTTGAAATGTAAGGATAATTCGGTACATACATAATATAGCCACTATCATTTGTCGACTTGATGGCACTGGGTTACTGGGTTATCATTTGTCAGTTTGTCATACTGTGGTGGCTTGCATGTTGCCATGATGTTGAAAGCTATGTCACTGGTATTTCAAATACCAGCAGGGTCACCAGGACACACTGGAGCTTCCAGGTTAAGACAGACTAGGAAGAAAGGCCTGGATATCTACTTCTGAAAATCAGCCAATGAAAGCACTATTAATCACAACAGAACAGTGTCCAGTACAGTGCTGGAAGATGAGTCCCCAAGGTTGGAAGGCACTCAAAATACACAGGGGCCACAACAATGGACTTGAGCACACTAACAATCATGAAGACGGCACAGGATTGGGCAACGGTTTTTTCTGTTGTACACGGGATCACCAAGAGCTGGAGCTGACTGGATGGCAACTAACAACAATGTAGAATATCTATACATTCCCATTGAGAAAATCAATTATTACAGATAAAGTGAATTGCCCTCGGTCACACCCATAACTCCTTCCACCTACTCAGAGGTAATCACTATTATCAGTTTTGTGTGTGTCATTCTTGAGTGGTACCATTTTGTGTTTTTATCCTATGGAATCGTGCTGTGTGCATTGTCCTGGAGCTTCTGTGTTTTATCCAGTGAAATGTTGTGAGATTTATCCATGCTGGTATATAAAGCACTAGTTCCTATATTTTAACTGGGAAAGGTTTTCCATCATAGGAATACGCAACAATTCATGTATCCATTCTATTTTTGACGGACACTTAGGTTTCCAGTGCTGTGCTATCACAAGCAGCACTGCAATGAACGTCT